>NC_136495.1:118133597-118206097 GCF_053919585.1 Euprymna scolopes
TTTTTATCACTTTTTCCTATATTTTCCTGCACCTTCCCCTGTAAACTGCACCTGCTACCTTAACTGTTTTAAATCTACTGACCCAAGAAGTTTCATTCTCATTTTAATGTGACCATACCACCAAAGTCTACTCCTCTGCACACATTTCTCTATACTGTCCAGATTTAATATTTCTCTGAAGCCATCAAAATTAAACCTGTCTTTAAGACTCGCATTACGCATCCACCATCGCGTTCTCTTTCCATTTCCTTCAATGCAACACGTGTCATCAGTCTTGATAAAGTCTTCCCTTGCTCGACAGTTGTAATGCTCAGCTGGTTACTAATGGCAGAAGTTCCCTGAACTTGTTCTACCTACTCCTAACTCTTGCAATTATACTAGCACTTGCACCAATCGTATGACCAATTTTTTTACAAAACTTCTCAACAACCTCAATAGTTTCAACGTCCAGATATACCTTTTCCACATCTTTCTCATCCATCTTTGTTGTTTCGGGCCAAAGAAACTGAAATTTAGCAAATATTTATTCGATGATGTCTTTTTGATGCCAGACATTCACCCACAATTTCAATCACTTCAACCGAGAAATCTTTTAAAAGATTCTAACCGTTCCCTAGAGTGCAAATTTTTTTGTACTTCTCTTGCACTTGGTTCACCGGGTATGTTCGATAGGTAGTTTGAAGGTTTTTTTTTTGGTTTTTTTCCGTGAGTCTGGTTGCACACAAATTGGTTATCCCTCTCAACTTAACATTCATTCCATTGTACTTCCTGTGTACCCGATGCTTACAAGTGTCACAAAAGACTGAACTGCATCTAATTCTCTTTTACATAAACTGAGCGAGGGTTTCTTTTTAGGAGAGCTTTACAACATTAGAACCACTGATCACCTCTTTGCTTTCGGTAACATTCACTAACATCATCATCATCATTATCATTTCATCAATAACCATGCATGCAGAACAAAATGTTTTAATACAAAGAACAGCATGGCAATCATGTAGTCAAATTTCATAGCAGTTTTTGGTCCACCGACAAAAGAGGGATTGGACCAGTAATTCACTCCCGTTCGTCCGTTCCTTTGTTCGCACTTTTCCCAATAACCACGTCTTGGATTTTTTTTAAATTTCGCACAAACATTAGTCATGGAGAAAGTAAATTTTTGCCAGAACGGATTTTCCAAGATGTCTTGCCCTTTGGGCCAAGATCAAAGTGTAGTATCTATTCTTCAGATGCTGCACTTCAATATCTTGTTCTCGCTCAGTAGAGGAAAAATCCTTCACGACTGAGACAATTTTTAATTTTTGTTCTTTTTCTCCACTTTAAAAAACGACCCTGGTGTCTAACTCTGTCTCATGGGGAGGCATTACAAATAGGAACTCTTGGTGTCCTTCCCTAGGGGCCATTATACGAGTAAAATTAGTACTTCACTCGTGTTCATGGAGGGGGGGGGCCCACATGCTTGGCTTTTTTTCCAAAAGTGAAGTCATTCAAAACGAATTTTCTATATGAAAAAAAGAATTTTTAGTCATTTTTCACAATTCTTCGCAGCACCGAGGCTCTGAAAACAAAAATCAACAATCTTGTTGTTTTAACTTAAAAAAAAAAAATTTTAACAGTTTGTTCAAGCTGAAGATGGGGCATCCTGCCGGATGCCAAACATCTGTTAACTCCGATATCCAGCCAAGAGGATTTTTTTTTTAAAGAATCTGACCGTCCTTGAAGTGTAATTGCTTGAATCTTTCTTACACTTGGTCCACGGGTTATATTTGCAAAGTAGTTTTTGTAATTCGTTTTTCATAAGTCCAGTTGCTCCTATTATTACTAGGATGATAGAGATCTTCCTAAGATTCCAGTTTCTTTTCATGTCGTACATAAGACGTTGGTATTTCGTTATTGGTCTCCAAAATTATTAGTGAATTGCAGAATTCAGAGTTACTACTGGTTCAGAATATTTACAGAAGAGCTAAATAAAACTAAATCCTCTTGAATGATTCACAACGTAACATTTAACTATTAAAAATAAATGACAGGAACCCTTGAATACGTATAATACAACCAGGTGTCGAAAGAATGTTAAATATGTACAAAATATTGATATTCTTTGCAAATCAAAAATTTGCAAAAGTGATTTTTTGGGGGGTATTTTTTTTAGATAAGGTCCACCTCCACAATTTTCTTTTAAATGACAACTTTTAAACGTTTTCGACTATGCTGACTACGAAAATTGCATTGAAATTTTGCAGAAATAATTAGTTATCGAGATATAAAAAGTTGTATTATACATTGTATTTTTTGGCGACCACCTTTTTTTTACGCGCGTGCAATGTCAGTCAGAGATGAGTAGATTTGTTTATGGCGCGCGCGTAAAAATATGGCCGCCAAAGAATACAGTGCATGATACAACTTTTTATATTTCGATAACTACTTATTTCTGCAAAATTTCAATGCGATTTTCGTATTCAGCATACTCGAAAACCGTATAAAAATCGTCAGTTAAAAGAAGATTGTTGAGGTGGACCTAATCTGAAAATTTACCTTTTTTTTTTTCTTTTTTTTTTTTTTTACGTTCAAAGGAATTTTACAAATTGTACGGTTTGAAATGCGAAGGCCAACCAATATAATGATAATTTAATATCCATTAATAGAAACAGCATATGATAGTTGTAAGACTGCATGCCACAACCTAACAATGTAAGGATGGGTTTGTTTGTCACTATGTTTGTTTATGTATGCTTGTTTGTGCACAGCCTAATGTTCACATCTAAAAGGAATTGATTTAAAAAATTTAGATTTTTTTCAAGGAAAATTCAGCACACATTTTTTTTTTCTGAATAATTTTTAAATATAAATTATAAAGGAACAGATGCCAATTCAATTGCACATTTTTTTTTTTAATTAAAAAAACACACTATAATAAAAAAAACAAAAAAACTTAGTCTCCTCTTAACATGTTTTTTTTTAATTATAAAATAAAATAGCCAATTTGAAACCGTAAACAGACGGTCATGTTTTTTTTCCTTTGAAGATTTCTGGAGAAGAAATGTTTTTAATGATTTTAACTGACTAAGAGTCACTGCAAAGGGATGTAATTCGTTTCTCATTAATTAATGTTTACGGGATTTTTTGTTATACTGGACGTACGGACATGTAAATTAATATCTAGATTCTTGAGTAAAGATTGACTCATTAGTATAAAATAATTCATATGTGTATGTGTTTCTTTCTTTCTTTCTTTTTTTTTAATTGGATATTTATTTAAATCTAAAATGCCACTGCATAAAATAAAATGTTATTTTACAAATCATATTTATGAAGAAAAACCTGAAGTCCTACCTAATTAATATTCCTAGTGAACCAAGTGCAAAGGAGATCCAGACAATTGCACTTAAGGGAACAACGAGGATACTAAAAAGAGCTCTCGGTTGGTTTCAATAAAAAGCAGGGTAATGTTGGCAGCTGGTTTTGGCTGCCCCGATACTCAACGTTACAATCTTCAAAGGAAGAAAATTAAAAATAATAATAATAATAATTATACAGACCAGAATGCATTTCCGTTTTTTCATGACACAGTAAGCTATTTAAAACCTTTAGTTTATACAAAGGTATTGACTGTTAAAAAACAAGCAAATAATATTTCGCTATAAAAAAAAAACTATGCACGCAAATAAAATGAAATTACGTTTTCAACTTTTGCTTAATCATTTCTTTTTCAATCCAATAACGATTTATGATACAGTTGCTTCTTAGTCGTATGAAAGTCGTATGAAGAATAACACTTCATTTTTTTTGTTTAACAAAGGAGTCATCACTTATCAAGGCCTCGAAGGCCACTCGAGGATAAGGGTTAATGCGTGTATGGTAGTCACTGAGACAATAGCGTATTAATAGTAAGTGGTGGAAATGGGGTAGAAATTGATTATTTAGGAGGGGGCGGTTCAACAAGAACTTTTTACATTGGACTTAAAGACGATCATATTTTAGTCAGCTGGAAAACAGACCAGCAAAACAGAGTTCAACAGGTGGGAAGTTTTAGGAGAGAAGCTTTGTTCATGAAATCTACGTTTAAATTTAGGCATAGAGAGTGGGGGGGGGGAACTGTCGATAGTCCTTGTAGATAGACGAATGTTTTTGTAAAAATTTAGCAAGCGAACGCCATAGATTGAAGCTAAGACGAGCACTTGTCATGAAAATAACGATAAAGCAGAGACAGATCCGCAACGCCTTATTTCTCGTTTATATTGCAAAAAGTGTTTATGCAATTTCTTCCATACTACAATATGGTTTCATTCTATAGCCAATAACGTATGTACATTTTTTAAATTTTATACCATAACAAATTAATGCATATCCAACTGCAGAATCTTTATTCAAATTTGGATAATAATTCAATATATGAATTTGATTTTTGAAAAAGTCTGCAATCTGACACTAATAAAAAATTGAAATTTAGGAAACCTTGCTTTTTCTATCGAAAAATCAGTTTAATGCAAATCTGAAACATGAATTTTCAAATAAGAGATTATTTTTTCATAGTATGCCTCCCTAAATCCGTTTAAAATACCTCAAAGAAACTGAAATTCATAGTATGCCTCCCTAAATCTGTTTAAAATACCCCAAAGAAACTGAAATTCATAGTATGCCTCCCTAAATCTGTTTAAAATACCTCAAAGAAACTGAAATTCATAGTATGCCTCCCTAAATCTGTTTAAAATACCTCAAAGAAACTGAAATTCATAGTATGCCTCCCTAAATCTGTTTAAAATTCCTCAAAGAAACTGAAATTCATAGTATGCCTCCCTAAATCTGTTTAAAATACCCCAAAGAAACTGAAATTTAGCAAATATTTATTAGATTATGTCTTTTTGATGCCAGACATTTATCCACAATTTCAATCACTTCAACCGAGAAATTTTTTAAATCTTTAGAGTGCAATGATTTTGTACTTCTTTTGCACCTGGTTCACTGGGTATAGTCAACGAGTAGTTTGAAGGTTTATTTGTTTTTTCATGAGTTCGGTTGCTCCTAGTCAAATATATTTAATCTTAGTATAAGCAACACAATAAATATAATATATATATATATATATATATATATATATATATATAGTCATACAGTACTGTTTCACAGCTCATCAGTGCGGCTAGACAGGCAACTACCTCAAGCCAGGATTGAAACCCGACCGCCTGTACAACAGTCAAGGCTCTTAACCACTACGCTATCGGCGGCTGCTGATCGAGTTGTGAGTTTAACGATGTTTTGACATCGTCCAAAATACCTACGCTTGATTTGTTTACACAAAGAACATCGCTTTAAATGCTAATGGTAATTCGTGTATCACTTACACACGTTACTACTTTCTATACAGGGTGATTCAAAAGTCTCCATACAAATAAATTGTTTATTGTTTAGTTATATTTTTTTATTTCTATTATTTTTTGTTTTTAGGTATCCTAACACAACATTTTCTTTCTTTCTTTATTCTTTTATTTGTATGGACACTTTTGAATCACCAAAAAAATTTGTATGGACACTTTTGAATCACCAAAAAAAATTGTATGGAAACTTTTGAATCACCAAAAAAATTTGTATGGAAACTTTTGAATCACCAAATAAATTTGTATGGAAAATTTTGAATCACCAAAAAAATTTGTATGGAGACTTTTGAATCACCCTGTATATAGATTTCATTACCTACGCTTTGTAAGAATAAGAAAAATATTGTATCAGCGTTGCATTTTTACTTTAGTTTAATTTTCTATTTATATTTTTCTTTATTCTCTCTTCAGTCATCTGAAAAATAATTCATGAAATACAAAAATGTTTTTAGCATTAATCGAAAACACATACCAAGAACCTAATTCTTTTTTTAGAATCAGATAAAGAACTTGCATATGTGTGTGTGTTTGTGTGTGTGTCTATCTCTGTTTAATATTAATCAAATATTTATTCAAATCTAAAATTCCACAGCATAAAATAAAACCTTATTTCAAAGATAGGAAATTTTTGACGACGTATTATAAACACCCCAACCTCCCCTATGTGAAGAACGGCTTTTGGAATACCCCCCCTCCCAACTTCGAGGGCCGTTCTTAACATGGGGAGGTTAAGGGGTGTTTATTCCGAAAGCCGTTCTTAACATACGGTGGTTGAGGGGATGTTTATACTACGCTGGGGAAGGTCATAAAAATACCCAAAAATAGGTTATAGTCAGCTAACACACTTCCTAATTTCCATCATAGCACTACTGGAAGCGGTGACAAGGCAAATCAGTTCCACCACTTTTATTGTTCTTCAGTATTTCTAATGTGATTTCAATAATTGTATTTTTATACTCTCATAAGCATATATTTATTATATAAATTCAAATAAAAAAAATTATTTTTAAGATTTCAAGTGAAAAACTTTTATTTTTATAATTTCATAAACATATTTCTTATAAAATTTCAAATAAAATAAAAACTTTTATTTTTTAAAAATTTTGTGATAAAAACTACAAATAAAGACTAATTGTGTTATTTTTATCCGTATAATTTTGTTAATTTTTATTGTATAAACTTTTTTCATGAAAACACGTTACTTAATTGAACAAAACAATGACTGTGTTCGGTAGCGTCCGTCTTGAAGACGGTAATTGAACTCCATATGTTAAACTGGATAATTTGAATATAAGGGACTTTTTTTTCTCTCAAAAACTGCAATCAAAATTCAAAAAAAAAAAAATAATAAAACTTTGTTTTGACTTTAAAATCTTGTTTAAAGTAATGAACTAATTAATAAAGACTAATTGTGTTATTTTTATCTGTATAATTTTGTTAATTTTTATTGTATACTTTTCTATTATGTTCTTTTTTTTATATTTTATTTTAATAAACTGTTTCACAATGGAAATATTGAAGATCAATGAAAGTAAATGGAACTGATTTGTCTTGTCACCGCTTCCGGTAGAGCTACGCCAGAAATTAAGAAGTACGTTAGCTGACTATAACCCAAAAATGATATTTAAAAGCATGCATACGTAATGATTATAGGCTAAGATATCAGATGTTTAAAGCTTATGTTAATCATTTTAGAATACAGCCGAATTATTTTTTTGTTCTTTTCAGCATTTAATCTGGCGATTAGAAAGTTATTTCTGGCTTTACAAATCTTAGCTAATCCTTATGTATGAAAATGTTAGACGTTTTGGAACCTATTTACATCCAATATTTTTATAGATAGATTCGTCGAAGATGGCCATAACAAACTTAGCTGTATTTTAACAATTCGTCCAAATCAATAATTTAATGACCAAACAATTTCATAACTTGCATTTGCCTTTTAAAATCTAATATATAAACGGCTATATGTCTGTCTGTCTGTCTGTTTGTCGTAAGAAAAAATGTACACACACACACACACACACACACACACTTTCGCTTTTATATATAGACTAGCGAAGGGTACCCGGCGTTGCCCGGGTGTTTGGAGGTGTGTGTGGTTTTGGGTAAATCAAAACTCCGGGGGGGGGGGTAAAATAAAAAAATAGTTTTGGTAGGTATGTATGAAGATCAAACCCGAAACCTTGATGCAAAGTTGGAAATTAAAGTTTGAAAAAAAAAAAAAAACATGCGATGTTAACCATTGGGCCACCGCGAAATATTAACGGAAACACGTTTGAATTTATTTAACTATTTAGAATTGGCAGGTGCACGTTTTAATGACTTAATGAGGTCAACTTTGACTGCGGGGTAGTATTTCATTTACTGTGGAAATGCTTTTTTTATTTTTATTTTCCCAAGATGTTGGGTGGGGTGGGGGACTAGCTCCCCATAAAAAGGAGATTGTCCAAATTGAATAGCAATTGTCAAGGAAAATATTTCCACATTGATCAAATCTGATTGCTTTCGGACATTTCCGGCGATCACAACCGGAACAATACCGCCAGAATTAATGTCGCTTTTATTATATGAAAAAACCTAATCCACATGCGGCGAGCAAAAAATATTGAATATTTATCTTTCCAAAGTCGAGCAAATTAAATAGACAGGCGACCTCCATTGTTAACTCATAGATATTATGATTTATGTGTGATATAAAAAGTTTTATGAAGTTGTGAGCCGACCGACTGTTTCTCTGAAAAATGCCTTTCTGGGACATACACAAAAAGCGAACATACATACACACATTTTCGCTTTTATATATATATATAGATAGATAGAAGATGATCAATTGTCTACCTATTATATTTTATGATTCATGCAATCTGCGCTAAAGTAACAATCTAAAAGGAAAATTTCAATGCTTATTAAATAGATGTTCACACTCTATGTGATTCATGCGTCTATATATGTCTGTATTCCTGTGGTCATATTTTCAAACTCTATCTCCTCTGAAACTAAAAATCACAGAGCGGCGCAAGGCGCTTCCAATGAATGGATTTTTACAGTCCGTTCTTTTATAGGTCTCTAGCCGGTTAAAATTGTTTTTAAGGAGTCAAAAATGGATCAAAAATGAAAAAAAAAATCGTTATACATTTTGTTCACTCATCCTAGTTTATTTTTAATTTTTAATCACTTTATATGCGTGTTAAGTTGGTACAGTGGTAACGTCACTAGCTTTGAATGCTTCAGTTTCGGTTTCGATTCTAGTTGATGGCCCTTAAGTACTTTTTTTTTTACATGTAAAATCACGACTCCATAATAATACAGGGTGACCAAAAAAAACGGGCCCCAACTAATTAGGCCTCGTTTCTTAGTATTTTGTCCGAATGAAATGAAACTTTGGTCATAACTAGTTTATTATATTCAAAACCTCACATCAAAACACTAGGGTCTTTGGCCTTTTTTTCTCCGTTCTACAGCATATGTTCTAGATGGTCTCCATTTAGCTCCGTGCATTTATTGAGGCACAGCACGAAATTGTCCATGACGTTCTTACAGATCGAATTGGTAATGACTCTCATCTCCTCCCTGATGGCTTCCTTGAGTTCCGTGATGGTTCTGGGTTTCCCTGCATAGACTCTGTCCTTAAGATAGCCTCAAAGAAAAGAATCTGGGGGGCTTAGGTCCAGGTTATGTGGTGCCCACTTGCTCCGTCCTGCTAGAACCAGAACTTGCTCATGAGCTACGGGTAGATAGTCTGGAGCTCACTCTTGAAGGTTTTGAGGACCTCCACATACCGCTCCTTGGTGACTGTCACTGTGCGCCAGATTCTTCATTGAAGATTGGTCCGATGATGCCTCTGACCAAGATTGCAGCCCACACTGTGCACTTAGGAGAGTGCAGGGGCTTGGTGACTACTTCATTGGGTTTGGAGGACCCCCAGAAGACATTTGTCTTGGAGTTCGCCTTTCCATCAAGATGGAAGTGGGCTTAATCTGAGGTCCAAAGGAGGTTAAGGAAACTTGGTGTCTCCTCGATCTTCTCGACTGCCATAGCCCTCCTCTGCTTCTTGTCTGAGGCTGTAAGGGTCTGCAGTGTCTGTATTCTGTATGGATAAGCCCTGATATTGTTCACCAGCACTCTCCTGCAAGTCTCATGGGACATACTGAGGGACTGACTTCACTTACGCACAGAGCGTTTCAGACTCTGTTGGAGAGACTCTCTCACTCTTTCAACCAGCTCAGCTGTTCGCTTCTTGGGATGTCACGAGTGGCTTGGACGGTTCTCTCTGGCAGCGTTGAGGTTCTCCACGGTCCCATACTTCTCAAAGTGATCCACAAGTTCTTTTGGATGGAGCCTTTTCACATTCGAACTGACACATGAAACTGTCCTGAGTTTTCTTAAAAGAGCCTGTCTTGTAGTAAAATTTAACACAGTGTATCCTTTGTCCCAGCTCCCACTGGAGTCTTGGTGTACTCACCGTCGTCAATTCTGCCATGTCCTGTAAAATAAGGGCAATCGGTGAATAAATAATGAAGACATCACATAAAGTGACACGGGGCCCGTTTTTTTTGGTTACCCTGTATATACGAAATCTGGACAAATTAAAATATCATATTTAAGCGTATTTTACACCTGGGAAAAGCCGGGCGCCCCCCACCCCCACACTAGTCATATATAAAATTATACAATACTTGTAGGTCTCCTGACGCTGTCCAGTTATATAATACACTATAATATCATATTTTAATTCATGCAGATTTTGTATTTATTATTACAGAGCCAATTCTTTATCGATTATTATATTGTACCTAATATATAGCAGTGATTTCAAAAGTAAAGAAAAGAACGATTTGATTGCTACCAGCTAGAATCAAAACCAAAACATATAGATCTTCAGTCTTATCCTTTAGCGTATGACCTAAATCCATATGTATACAAAAATGCAAAAAATAATGCGGTTTAACCTATAAAACTTAATTAGCGCATGTGCAGAAAAAAATGAGTATAGTCAACTTACACTAGGCTAAGGTCAATGTTTTTTTTTTTTTTTTTTTTCAATTTTGATCCCTTAGTTATTTTATCGGCTAAAAATCAAATCGAAAGTGTGCTACAGATCTAAATACCCTATATATCAAATTTCAACTCTGTAAACCAAATATTCAGAGAGAAATTTGGTAGAGACTTTTTGCACACGCGCCGACAAAATCACTTTCACACACACACACACACACACACACACACACACATATATATATGTTATCAAAAGTAAATCTTTAACAAAGCAAAACTTATCAAGACAAAAAAAAAGCTCAACACTATCAAGGTGAGCAGAAACATTAAATGAAAGATGGAGAATAAAAGTCATATATAACTTTATTATATCATCAAGACAATTAGGAAAAATTAAGGGGAAATTAAAAAATTTAGGCCATGGTATTTCGAAGTTAAATGCTTATTGTCCTGATGATATAATAAAGTTATATATGACTTTTATTCCTTATCTTTCATTTAATATTATATATATATATATATATATATATATATATATATATATATATATATAGAGAGAGAGAGAGAAATATTTCTGTGCGCTAGAACGTTTTCATCTTAAATTCTATGCAATTATGCAGAATGTAGAAACCATGCATAATAATGAAATGAAACCAATTGTCCAATAAGAAGCCATAAAAAATGAATAAATAATTAACACTCGTTTTTTAAAAGAAATATACAAATTAGTTGATCTTCATGTAGTTGCTTGCATATCCATGACTGAAGTTCGTTTTAATATTTTTAAAATAAAAAAAAGTAGGCTTTTAATATCAATGTCAGAGCAAGAAAAAAAATCAATTTTATAGGTCTATAGATTCTAATAATCTTTTTTTTTTTTTACTATAAAAAAACATAACAAAAATATAAAAAACGTGAAAATAATAAAATTCCTGGGCAATGCTAATATAAAATTATACTTTAATTTATGAACAATCACTTGAATATCTGATACATATTAATATCTTTCAATTATTAAAATTCGATAATCACAAAATTTTCTGGCTTCGTGTGATTTAGAATTCAAAATATTTTGTTATGTAACTTAATATTAAACTTTTTTTTATTGGCTTCGATATTTAATTAAATGTTTCCTCATTAAAATATTTATTTTATAAAAGTTGATAATTTTTCTTAAACATTACTCGTGCTATTATTCTTAAATATTAAGGTAATCGTGAAGAACGAGAGAGCCTGTTTCCTCCATTTGACTATAGGTGGCGTTACTGTCTGTCCACCAAATTACGGAAGCACAAAATGTACATAATAGCACCCTTGAAATAAAAATAAATGTTTTTGTTATATTTTAATTTTAAACATGTTTTTTTTTTTTTTGCAAACATATTTAAGTTTTATTTTTTGAAACATTTACGTTTTATTGCATGTTTATTTTCAAACATTTACGTTTTTTTGTTTTACATTTTTTTTTGTTTTACGTTTTTTTTTGTTTTACGTTTTTTTTTGTTGTTTTTTTTTTGCAAGCATAAACTAAATGTTTTTGCTATATTTTCTTTTAAACATATTTATAGGTGCAACCGTTTTTCCGCGAGTATTTTTTACGCTCTTATGATAAAAAAAAATCAACGTTTTTTCTTTTATCTTTTTTTTATGGACCCCCCCCCTTTTTTCTTAATTTTTCTGCACTTATTTTACCTTTTCCGCGCGTATCTATAATATATTTGAAGAAGGATATTGTAAACCCTGAATCTTACTTGAAACTACTATTAAAAAATAGCGTGGTACAATAAGTGCATAAGCAAACTTTTCAAAAAAAAAAAAAAATATTTAAAAAATATTTAGTTTATGCTTGCAAAAAAAAACCTAAAAACAAAAAACAAAAAAAAACGTAAATGTTTGAAAATAAACAAGCAACAAAACGTAAATGTTTGGAAAAATAAAACTTAAATATGTTTGCAAAATCAAAAAAAAACGTAACTATGTTTGAAAAAAAATAAAACTTAAATATGTTTGCAAAAAAAAAAAAAAAAAAAAAAAAACATGTTTAAAATTAAAATATACCAAAAACATTTATTTTTATTTCAAAGGTACCATTATATACATTTTGTGCTTCCGTAACTGGGTAGACAGACAGTAACGCCACCTATAGTCAAACGGAGGAAACGGGCTCTCTCTTTCTTCACGATTACCAATATTAAACTATTTTTTTAAATTTTTTTTTTTACCCAACAACACAAAATATGTGTTACATACACATCTTTATGATTTATTTTGATTGAATGAAAAAACACTTATTTCACTTCCCTTTTTTTCTTCTTGTATCACACCCGCATCATTTCGTTTCTTTTTAAGCCCAAAATAACTAATAGAAAGGTTTTATTTAATTGTATTAATTTTTATAAAAGTGAACGTGTCTGTCTGTGTGTCTGTGTACATTTCCCTACGCAATAACTCAGTCAATTTTAAGTCTACAGACTCGAAATTAGATATACAGTGTTAGTAGAAAAAAACAAGAATGTTAATACATATAAATAAATATATACACATATACAATGGCTGCTTCCCTGCTTCCGACTGGAAACCGCCTCACCAGCAGGGAGAGTTTTTCAGGAGAGATCACTCACACAGATTAACAAATTTAATAAAATTGTATCGTTATTTTTATGGCAAGTGCTCGTCTGTACTCCAATCTATGGTTCCTCGCCATGTGTGTATGTGTGTGTGTGTGTGTGTGTCAGCACTAACTCTATTTGTGTTTAACCAGCTTCCTCTGAAGGAGGAAGTTTCGTGAGAGTATGAAATTCACAAGCGGACCCCAGTTGCATGTTTATCCCTGCCAGGAGAGATGACAACGTTAGGTTTTTGCAACTCTTGCAGGGACGTGTCGGCGTCCTTCTGCATACAGTGCCTACAATTCCCAAATTGGTCACCCATTTTAGTAATGACCAGGCTCAACGTTGCTTAACTTTGATGATCTGACGGGAACCGGAGTGTCAATGTGATTATGCCATATAATTATGTCCCCTCCCCTGCCAAACATTCACGAAAACACTCAACTAGCTACAACCACTATATACGATTTATTCCACTCTCTATCTGTGCCTAAATGTAAACGCAGATTCCATGAACAAAGCTTCTTTCCCAGAATTGCACATTTGTGGAACACTATTCTGCTGGCCTGCTTGCCAGTTGAATACAACATGGTAGCCTTCAAATCTAATGTAAACATATCCTTGTTGAGCCATCTTACATTCATTAACCTTTTGGAGTGGTCTCCAGGCCTCCAATAAGTGGTGACTCCCAAGTAAAAAAAAAAAAAAAAAAGATTTTTTTTTTTTTTTCTAAAAATAATTTTTAAAAAACACATTATTTGGAAGCTTTTACTCCTGCCGTTTTCTTGCATAGGCTACAAGATTTCTTCTAATCCAGAGGGAGTGAGTTTAAATTACACCACAAATGATATTTTCTGATGCCAAAATACGCTTAAATATGATATTTTAATTCGTTCAGATTTCGCATAGATTATTATTAAAGAATCGTGCTTTCAAAAGTAAAAAAAAAAGTATTTGAGGGCCATCAGCTAGAATCAAAACTAAAAGCAGAACTGTAATATTCAAAGCTGCTGACGCACCAACGTGACACGCATATGAACTGATTAAGAATAAACTAAGATGAATGTATAAAATGTATAAGGATTGTTTCAATGTTGACTCATTTTTGACCCCCTTAAAAACTGTTTAAACCAGCTAAAGATCCATAATAGAGTGATCCATAAAAAATCCAATCATTTGAGGCCCCTAGTACTGCTCAGCAACTTTTAGTTTCAGAAGAGATAGAGTTTGAAAATATGAAGACACAGACATATAGTCTTTTATCTATTAGACCAGCAGGGGGTGGCCGGCTTTGCCCGGGCATAAAATATACTTAAATACGATATTTTAATTTGTCCAGATTTCGTATATATTATTATAGAGTCGTAATTTCAAAAGTAAAAAAAAAAAAAAAAAGTATTTGGGTGCTATCAGCTAGAATCGAAACCAAAAGTAAAACTGTAGCATTCAAAGCTGGTGACGTTAATACTGTACCAATATGACACGCATATGAACTGATTAAAAATTAAAGATATACAAAAATGAATGTACAAAATGTATAACGATTTTTTTCAATTTTGATCCATTTTTTTTTACCCTTTATGAACAATTTGAACTGGCTAAATACCTATAAAAGAACGGTCTGTAAAAAATCTAATCATTTAAGGCCCCTAGCGTCGCTCTGCGACTTTTAGTTTTGGAGGAGATACAGTTTGAAAATATGGAGACAGACAGACAGATAGCCTTTTATATATTAGATGAAAGAAATTCGTCAAGTGCCTTAACAGGAAGAACTAAAAGACACTCTTTTTTTATCAGAGCATTTTTGCGTTTTTATTTCATCTGTAGTTTTTAATAAGACTCTTAAGGTTTATCTTTTACTGAATTTCTGTGTCACACCCCTGGAAGTGGTTGTTTAAGAACTTTCATGACATTGCCAGTCCCAACACCTGGCCCTTCAACTGGCTCGATTACAACCCTATACACTATTCTGTCTGGGGCCTGTTCAAGAAAGACAACAATCTCACTGCCTGCAACAGCAATGATGGGCTGATTGCCGGGATCAAACTGGTATTCAAACGTTTTTCAAAGGACACTGTGAAATCCATCTGCTTCAAATACAGGTCCTGCAATTTCTTTGAGTTTACTGTGTTCACTAAAAGATCCTCTATGCGATGCATTTTAAATTCTGAGAATAAATCAATTATTGATTATTGATTATGAAGCTCTTCTTTTCTTTTCAAAAAAAGTGTCAAATATGTTTCAAAGTGTCTGTATTTTAGTTGCTATAGTCATTGCATTTAGCACGATATATAACGGCATCCTTTGAATTTGAAAATGGACTCCATTTTTTTTAATTAATTTTCATAAATAGTTTGTTCTGGTTTTAATGGTTAAGAATATCTTGCATTTGCTAAAGGTTACTTGAATTCCCAATCAACAGACAAAATATTTTTATGTAAAATATTATATATTTCTGAAGATCAATCTATTTTCATAGATTAAATGAATTCATTTGTGTTGGATTACTCAAAATATTGCCGGATGTTATTCTCACTTGTCGATCTCAGAAATCTGCTCATAATTCTTCGAAACAAAAATGAACTTTTTTTAAAAAATCAATTTGCATTAATAGTTTATTCTGGATTTAATGGTTAGGGATATCTTGCATTTGCTAAATGCTGATTGAATTCCTAAGGGGTAGCTTGCTCTCGTTCCCTCAACCATGACCGGAGAGAAGTCTTAAGTAATTTGTAATTATATATTTGCAAAACATTGAGACAAAATGAAAATTGTATCATTATTCATCGGACTACTGTTCTCATCTTGAATGTGATTTTCACAACGTTTCGGGCGATATAACCTCGACCTTCTTCAGGTGTACTCGTATCTTGTCAAACTCGAGAATGTTTCTGTTGAACTTGGGAATTTGGACGAAATTTCGAGCGGAACCCTTTATTTACTTCACAGAGGTAGCATGCTCTTGTTCCGTCAGCCATGACTGGATAGAGGTCCCAAGTAATTCGCATGGCTGACAGAACAAGAGCATGCTACCCCTGTGAAGTAAATAAAGGGTTCCGCTCGAAATTCCATCCAAATTCCCGGTTTGACAGAAACATTCCCGAGTTCAATAAGATACACCTGAAGAAGGTCGGAGGTTATATCGATCGAAACGTTGTGAAAATGACACTCAAGATGAGAACAGTAGTTCGATGAATAATAATACATATAACCAATCCTCATCTCAAAAATTCAGAAACGAAAAATGAAAATTCTTAATTTCTGAATTTTTGAGATAAGGATTGGTTATTCATATTATTTGGATTCTTCGTACTACTGCTCTCATCTTGAGTGTGATTTTCACAACGTTTCAGTCAATGTAACCTCTGACTTACTTCGGGTGTATCTTGTCGAACTCGGTTATTTGGATGGAGCTAGAAATAAAACTAGGGTTTAAGGTTAATACAACTAGAAATAAAAATAGATTTAAGGCACCTAAAACTTCATACTAGAATTGTTCGCAAGGACCTGTAGCACAGTGGTTAGAGTACTTGGAAAATTCAATTGTAAAAAGTGATATTCTCCTGAAGGTTGAAGGTTCAATCGTTAGTGTGGGTGATCGAAAAATACAATTACGAATTACTTAGGATCTCTATCCAGTCATGGCTGACAGAACAAGAGCATGCTACCCCATGAATTAAATAAAGGGTTCCACTCAAAATTCCATCCAAATTCCTAAGTTTGACAGAAACATTTCTGAGTTCAACAAGATACACCTGAAGAAGGTCGGAGGTTATGTCGACCGAAACATTGTGAAAATGACACTTAAGATGAGAACAGTAGTCCGATGAATCCAAATAATATGCAAATTCTTATCTCATTACATTTCAGTAATTTTTATAAAAAGTCTTCTAAGTGGAATAACAGACAAAATATTTAAAGCTTGAATTGTGAAGTAGTTTCTTCAAATGTGTTTTTTCAATATTTCTTTCATTTTGTTTTAATTAAACTAATAGAATAATGTTAAGTAATCTGTCCATCTATATATAAAAAGGGCAAAGTGTGTGTGTATGTTTGTGTCTCGCGAAAACTTTTGACATAGGCAACGGTTCCTGACGAAATCAGTATCGTTTATGTATAACGAGCACGATATATAACGGCATCCTTTCGGACGGCAAATATCGAAAAATTGGCCAGAACATTCATTCCTTCACCCTCAACTGAGCAGTTTTGTACAAGGAGGGTTCGTTGTTTTCGCCAACATTTTAACAAATCATTGGGTATAAAGTAATCTCTAAGCATCAGTGATGGGAAGATTCCAATGTTTTTTTGCGATTCCAATGTAATTATCCATTCCGTACTAAATTTCTAATTCTGATTCTTTATAAATCTCTGGATAGAGTTGTTCTTTTTTTTTTTTTTTCGATTATCTTGAAAACACACGTTAAATGTGCATATATTTTCTCCAATGTAAAAACACACTTGTGGAGATCATCTATAGATTTTAATTTTACTGGTAGTTTAAAAATCAATAAATATTTATTATTTTATTATTACTTCTAGCTGTGGAAGATTTTGTTTTAAATAAACTCAAATAAGAAAAGACAAGTAAAAGAATCGTTTTTGGCATCAGAAAATAGTCATAAGTACTTCCGATTCCGATACCCCGAAAAGTTCTGATTTTTTTTTTGTTCTTGATTGTGATTAATTGTCCCAACACTACTAAGTATTCTTGTGTGCTTATTAGAAGTTAAATAAATGTGTGGTTTTTGTATTATGTTTTTTTTTGTTTTCGCAGTTGTTATACTTTTGATGTATTTGCATTGCATTTCTCTCATCGTCACACAATTTAATTTTTTTTACAGTTCTGCATTATGATGTACCTATTTACTATGCCTCCCCACAGGACAGAGTTAGACACCAGGGTCGTTTTTTAACGTGGAGAAAAGGTACAAAAATAAAAATTGTCTCAGTCGTGAAGGATTTCTCCTCCACTGAAAGAGAACAAGAAATAGAAGTGCAGCATCTGAAGAACAGATGGTATTTATTTGCTCCCCCACCGAGCAAATTAGGCACAAGGCCGATTTTTAATGTGAGGAGTGAAGGGAGGGGGAAGGGAAAAAGGGGACCAGCTCTCAAGAGGTGGGAAATGGGAGCTGGTTAAAGGTCAGGCATGTGGGGTTGCCCCCACATCTGGTCTTTGCTAGTCATAGCTGGTCTTTGCTAGTCATAGCTTGCAGCATCTGCCGGAACAGATACTACACTTTGATCTTGACCAAAAGGCCAAGATTATGATGTAACTGCCAGACATTATAATTCAAGCAATAAATATCTTTCAACAAATAAATAAAACAAGTGAAGCGTGCATGGTCCCCTGTGAGTGCACAGTGAACGAGGCATAAAAATAATGACTAAGTTCAGCATTTGCCCCCCCCCTCTATTATGCCCAAAAGTCCCCAGGGGACGTCAAATCCTAGTGAAAATGAAAAAAAACGGTGCAGTTTTAGGCCTTAACATATGTAAATTTGAGTTCTGCACCATGCAAAAAAAAAAAAGAAATGTCCATCATTTGTGCCCCCTCCCCCGCAATTTAGCCCCAAGAGTCCTCAAGGCCTTAACATATTTAAATTTGAGTTCAGCACCATGCAAAACCGTTAAATAGACATACACAGAAAATTTTGGACAAATATGGTAATATAGTCCCAAAAATGGAATGTTTTATTAGCCCTAAAAGAGCCCTTGGGGCACACCCAAGAGTTATCACGAAGTATAAACAAACAAAATTATGTAGAAATCAGTTACAACTTTTCAGAAAATTTTCCAAATATCCAGGGCAATAATTTTTTTTAATAAACACAAAAGTGTCAATTTTAGCCATTTTAACCCAAAAGGCACCCCTATGGGGGGGGGGGGGCAACCGGAATTTTTTCAGAAAATCTGTTCTGTTACTTTTTTACTCATAGCATGTTTACTGTTTGTGCAAAATTTCAAAAAATTCTAAGGCATAGTTATTGAGAAAAGTGCAGACAGACAAACGGACGAATGGACAACAACAAAAAACTGGCTTCAATTATTTGATGAGTAGATTAGTTTGTCAACACAACTTACCAATCAATATCATAATTTCGGAGCAAAATACTCAGAAGGAATCTTTATTAAAAAATAATTGTTCAAACTAGTAATTAATATTTATTCATCTCCACAGTAAGAAGAGTTACAACCTCTGTAATGTCGACATTTAAAGATGCTATGGCATTGTGCTGATCAAGGGCAAGACGAGAGAATGGTGGCTCGAGTAGTTCAGACATGCGCTGAGGGCCAATGACGAACATGTTGGGTGTACACGTGAACAATTGTGTACCATTGCATTTTGGAGGTTGGAGGTTCACTCGTCAGTGCAGACGATACCAAAAATACAATTTCGAATTACTTTAAAATTGTACAATATAATGGCAGAGAATTACAGTTTTAAATTTGAAGTCACCGGGAAACAACCAGGTGAAAAGATGAACAGATTGCCTGCACAATGATCTCCATAAAGCCTACCAAGCATGTGATCACGCTCAGTGAAGAAAAAATTTATTATTGCTAACACCACCATCGCTCAAAATGATGATGATGATGATCATCATCAACAACAACAACGAAAATTCATCGCCCTAGATTCTCCTCCATTTGGAGCTTCATAAGTATCATCCATTGAATCTGACTCTTCTTATTTGGTGCAATGTAGAGGTATTACCCCGAAGGCAGGCATCACTAAGTTGGCATTTCTAATTTTAGTTTTCCATCTTCACCACAAATGGCATGGAAATCCCACCTACAGAAAAGCAAACTAAGTAAATACTTTGAATCTATGTGATAAGAGATTCATGGCGGTTATCTTTATTCCCAACTAGGTGTATCTGCCCTGCATTGCCTAGGAGTCTTTTATTGTTTTCATTTTTTGTTTCGTTAATGGCGTTTCTCTTGCAAGAAAATGTTTGCATCTTCGATAAGATAATTCAATGAAGACATATATGTCAGTAAACAGTTTTGAAATAAAAATCGTTTGAACATTTTATGAAATTGCCGAAATCTAAATCGCATAAATATTTTCATCTTTGTTTTTTTTATGACAAAATAGACATATTACTAATATATATATATATATATATAATCTTAAATCAACGCTTCTATAACGGAACTTACACCCTTGACATTAATCTCGTGTAGCTAACGCACTGTTCCCGGAATTTCAAAATACAACCGCTGAGAGACAATGCGCAGATCTTTACTACAGACTTTTCTTTCTCTAACTTTATAACATAGCAAGAAAGAAGAAAAAAAAAAGAAAAAAAAATATTGAGGATAGAGTTTGACTCCAGAATATATATATTTATAAATATTTATAAATTTCAAACAGTTAAATTATTTGTTTATTTTCCTAATACTGAATTGTAATTTGGCTTTCAAGTGCAATTGATGCGTATTTTATTTCATATATATATATATATATATATATATATATATATATATATATATATATATATATATATATATATCTCACCCGCTACTTAATTGGCTGAAAATGCGAAGCTCGTTGTTTGTTTGCTTACGAACAGGCGATTTGAGCACTATAAAATGTGGTGGCAGGTGTCTATCTGAATAGACATTCCGACGAGTTATTTACGGGTGTCGATTCCATGGTCGAGTGGGAGAATCGCCGACTGTCAACACGACGGTGCTAGGTTCAATCCTTGGCTTGGGAAAGATGCTAGTCTAGCGGCACTGATGAGTTGTGATACAACGAAACAGAATTGTATGTCAATGACTACAAATATATATATATATATATATAGTCATCCACATACAGTACTGTTTCGCTGTTTCACAGCTCATCAGTGCGGCTGAACAGGCAACTACCTCAAGCCAGGATTGAAACCCGATCGTCTGTACGACAATCAAGGCTCCTAACCATTAAGCTATTGGCGGCTGCTGAGCGAGTAGTGAGTTTAACGATGTTTTGACATCGTCCGAAATACCTCCGCTCGATTTGTTTACACAACGAGCGTCGCTTATATGCTAATGGTAATTCGTGTATCACTTCTCAATATGCTCAACTCAAGATGAAGAGCATTATAGTCATCCACATACAGTACTGTTGTGCTGTTTCACAGCTTATCAGTGCGGCTAGACAAGCAACTACCTCAAGCCAGGATTGAAACCCGACCGTCTGTATGACAGTCAAGGCTCCTAACCATATATATATTTAATTGTGATTGCATACCGGTCTTTTTTTTGTTGTTTGTTTTTGTTTTTTAAATTAGAAACTTCAATACAAAATGATGCAATACTTTTTGTGCTGCTTTGATTCAGAAAAGTCTTCCCCTTCTGTCAGTGGTATAATTCGAGATTAAAGATTTTATAGACATTGTGAAACAAATTTAGCTGAATGCATTTTTATGATAATCAAATGTAAAGTTCAGGCAGATTGTTACTACTGTAAACCCAAGGAAGAGTCTATCAGACACATGTATGCAGCGTGATTATGAACGGTAGTGAAAACTGGCCAGAGAGGCTTGAGGTGTTGCATGGAGAGGGATGGTATGAGAATGATATGATGGCTATATGATATGAATCTTAAAGACAGGCTTAATTCTGAGAAAAAATAAAATCTGAAGAGTATAGGAGGATACATGAAAAGCAGATTTCGATGGCATAGCAGTGTTAGAAGAATAAATAAGAGCGTTTGGGTTTTAGATGTATAACAGTCGAATAGACATATTTGATAACCTTTATTTTACATGAAGAAGAAAAAATATCTATGTTACACAATTTTATATTGCAAACTAGCAGGATGACCGACGTTGCCCGGAATTAGATGATGATCAACGGTGTTTCACACTCCTATATTTTTATTGGTCCCCCAAATTATTGGAGAGGGACCTATGTTTTCAGTGGCGTCCGTGCGTCCGGACTATTTCCAGATAACCGTCTATTAGTTTGTCCTGAAATTTTCCTACAAATTGTATTTCATTAAATAGATGTGCACAGTAAAAAAAATTTTTTTACAAAAATTCCCGTTGCGCCCCCAGAGCCTCAAAAGAGGTAAAAAAAAAATGCCTCAAAATGGCCAAAAATGATACATTATCCCCCATAACTTTTGATCCATCCATTAGATTTTTTTTTAAACTTGGCCAAATTGTTCTTAATTTAAATCCAGTATGGGTGACCTTGGCAAAATTCTGTTTCACGTCCCCGTGGATTTTTAGTGCTAAAAACGCCTTTTTTTTTTTTGTGGCTCTTTTTTCATTTTTCTCAACAAAAACTTAATATGTCTAACTATATAGTGGTTTTTTACGGTGGTCAACTCAAATATACATGTGTCAACGCCTGAAACGGCACTGTTATCCATTTACACTGGAATTCAGCATCCCCCACGGACTCAAAAGAGGTCAAAAATACCCCAAAATGGCCAAAAATGACACTTTTTGCCCCATAGCATTTGATCCATCCATTAGATTTTCTTGAAACTTGGCCAAAATGTGGAGGCCATTGTTCTTAATATGAATTCAGTACGGGTGACCCTGGCAAAATTCGAGCTCGCATCCCTCTGAGACTTTTAGGGCTAAAAAAACATGCCTTTTTGGTGCTCTTTTTTCATATTACTCAAAACCTTTATATCTATGTCTATATAGTGGTTTTGCATGGTGCTTAATTCAAATATATGTCTTAAGGCGTGAAACTGCACCGTTTGTCCATTTTCACTGGGATTCAGCATTCCCAGGAGCTCAAAAGGGGTTATAAATGCCCCAAAATTGCAAAAAATTACACTTTTTACCTTTTTGCCCCATCCATTAGATTTTTCTGAAACTTGGCGAAAATGTGAAGGCAAGGTTGGCCCTTCACACTTCTTAAAGTCAAGTATCGTACTTTAGTTGTGCTCTAAACAGAATCATTAATTTCAAATGCGCCCCTGCCATATAAAAGAACCTATTGTTGATTTTATATACCTGGTCTTACTGCTTGTATGGCGATAATGGCTTGAATTTAAGTTTAAAATGCAAAGTATCATGGTGCAATTGTGCTTTAAACAGAAACATTCATTTCGAATGCGCCCCTGTCATATCAAAGAACCTGCTGTTGATTTTATATGTCGAGCCTTTCAGCTTGTGTGGTAATAAAATTTCTCAAATGCACTTGTGATGTTAGGCTGTGTAAGGTGTTAATTTTGGTTAAAATCGCCTGATCCTTCTTTCATCGGATTATTTCGATTCTTATTAAAGATATTCTGATGCAAAACCTATCTAAGAACAGCGTGAAGCTCATAAAATACCTACATGTGAAATTTCATAAAAATCGGCTCATCCATTTCGGAGTTCATAGGGAGCAGACTCAACACATGTGCACACAAAGTTCCTTTTTATATGACAGTAGAGATACAACGCCAGAAATGTTTTAGCTATTTACATGTTTTGCATTTTTATTATCGTCTTCATTGTTGCTATTTTTCACAACAGCATTGTAAGCGTTGTACTCAACGACCTTTTTCAAGTGCACCTTTTTTTTTATATATAGTAATTTTAACTGATAGTTACTGATCCTCATCATATTCAGTTTAACATCCATTTTACGTGCTGGCACGTGTATCTCTCACCGTGTCATTATTCACTCCTCTTTCTCTTAAATCCTTCTTCATCAGTATTTCCCATGTTTGATGACATAGGCTGTGATCACGTTTGACACCCCGGTTTCCGGTCAGATCACCGAAGTTAAGCAACAATGAGCCTGGCCAGTACCAGATGGGTGACCATTTAGGACTTCCAGGTGCTATATATATATATATATATATATATATATAAGTAGGTTGTAGTTTGCTTGAAGCATTGTTGAAGAAAATTATAAGATAAAATTAAAAGCCAAGAACAATGCGAGATTTTTTTTTTCTTCTCTTGAAAATGGACTAATAAGTCTGAAATATATTGAGATTTACAACACCATTGAATACAACAGAAAAAAAAAATTTACTGTTGTTTAGAGTTAAAATTTGTGTGAAAAAGAAAAAACAAACAACAAAAAAAAAGAAATTTATTTCTTTTGTTTGCATTTAATTTTACTCTATATAAAAAAAAAAATCTCGCATTGTTCTTGGCTTTTAATTTTATCTTATATATATATATATATATATATATATATATATATATATATATATATACATATATATATATATATATATATATATATATATATATATATATATATATATATATATATATATATACACTTTCTGCTTATCTCTGCATTGTTTTCGGTCATCCTGGACTTCTCCTTGCCACTAGACTCAAGCAGTGCTGATCCAGGAGAGGTGTGGTTGGGGATTGCGCAACCCTTGCCATACAATTACACATGCAGCTACTCCTAGAGGGGGGTATCCTTTGTCTTTCGAGACCCTTCCTCTGTAAACTGACCCTTCTGCCTCAACTGTTATACATCTATCAACCTAAAACCTTTCATCCATTCTTTCAACATGACCAAACCATCTAACTCTTCTGTTCTACACACATCTCTCTATACTGTCCAGATTTAATCTTCTTTTGAGGATGACCTAGATCTAAGCTTGTCTTCAAAATTCCCTGTCGCATGTTCATTGTATCATTCTTATATCCTTTTTCTCCATGCAACGCATGTCCCCAACCCGCACTAGTCAAGTTTCACGTTCATGCATCATCACACTGTGTACACATGCTTGATAGACTTTTTCTAAAAAATATATAACTCCAATCTCTGGTTCCCCCCCCCCCGCCAATCTTTCACGAAAAACATCCGTCTAGCTGAATCCACTGTGAAAAATTTTCCCCACTCTTTATCTGTGCCTAAATCAAAACGTAGATTCCATGAACAAAGCTTCTTTCTTAGAACTTCACGCCTGTGGAACTCTGTTCCGTCTGCCTGCTTCCCACCTGACTACAACTTGGATGTGTTCAAGTCCAACGTTAACAAATTCCTAATGAACCGCCCCCTTAAGTAAATACTTCATTAAATCTCCACACTAACGTACTGTACTTGCAATAACTCTTATCCCTGAGTGGCTTCCAGGCCTTGATAAGTGGTGACCACCGTGTAAAAAAAAAAATATATATATATAAAATAGTACATCTTCTGAGAAAGGAACTAGAATCACTTGTTTTAGAAGGCACTGGTAACGTTCTACTGGTTACAGAAGTTCCCTGAACTGATTCTATTCACTCCTAACCCTTGTAATCACGCAAGCACCTACTTCATTGTTATCACCAAAGTAACAAAAAATCTGAATAGTAACACGTTTTTGTGTATTCAATGCTTAAAAAAATAAAAATAAATAAACAAATAAATAAACGAGTTTCACCCAACTCCCTTTGTACAAAACGAACAGAGGAACGTTCATCTTTCCGGAGGTTTTTCAAGATTACCACTGATTATCACTTTGAGCGTGGTAAAATTCGTTCGACTACAACAAAAGACACTGAAAGAAAATTGCAGTGACGGAAATGTTATGAAGATCATTCTTAAACGCTTATGCAGACGATAGTGCCATCTATGGCCACACTTCAAAGGCCTGAAATAACCAAGATCTTTCTGATTCTCTCTCTTCTGATCATGAGCATGTGTTGCAATGGGGGAAAAGGTGGCTGGTTAATTTTAATGCATGTTAAACCAATCTTCTCTCTTTCAATCATCAATGCTCTGACCAACATCTGACCACCATCTGGCCAACATCTGGCCCCAATGAAAATGAATAGCTCTCGTCTTGGGAAGGCTTCATGTTTTGACAAGTTTCTGGGTCTGACCTTCACTCCTGATCTGAAATGGAGCACATACATCAAATCCGTTGCCAAGGTTGCTGAAAAAAATTGGTTGGATCATTCTACTGCTCCAGTAGATATCTCACTGCCGATGCATGCCTCTACCTGTATAAGAACCAAGGGTAGAGTACTGTTGTCACATCTGGGCAGGAGCTGCTCAGAGCCACCTATCCTGCCTTAACAGAGTTCAAAACTGACTTCATAGCCTAGCAGAGGATGCCCTTTTCTTTTCTCTGCCACCTTTTTTCCACAAAAGAGACATTGCTAGCCTGTCTTTGCTTTATCATTATTTCCATGGCAAGTGCTCATCTGAGTTCCAATCGATGCCCCCACCCTGCTAAACTTACACAAAAAACACTCGTTTATCTAAAACCACTATCAATAATTTGTCTCACTCTCTATTTGTGCCTAAACCTAAATGTGGATTCCATGAACAAAGCTTCTTTCCTAGAACTGCTCGTCTGTGGAACTCTGTTGAACCGTCCCCTTAAATAATCAAATTATACCAAATTTCCACGACTAACGACTACTATGCTATTGTCCCAATAACTACCGTACACTTGTTAACCCTTATCCTCGAGTGGCCTCTGGCCCTTGATAAGAAGTGACTCCTTTGTAAAAAAAAAAAAATTGAAATAACAAGGAGAAAAAGAGAAGGAGGGAAAAAAGGCCAAAACCATGTAAATAGCAGTACTTCATAGTTTAGTCGGGGATGCCCTTTTCTTTTCCTGCAACCTCTTTCCCACAGAAGAGACTTCATGAGCCTGCCTCTGCTTTACGTTATTTCCATGGCAAGTGCTCATCTGAGTTTCAATTTATGGTCCCCCTCCCCCTAGTCAAACTTTCACGAAAAACACTCTTCTAGCCAAAACCACTATCAATAATTTCCCACTCTCTTTATCTGTGCCTAAAACCTAAACCATGAACAAGGCTTCTTTCTTAGAACTGCACGCCTGTGGAATTCCCTTCCAATTGCCTGCTTTCCAGCTGACTGCAATCTGATTGCCTTCAAGTCCAATGTAAACAAGTTCTTAATCAACCGTCCCCCTAAGTAATCCAATTTACAAAATTCCCACTACTTATGTTTACTACGCTATAATCACAATGACTAATGTATACCCATTAACCCTTATCCTCGAGTGGCCTCCGGGTCTTGATAAGTGGTGATTCCTGTGGTAAAAAAAAAAAAAAAAAAATAGTTCATCTAAGAAATCTCAGATGCGTTTGATTCATTTTGTTTTTGATTAGTTTGTATGTACTTAAACTCTAGTCAAATGACTTTCGCCTTTTTTTTGTGTTCTCTTTATGGAAAATAATGAAAACTGTTTTTCTCCGATTTTCTTTTGCACTGTAAATGAATTGTACCGTTTTATTTTTATCGATTTTATCAAAGAGAAAATTTCAAAAAAATATATAAAATATCTTAGTAGATCCTCTGAGAAAGGAATTAGAATCACTTGTTTTTAGAACGCAATGCAATTGATTATTTTAGCATTGAATATATAAATGTACTTCAAATCGAAGCTCACAGTTATGAGATTTATTTAGGTACTAGTTTCTCTTGAGGAAATTGTAACATATACATAGACCTTATTATTATGTACTCGTTAGGACTTTTCCTGTGGTGTTCCCTGGAGTCTGAGTGACAACACGTCTCCCCAGATTTCCAGTACTCTCTATCTCTTTCGATGATCTTTGCAAATGAACTTGTTATTGAAACAGCCGTTTACCATTGATCTCTTGTTGGAAGCAACCATTGGTCTTCATTGGAATTTGGGTGGCAATAAGCCTCCCCAATGTCCTAGTCCTCTTCGCATTCATCCAGTGGAGGTCTGGCTTCCTCTTCTTGGTCTCCCATCGTCCCTGACCATTCAACTATTTGGTGCTGGCGCCAGTCGTGCTGACTCTACAGTTATTTTTTTTATAGTGAGGAGGGGATGGACAATTTATAATTTTGCGGTTCTCTTGGTTGCATTTTTTTGTTTCACTTCTATTGCAGTTTTTATATGCACAGTTAGTGTTTGTCCCTCATGTGGATTAGTTTCAGCGATTTTCAGCATTACCGTCTATTGCATAGTCTCAGTTTTTCTATCCAGCGATTCCAATTTCTCTTAGTCTTGTTTCTTCTTCCTCTTCTTCTTCTTCTTCTTATTATTATTATTATTATTATTATTATTAATAATATATTAATAGGATAGCGTGTGTGTTATTTATTTTACGTGTCGCGCTTACATCCGAGTGACTGTCGTTTAATTGTTATGGATTTCCATTTCTTGTAATAAATAATTTTACCAAGAATTCTTAAGTTTTGGTTTTGGTTTCGATCATTGCTGAAGGAACTCAAGTTATATATATATATATATTTTTTTTTTCATAAATTGGTTTCGGTTTCAAGCAAGGCATCCAAATCATATGGATATATTTATTTTTTTATTTTTGAAATCACAACTTTATAATATATAAAAAAATCGATAGAACATTAACTCTATAATAATATATACGAAATCTGCAAGAATTAAAATAACATATTTAAGCATACTTTACGACCGGGCTAACAAAAATAAACAAAAATGGCTACAATAATATCGGGGCATCTCCGTTTACACTGAACATCTACAGAATGCCAGCATCAATATATTACATATGAAAGAGTCCACTGTGGAATTTCCACAGGTCCCGCTAGTTATTATTATTATTATTATTATTATTATTATTAATATTATAAATCAAGCAAACTGTTGCCATTTCTCATATCTGATGTTTAAGGATAATGCACTTACATCCGTTTCGTTGATATACAAAAGCAAAACTATGTTTTAGTTCTGGACATTTGTTAATGCTGTGTAAACTAAGACCGTCCGGATCATAAATCATATGATTCATATATTGGATCTGGACATTCGATGACCAGTCTAAATTATTTGTTAGGCTGCACAAATATCAGCCGTCAACATACGAAATCACTTTCCCATGTGCTTTTTTTTTCTTTTCCAAAGAAGTGAAACATGTTTCTTTAGCTCTACTGGAAGAAGAGACATATATATTTCTCTGTTTTGGTCAACTATTCCTCTGGCACAGTGGATAGAGACGTTAAATGGCCATGGTTCCAGGTGAGCATTGAAGATAGCAGTTGCAATCCTACCCAAAGCAGGCCAGAGGATTAGTCGGCCAAAACGTGGTGAGATGACAACTATGGAATGCAGTAATTAATGAGGATACAGTTAAGAGACTCAACATTCCTATCCCGTCGCGGTTAACCGCCTGACGAAGGCCAGAGGGATAGTTGGCCGAAACGTCGTGAAACAACAACTATGAAGATGAGGATAACAGTCCAAAAATAAATAAATAAATAAACAAATAAATATACAAATTACTCATCTCAAAGGATTGCAATAATAATATATATTCCTGTCTTCTGAAATTGTGACCATCAGAAAAGTGTGAAAACCGAATTCGTTATTTCTGCATTCTATAACAACATCTTGGTATCATTATTAATTCTGTGGATTACCTTCTTTGATATTAGAATACAAACAGGCAAGATTCTATGATTCTTTGTAAAAACTCAAAGAACTTATCTTCCTGCACTTTGTTCAACTGACCGTTTACACATTTTTACAAAGGCCTACAACACTAGCTCTGCATCTTTCGCACTCGTCTATGAGCTGTACATATTACTCAATTCTCAGTCTATGAGCTGTACATATTACTCAATTCTCAGTTTATGACCTGTACATATTACTCAATTCTCAGTCTATGAGCTGTACATATTACTCAATTCTCAGTCTATGACCTGTACATATTACTTAATTCTCAGTCTATGAGCTGTACATATTACTCAATTCTCAGTTTATGAGCTGTACATATTACTTAATTCTCAGTCTATGAGCTGTACATATTACTCAATTCTCAGTCTATGAGCTGTACATATTACTCAATTCTCAGTCTATGAGCTGTACATATTACTCAATTCTCAGTCTATGAGCTGTACATATTACTCAATTCTCAGTCTATGAGCTGTACATATTACTCAATTCTCAGTCTATAACCTGTACATATTACTCAATTCTCAGTCTATGACCTGTACATATTACTCAATTCTCAGTCTATGAGCTGTACATATTACTTAATTCTCAGTCTATGAGCTGTACATATTACTCAATTCTCAGTCTATAACCTGTACATATTACTCAATTCTCAGTCTATAACCTGTACATATTACTCAATTCTCAGTCTATGACCTGTACATATTACTCAATTCTCAGTCTATGAGCTGTACATATTACTCAATTCTCAGTCTATGAGCTGTACATATTACTCAATTCTCAGTCTATGAGCTGTACATATAAATTATTACTCAATCCTAAAGATTTCTGCAAGAAAACGTTCAGTGTCCACTAGTGATGGGACGATTGTAATATTTTTCCTGATTCTGATACAATTACTGATTCTGTAGTAACTTCTCGATGATTCTGATTCTTTATACATCCCTAAATATTTAACTATAGAGTTATTTTTTCCTGATTACCGTATAAACACATCTTAAATGTGAATATATTTTCTCAAACGTAAAAACGCACGTGTAAGGGATAATCTATAGATTTTTGTTTTACTGGTAGTTTAAAACCAATAAATATTTATTATTTTTATCATTACTACCTGTAGTGGAAGATTCGGTTTGAAACAAAATCAAATAAAAAAGACTATTAAAAGAAATTGTTTTTGGCATGCGAAAATAGGCTCAAATTTTTCCGAAAATGATTCTGACGCCCCCAAAAGCTTCGGTCCTGGATATGACCTTAAACTATACCCGATGGTCAGGCCCAAGCTTACGGGCTTTGGGGAGTGTGGAGCCACCTTTTAATTGCCATTGCTCCCAGGTCCACTCTGACCCAGACTGGTAGTACCTGTTAGGGTGCCAACTATGGGTTGAATAGAAACCGACTTAAAAACAAAACAAATATACTCTATTAAAAAAATTGTTCTTTAAAATCACTGCATTCGGCATTAAATAACCTGAAAAGGGTTGATATTCCGTAAAACAAAACCAACCAACCATATATATATTGGTAGTAGTAATTGTTATATGTAATGTCTGAATTTAAAGCCAGAAAAAATATTAAACCGGTCAACCATGTGTGGTCTTCTTATTATCATTACTACTTGAATGCTGTAAATAAATATTTTTGATTTGGAGCCAAAATTAATAAATTTACGTTCCTTTGTTTTAGCTTTCATTTGTGAAAATTAGAAATTTTTGTCAATTTGGGACACATTTTCATCCCCATAGAGATAATATACTCCATTAAAAAATTGTTCTTCAAAATCTTTGGATTCGACATTAAATAACCTGAAAAGGGTTGATATGCCGTAAAAAAAAAATAACCTACCAAAGTTTCGATTTTTCTGATTCCGATTAATTATCTCAACACTAGTGTCCACCCTAATCACCCTTTTTTGTAATTGTTTCACAATCCAAGCGACATTTTATGTTTTTGTCCAGTATCATTTTTACCACTTTTTATTTAGATTTGTTTTCTTTGTTTTGCACACGTATATTTCCTCCCCATATCTATCTATATATATATATATATATATATATATATATATATATATATATCGAATTTCTTTTTTAATCAATCATATTTTTGCTATAGTTATTCCTTTTTTTTTGTACTGATGAGTTGTTTTCACATTCTAAAAGAATATTTTTTTTTTTAAATCTGCATCTTGTAATTTCCATTTTTTTTTAAATACAGGGTGTCCACAAAGTCTGGCTACATTCTGAATGCACGCCTGTGGAACTCTGTTCCGTCTTCCTGCTTCCCACCGGACTACAACTTGGATGTGTTCAAGTCCAACGTTAACAAATTCCTAATGAACCGCCCCCTTAAGTAAACGCTTCATCAAATCTCCACACTAACGTAATGTACTTGCAATAACCCTTATCCCTGAGTGGCGTCCGGGCCTTGATAAGTGGTGATCACTGTGTAAAAAAAAAAAAAAGACTTTGTGGAAGCATCCTATAGATTATGTAGCCAGACTTTGTGGGCACCCTGTATATATATATATATATATATATATATACACACGCGCGTGCGCACAAGGTGCCCACAAAGTCTGGCTACATAATCTACAGGATGCTTCCACAAAGTCTGGCTGCATAATGTAGCCAGACTTTGTGGAAGCATCCTGTAGATTATGTAGACTTTTAGGAGATTTGGCGTTCCTATCTCGTCGCGGTTACCACCTGACAAAGGCCAGAGGAATAGTTGGCGGAAACATCGTGAAACAGCAACAAAGAAAGATTAGGATAATAGTCCGCAATAAATAAAATTAATTATGTTTTCCTTTCCAATTTGTCATTATAATCTTGAATTCACTGTTCCTTTAAAAAAAAAAAGTGATTGAATGTCTAAACGAAATGTAGAAAAATATAAATCTTTAAAGAAACTGAATTCCAGAAATTGTTGATCAACTAATAAATACCGTATATTTCGTCGGATAAGACGAGGTACAAAATTGTAGCAAATTTTAATAAATTTATCATATCTCGGTTGTATAAGACGACTGCTAAATCACGAAACCATGTTTGTTTAGCCTATGCTAGAAATTGTAACACCTGGTATTTTATGAAATATTGTTTTTTAAAGATGATTTTTTTTTTAACTTTAAGTGTTGTCTTATACGCCGAAATATACGGTATTGAAATTTGATATTAAGAAATTGTTACAACTTCAGCATAGTTGAACTTGGTTTACTCCAAAGTAGGAAATGTATTAACAGGTCTCCAATTTTACAGAAACCCTATTTGTATAGACTTGACCTGCTTATTGTATAATAAAAATAATATAATAAAGACTGATAGTATTATTAAGTTATAGTTGAAGCACTCCAGGTTTGTAATAAACAATGAATCAACCTTGAAACTATGCCAGATTCCAAGACTATTAATATTAAGACTATGGCTATTTTGCAGCAATAATTGCATGAATTTCTTGTTTGAGTAGAACAACAATATGAATGAGCTGGACAAATATCTTTTTTTTTTTTTTTTTTTTTTTTTTTCAATTTAAGCAGCAATTCTATCATTATTGATTCTTACCAGTTATATCTCAGGAGGCTTGGTATAAACTAATTATATCTCTATTTTGTAAAAGAAAATAAAGCAAACTGAAGCATAAAAGATTTACAGTCAAAATCTAATTTTCAATAAAAGAAAAAAATTACGTAGCCAGTCAAGTGTAATCAGGTCTAACTATGAGTCTTGTATACTGCTCTGTGATGAGTGAAAAGTATAAACTTTGAAAATGTACTTGGTTGTCGCCACCATACATACATTCATAGTCGTTACTTTATTATTGTTATAATAAGCAGGGTTTTTGTTGAGTTGTACCCAATAAGGACAAAGGATTTTTAAACTGCGTGGGTAAGATTTACTAATTATACATTTTTTTTTTTTTAATGTCGAGTCACCACTTATTAAGGCCTGGGCACTACTCAAGGATAAGGATTAAAAAGATTATCACTAATTGGAAACTGTGAATGGAATGGACAGAAGATTACTGCTCAAGTATTTGTTTACATTAGACTTGAAAACGACTATGTTGTAACTGGAAAGCAGCCTTGAGTCTTTTGCTCCATAGATTGGATGTTATAGGAAAGAAACTTTGTTCATGGAGGCTTAATTTAATTTTTCTTGAAGGAAAGTTTTTTTGTTGTTGTTGTTGTAGATAGACGAGTTCTTACTATAGAAGTTTTTCAGAGAGAAGGGGATTGGAGCTTAGTTGAGCTTTTATCATGAATATAACGATGCAACAGAGAGAAAGAGAGAGAGAGAGAGAGTCCACCAGCATTTCTGTGTGAAAGAAGCTGTGGTAGGAAAGAGAAGAGATCACTTCCTACTAGATTGTAAAGTCTATTTCTAAATTTGGAGACAAGAATGAGTGCAATAGTACCGGTCAGAACGATAAATTTGTTGCCTGAAAGAAAACAATGCTACAGTTTTATTTTAAAACTTTTTATTGAAAAAATCAATTTAGGTAACTTGATTATGTAGTAGAGCTGACATCTATTTAATGTAGCTGCCTTCAGCCTTAATCACTGCCTCGAAACGGATCCAGAATTGGGAGCATGCCTTTTCCTCAAGCGCCGGCAGGAACTCGCTGAATGATGGTAATCAGGCTGGCTTTGATGTTGTGGGAGGTCATGTTGGTGATGTTCTCGCCATATGACCAAACGAAGTAGTCTAGTGGGTTAAGGTCAGAGTAGGAGGGGGATCAGTGAGAGAAGGGTACAAAGTCATAGCACTCCTTCTGAAGCCAAGCCTGGGTCTCTTTGGACTTGTGGGCAAGCACTGAGTTCTGCTCCCACCCCCAGGGTCTGCCAATAGCCACCTGATGGCACCAAGGGGTTACCACACTTTTCAGCACATCCAGGTACACTTTGGTGTTAACTTTGAAGATGGGAGGTGACATGATGTGTCCCTCACTTGAAACCATGCCAAAGACCGTAACTGTGGCCGAAGACTTTGTTTAGTGAAACACACCAAAACAAATGGTGCCATCCCTGTTATGCAGAAGTGCCTAATTAAATAATAATTATTCATTTATAACTACAGACACTAGTGTTTCATATGTACGAAATCATCAGGTCCACCTGGAAAGAAGGGAATTAAGAACTATTCAACACTGAATTCAGGCAAATACAAGGGCAATCTAGAGTGTTCACACAAGCGGAAGTCATAAACATTGCATGCATCTCTCTCTCTCTCTCTCTCTCTCTCTCTCTCTCTCTCTATATATATATATATATATATATATATATATATATATATATATATATATATAGTTGCATTTTTACCCTTCACCAGACTATCCATTCACGTGAAATCACCTTTTTATTCACCCTACTCCCTCTGCTTCACTATTTGTTACCAAGTAAGATCTATGACTTGCTTGTAGTTTCATTAAATACTTTTGCAAGCAAAATCCGATCCCGTATTTTGCTAAATCTGATGAGAAGGAAAGTATTTCTTCAAAACTCCTCGGATTATGGGCTATCCACTTATTTTGTGCTTCCTTTTTAAAATTAAATATGTTTTTAACTCTTTTTCAAAGTGTTTTTTAACATGTTATGAGGTGCCTTCAATAGGTTTCCAGACGTTTTTCGTAGGGGTACTTTTATTGATAGTACACATATGAAACTTTAGTCCTCTTCGAAGTAATCTCCTCTGGCTGCAATGCACTTGTATAACAAAAGTCACAGGGAGCAATATCTAGATTATAGGGAGGGTGAGAAACTCTCTTAATCCCCATTTGGATCAAATAGCCTGTGACAAGGATGGAGTTGTGGACTGAGCACCCTTGGAACAAACTTGTGCAAATCTTCTTCATTTTCAGTTCCTCACAAACAATTGTGTGTACAGTTCCCACACTGACATCAAACTGTGCATTTATTGTCTCTATAGACACATGACAGTCCTTATCCATGAAATTCTTTATTTGGTCAATCAATTCTGGTGTTTTGATTTCCTTACTCCTCCCACACCTCTGATCTCTCACAGACATCCTGCCTTCCCTCAATCTCTTATGCCACTCAAAAAACTGATGCTTGATTCATGCAAGATGGTCCAAAAGCAGTTTCAAGCATTCCATACGTTTCTGTAGCAGATTTTCCAAGTTTAAAACAGAATTTTTTTGCATATCGTTCTTCTAAAGTGTCCTCACGTCCAGGTTGCATTTTAGAAATTCACCAGTTGTGACAATCAGGCTTTAGTAGGGTGTATTTTAATTCCTGCTGAAGCTGTTCATTTGAACCTGAAATCATAAAAATTAGTCAGTCACCTCATAAGATGTATAACATACTGAATTTTTAAGGCTGTACGACAATTTTAAATGCTTGTACAAAAAGTCTAGAAATTTATTGAAGGTACCTTGTGTGTGTGTGTGTGTGTGTATATATATATATATATATATATATATATATAAAGGTAAAATTGTCTGTGTGTGTGTGCATTTCCCTACCAAACTATTCTGTCAATTTTCAGTCTACAGACTCAAGATTTGACATAAGGGGTATTGAGATTTGCAAGAGGTTCAGGTTTCAAATCCTGAGTTTAGATTGTCTAACTGATGAGCCCAAATGAGAGCGAAACTCGAGTCTTGGACTTCCGGTTTGTTGACTCGCATGGCTCTTGTGGGCTGTGATGTTGTTTGGCTGTGGAATTTATTATATATATATATATATATATATATATATATATATATATATATATATATATATATTCATTTTCGGTAGGTCAAAACCACTACCACTATTTATTCTACTTAGATTACATTTGGAAAATTCATAAACTGTGACATAAGAGAACTCGAGCGTCTAAGGTTTCTTAGTACAGAGGGTTTTCAGAACAACCTGGCATGAGGATACTTTTCGCTTCAACTAAATATTCACGATAACAAAGTATTCGCAATCCAAATAAGATCTCACTATAGCTAACCCACACTTTTACAAGGAACGGTGCGCCTTCTAGAAGTGATGTTACCTCAAGTAAGAGCAAGAAGCTGGATACTTCATCAGACTAGAAGAATTCTTGTCTTGGAATCCAGTCAGACTAAGAGACCACAAAAAAGATGCACTATAACATATTTAAATGGTCATTTGGGGAGAAGAAAATTATGTTCCCAACTTCTTTACTAAAACAGTGTTTGGGATGTAAAAGAAAACTTTAATGGAATATTCAAATATCTGTGTATCTCATATAGAGATCAAGTAAAATGAAATCACAAAAAAGTTAAGACATTATTCTTGTACTAGTGAGGACTGTGGAAATTCCACAGTGGACTCTTTCATATGTAATATATTGATGTTGGCATTCTGTGGATGTTCAGCATAAATGGAGACGCCCTGATATTGTAGCTCTTGTATTAAAAGTGCAAAAGTATTTATCTAAGCTAGCAGGGACGCCTGGCATAGTCCGGTAGTAACGTACGCTTAAATATGATATTTTAATTCATGCAGATTTCATATATATTATTATAGAGTCATTTTTCTATCTATTCTCATATATTATAAAGTTGTGATTTCAAAAATAAAAATATATCCATATCACTTAGCTGAATTCTAAAAGAAAACAAGTGAAGGATGCATGGTCTCCCATGAGTGCACAGTGAATGAAGCATAAAAAAAGAATGACTAAGTTCAGCATTTTCCCCCCTTCCCCCACATTTATCCTCAAATGTCCCCAGAGGATGTCAAATCCTGGTGAAAATGAACGAACGGCGCAGTTTTTGGCCTTAACATATGTAAATTTGAGTTCTGCACCATGCTAAAAAAGAAATGACGAAGTCCATCATTTGCCAACCCCATTTAGCCCCAAAAGTTCCCAAGGCCGTGACATATTTAAATTTTAGTTCAACACCATGCAAAGCTGCTAAATAGACTTACACAGAAAATTTTGGACAAATATGGTAAAATAGTCCCAAAAATTATGTGTTTTTATTAGCCCTAAAAGAGCCCCTGGGGCACACCCAAGAGTTATTGCAGAGGTATAGAAAACAAAATTATATAGAAATCAATTAGTTACAACTTTTCAGAAAGTTTTATAAAAATCCAAGACATCAAATTTTTTTTTTTGTTTTTATATAAGTACAACAGTGTCCATTTCAGCCATTGTAACCTGGAAGGCACCCCTAGGGAGGCAACCGGAGTTTTACCAGAAAATCTGCTCTGTTACTTTTTTTACTCATATCATGTTTAATGTTTGTGCAAAAATTTTTTTAAATTATTGGGCATAGTTATTGAGAAAAAGTATGGACAAATGAATAGATAAGGATGAATTTACAAGTCCACTCTCCTTTTGTCGTGGTTGGGGGGGGGACCAAAATCATTTTTTTTTTCTTTAACTAAATGTTTAAAGATACAACATTAAGCAAAATTAGAGAGCGGTTGAAAGATAGAATGAGACGCTATTTACATCTTTTTTACTGCAAGAACTGTGACACCAGTGTTGGAAAGTGGGATTGGGAAGTCAGTGCCCCCATGGAGGGGCACTCTGGCCTGCAAAACGTGCCTGGGCAGCCCTATCGAACAGAGTGAAATTGTGTGAGAGAAATACCTAGATAGCTAAAATAGAGATAGATGACTTGTTCAATTAATTATAAATAACAGCTAATTAAAACATCTTTTTAAAAATATAATTCAATCCCAGAACTAAAGTACATGTTAGCATGTGCTTTTTGTTAATAAAGAATATAGGGAAAATAACTTAGTGAAACAAATGTTATTTAACTTAAAATTCTCTCTCTGCACACACACTCTTGACATAAGTCCGTTTTCATACACCTACAGAGTTCGACTCATTGATTAAATACTGCAACACACTTGTATACATTATCCTATAATATAAGTATATAATATAATAATGTGTATGTGTGTATAAACATAAATGTTATTGCTTTCAAAATATTTTTTTCTGAAATTTTCTGTTAATGATATGCAAGAACATTAGTATAAGATAATTCTTGCCTTTTTGCCATTGAGCAAAAACAAAGAATATATTGTTTTTTTTATGATTTACATTTTTCAAGAATCTACAAAATACAAACACATGCATTTTTTTAAAAACCCAATAACATTGCCTGTCGAACTTATTCATTCTTCAAACAAGTTTTACCTTAGAACTTTTTAATAATATCTTATTAAAGTATATGCTAAAATGATTTTAACTAAGTTGAACGTATCGATTGTTTTTTGTGTATTTTTTTCAATAATAATTGTTTTTTTTGTTCCTTTCATTACAAGCATTTCCTTAATTTACTTCTTTTTTTCGTTTGTACTTTCAAGTTTATTGTCAATAGAATTTCAACTAAAGTATGATGAATTTTATTTGTGAAAATATAACAATAAATTCAAACAAAAGACAGTATATCTAGAAAAACAATGGGTCCGGAAAGTATTTTTTTCTTCTTAATAACAGTTGTTCGTGAATAAGATAGAATTTTTAGAAAGTAAATATACAGGGTGTTTCAAAAAAATTTGACTAGTTTCCGAGATTTTGGTTATTTTCCCAAGACCGCTTGAGTATGCTCTGCCTCTTTTTCGCCTTTTTTTTTTTTTTTTTTTTTTTTTTTGATCCTGCGGCAGGGCGTGGCTGGGCTCGGTGATACATGCCCAAGACAGCAGGCCAGTCTCCTTTCTACTATTACCAACCTGAACTGAAAACTACTTGTGACAAACTCGACGGCAGTTACAAGTTAGCCTTATCATTTATCATACAATTGACTTTTTCTTGTATCATCCATTTGTTCACGGAGTAAAATTGCTGTAAATATTGTACACACTCGTGTTTCTTCTCACAAGTCAACTATCGCCATATTTCTGTTTCAGATCTTATTCTTGATTTGTTACCGCATTCTCACGTGTAAGGATTGAACTTTTTTCCCAGGGTAAAATTAATCCAAATAATGGGATAACGACATTAAAACATTAAAGAGTAGAAAATGAGATCTGCTGCTTAATTGTAAGATAAATACATTTCTTTTGCGCTTTTATCATAACTACTGCTGGTATTGGTTAGAAATAATACTTAATATGTATTTAACATAAATAAAACATGTCCATGTAACCTCCGACCTTCTTCAGACATATCTTGTCGAATTCGGGAATATTTCTGTTGAACTCGGTTTAATTAAAACTTCCGTCTGCAAGGACCCGTAACGCAGTTGTTGAGTACTTGGAAAAATTATTTGTAAAAAGTGATATTCTCCTGAAGGTTGGAGGTTCGATCCTCAGTGTGGGTGACCGAAAAATACAATTGGAAATTACTTAGGACCTCTATCCAGTCATGGGTGACGGAACAAGAGCATGCTAACCCCGTAAAGTAAATAAAGGGGTTCGCTCAAAATTCTCGAGTTTGACAAGATACACCTGAATGAGGTCGGAGGTTACATCAACTAAAACGTTGTGAAAATCACACTCAAGATGAGAACAGTAGTCTGATGAATCCAAATAATACCAAGATTGTCTTTTTATAAGGCAAACTATGAAAAAGGAAAGTTTAAAATTTAAAAATTTGTGTTTACTATAATTATATAGGAATATTCAAGCTCACATAAATTATAAGCAAATTAACCTTATTTTAATCACTGTAGAGAATCTATTTAATGTAGGAAATAAAACCTTGTACTCTATTTTATGATAAAAAAAAAAGGTAACAATAACTGATATTGGTTAGAAACAATATTTAACAAATATCTAAAATTGAAAAACCTCTATCCATCGGTTGTTTAAGTTATTATAACTTGCATTTTTATATCCATTTAAACTTTGAGTTCAACCCAAGGTTATCTCATTCGTGGTTAAAACCAGTATTAACTGTTAATGGTAAAAAAGTAACGTCGCAGTTACAAACAAAGGACATAAATAAATAAAAGTCCAGATCGGCTTTTTTTTTTTCTTTTTTTTTTTAACGAAAGTTTTTATTACCGCTACTGTACCGTCTCGGCATCACTTAAAAAGTCTCTTGCTGCCACATGTCCATCTAGCTTGGCCAGCGTTTCTCCTTTTTCTGATCGTATGTCGGCTCATTCTCGTCCTCGACTTTAGACGTCCATTTTCTTTGATGCGCACTCTTCTACCCCGACTACGTGGTGCATTTTTCTCCTTTTTTTCTTTTTCTCCTCGTGCATACTTCCTAATTTGCATATGGGCTTTTTCGGCTACTGCTAATCTTTTTGCAACCTGGCCACCCTTTGCTGCTGCTGCTGCTGCTGCTGCTGCTATTTTCCCATATGCTCATCTGCACTAGGTGTATCAGAATTTTGTAGGAATTTTTGACACCCCTAACACGAAACTACAAATAAAATATTAAAAAAACTCGTAATTTTTCTTTTAAAAGTGTGTTGTTTATTTTCTTTATGCATTATACTTCCAAAATAAACTATTAAAGTTGTATAAAAAAGTAATAGAAATATTGTTTTTTATTTTTTAAAAAGCAGTAATGAAATCAATTGATTTTTACGAGTTAAGTATTTTTCAATTTTTAAACTTTAAAAATCTGTCAAAATTTTTCTATTGATTCAATTTTACGATATTTTCAGAGTCAATGTGAAATTTCATGCTCATTCCAATAAACTGAATATAATATTTTAGACAAACGTTTTTTTTTTTAATTCCCGGCCCCCATTTTGAAATGTCTATTAAAAATCTGCTTACAACATCGAGCAGAGACAATAAGTAGCAATACCATTACATACCACCAAGAAATGGTCAGGTTGAAGAATACTCTCCGTCGTAACAACTACCCCGATAGCATACTATCCGCGAGACGTGTTAATAGTATAAGAGAGGAGAATGAAACCCAAAAAACTCCAACGGTCTGCCTACCATACATACAAGGCATCTCCGAAAAGATTCAGGGAATATGTGCCCCCTACAACATCAGGACGGTATTCAAGAGCGAGTCAACACTCAGACGACACCTGGTACGAGTGAAGCCCCGCATGGAGGAGAACATGACCAAAAACTGCATATACTCCATCCCATGCAGTTGCAGAAAGGTTTACAAGGGTGAAACATGCCGCCCCCTTAAAGTAAGGGTGGAAGAACACCGAAAAGTGGTAACTAAAGGGGAGACGGAAAAATCGGGTATAGTCAACCATGTCTGGATGGAGAGGGGGGACCATCGCCCCCTATGGGATAAAGTAAAAATAATAAACAGAGAGACCCACTGGAAAGTGAGAAAACTTAAAGAAACAGCTCACATGTTCGGACATAACAACCTACTGAGCAAACCAAGCATAGAGGTGAATGCAATTTGGACACCTCTGATAGAGAGAGAAAACCTTGAATAACAACATAGGTTTAACATTAACAAAAACCAACTAAGAATTGCCCTAGTGACATATGGCCGAGTGGTCCTAGACGTTGTATCAAAGTTTACAGTTACCCAAAGGTGCTGAGTTCAATCCTGAACGAAGGCAGTAAAAAGTAACATTCAAAACAGAGAATCAGCAATTATGTCCCAGAGCCTAGCTGGAGTCCGAACACAGTACCCCCGTAATAATAATAAAGGGTTGGGTTCGAGACTCCTAACAAACGGTTCCCCAGTTCGATACAAAACACCTGATGAAGGCCGGAGGGCAAAACGGCCGAAACGTTGTGACGATAACAACCAAGATGAGGAAGTCAGTCCGACAATCTAAATCAATGAAAACACCTCATCTCAAAAATACAGACAATTACTGTCTATTAAAAAGTAAATAATTAATTTACTCACTAAAGTTTTATATATCACAAATTGAAGATAAAAGATCAATAAATAATGTATTCAAATTTAAAACAAAAAAAGAGGTGTTTTTTTAGAAATTTACCAACGTTTAAAACTTTTTTTTTTTAAACCACGTTGTTTATTTATTTATTTATTTTTTAATGAAACCTTGGTCTTTGCTCCTTTAATTGAAAAAAAATTAGGGTTTGAATTACATTTTTCGAGTAGTTATAAGCTTGGAAAGACAGGGGGTCGAATTATTCAATATTTTTTTCATGCATTCGTGAGGTCAGTTTCTGACACACCTATATCTGCACTATGTTTCAATAATAAAAAAGAAATGATTCTCATAAAAACATTTTGCTTGTTCAATTTTTTTATTTAATGAATAATGTTATATTTCGCTAACATTGATTTTTTTTCTCTTTTTTTTAGGTAAGTACAAGCATTTCAAAATCTTGGTAAGAACAAAATTCATCTATGCCTTGTAAAATTGTAAGCGACACCATAATTTAATTCTCGCATGTCTTTCTTTTTTATCATAGTATAAAACTGTTTTGAATGCATTTTCTTAGGATAACAGTTTGAAAACCTTATTATAATGTGAAATTATTTGTATATAATAGAAACTATGATGTTATCCATGTCACAATTTCCCAAAATTTTGCTTCGTACCGTGGATGGTTTTATTTTAAAAATCCAATCACCAAGAAATAATCGCATTAATTATACCATTTATTTAACTATATTATTTTAATACTCACTTCTATCTCTCTCTCTCTCTCTCTCTCTCTATATATATATATATATATATATATATATAGATGTTATTTACTTGTTTTTGTTAGCAGTACTTTTTGAATGAATTCAATTATTTATACGAAAGTGCATTTTTACCTAAATGCGAGTTGGGAATAATTTTCCCTATGATCAATTTGGTACCCCCAAATGGGGAGCGGCATAGCTTCAGCCACTCTGATGAGTCATAGACGACGAAACACGTGTCAGGAGATAATTATATTTTAAAAACTATATATATATATATATATATACACTAGTAGTGAGACCCAACGTTGCCCGGAATTGAATGATGATCAATGAATGTTCCGCACTCTCATATTTTTCTTGTCATTGAAATTAATGAAATCGCCAATTTTTCAATCAAATCAATTGATTGCTCTAGTTAGAAACACACCGCGGTGCACTAGGAGAAAGCGTCACATGCCTCCTCGTAGTGACACTGCACTGGTGAAAAACAACTGTTGATTTTATAAAATTATTTTATATATATTTATTTTATTTTTATATATTTAATTAAAGTTTGAAATGCAAAAGCCGTGCTTATATTGTACTCTAAACAGAAGCATTCATTTCGAACGTGGCTCTGTCATATCAAAGAACCTGCTGTTGTGTGTGATGATAATTGCTTGAATTTAATTTTAAAACTGAAAAGTCAAGTATCATGGTTCAATTGTGCTTTAAACAGAAACATTCATTTTGAATTTTATATGCCTGGCCTTTCTGCTTGTGTAGTCGTAAAACTTCTAAAATACACTTGTGATTTTAGGCTGTATAAGATGTTCAAATTCACCTGTTCCTTCTTTCATCGGATTTTTTCGATTATTGATTATGGATACTTACATTACAATATAAAACCTATCTAAGAACACTGTCAGATACATAAAGTACCTTTGTGAGAAATTTCATAAAAATCGGTCTAGCTGTTTTGGAGTTCATATGGAACGAACTCACACACATACAATGTTCTTTTTATATAATAGTAGGTAGATAGATTTGAGTTTTTGAAGACTGTGACAATGCAAGATAAAGTTATAGGCACCAAAATGAGTAAGAAACATGTAATAATTTTTTTTTTTTTATCTTCAATCAATTATGTGTTATACGGTGTTCAAATAGATTTCGAAGATTTATTATTTCCTATTTATAATCTAATTAACTATTTGTATAATATTTTTGTTCAATGCTTCCTTTTACTAACAGTGCAAATGGTGATAAAATTTAATTTTATCCCAATTTGAACGATTTTTTTTAATCGCATTTCCTTAGAAACAGCTATTTAGTAGTGATAGCATTATATGAGGTGGTTTTGGAAAAAAGAACATTAAGGAAGTTTACAGTATACAAGTGACACAAAAAAAATGAAATAAAACATGTTTTTTGATAAAACTTCTCATCTCTAATCTCTAGTATTTACAGGGGCAAGCGCTGGACATGACATGGTTTTCTCAGAATACAATTGAAATCCAAGAAATATTAGAGCATGCATAGCCAATACATTGATAAGGAAATTAATTAACCTAAGACTATCTTGCCTAAACCGAGTGTAATTATCATTTCTCTCTTTGATGACAAAAAAAATTCCATTCAATATGGATTAAAGTAATCAGTATTTTTTTATGGATTAAAGTAATCAGTATTTTTTTAGGGATTAAAGTAATCAGTATTTTTTATGGATTAAAGTAATCAATATTTTTTATGGATTAAAGTAATCAGTATTTTTTTTATGGATTAAAGTAATCAGTATTTTTTTTATGGATTAAAGTAATCAGTAATTTTTTTATGGATTAAAGTAATCAATATGTTTTATGGATTAAAGTAATCAATATTTTTTTATGGATTAAAGTAATCAGTATTTTTTTAGGGATTAAAGTAATCAGTATTTTTTTAGGGATTAAAGTAATCAGTATTTTTTATGGATAAAAGTAATCAGTATTTTTTTTATATATTAAAGTAATCAGTATTTTTTTTATGGATTAAAGTAATCAGTATTTTTTTATGGATTAAAGTAATCAGTATTTTTTTATGGATTAAAGTAATCAGTATTTTTTTATGGATTAAAGTAATCAGTATTTTTTTATCGATTAAAGTAATCAGTATTTTTTATGGATTAAAGTAATCAGTATTTTTTTATGGATTAAAGTAATCAGTATTTTTTTATGGATTAAAGTAATCAGTATTTTTTTATGGATTAAAGTAATCAATATTTTTTATGGATTAAAGTAATCAGTATTTTTTTATGGATTAAAGTAATCAGTATTTTTTTATGGATTAAAGTAATCAGTATTTTTTTATGGATTAAAGTAATCAGTATTTTTTTATGGATTAAAGTAATCAGTATTTTTTTATGGATTAAAGTAATCAGTATTTTTTTATGGATTAAAGTAATCAGTATTTTTTTATGGATTAAAGTAATCAGTATTTTTTTATGGATTAAAGTAATCAGTATTTTTTTTATGGATTAAAGTAATCAATATTTTTTATGGATTAAAGTAATCAGTATTTTTTTGTGGATTAAAGTAATCAGTATTTTTGTTATTGATTAAAGTAATCAGTATTTTTTTATGGATTAAAGAAATCAATATTTTTTTATGGATTAAAGTAATCAGTATTTTTTTTATGGATTAAAGTAATCAGTAATTTTTTTATGGATTAAAGTAATCAGTAATTTTTTTATGGATTAAAGTAATCAGTAATTTTTTTATGGATTAAAGTAATCAGTATTTTTTTATGGATTAAAGTAATCAGTATTTTTTTATGGATTAAAGTAATCAGTATTTTTTTATGGATTAAAGTAATCAGTATTTTTTTATGGATTAAAGTAATCAGTATCTTTTTATGGATTAAAGTAATCAGTATTTTTTTATGGATTAAAGTAATCAGTATTTTTTTATGGATTAAAGTAATCAATATTTTTTTATGGATTAAAGTAATCAGTATTTTTTTATGGATTAAAGAAATCAATATTTTTTATGGATTAAAGTAATCAGTATTTTTTTATGGATTAAAGTAATCAGTAATTTTTTTATGGATTAAAGTAATCAGTAATTTTTTTATGGATTAAAGTAATCAGTAATTTTTTTATGGATTAAAGTAATCAGTATTTTTTTATGGATTAAAGTAATCAGTATTTTTTTATGGATTAAAGTAATCAGTATTTTTTTATGGATTAAAGTAATCAGTAATTTTTTTATGGATTAAAGTAATCAGTAATTTTTTTATGGATTAAAGTAATCAGTAATTTTTTTATGGATTAAAGTAATCAGTATTTTTTTATGGATTAAAGTAATCAGTATTTTTTTATGGATTAAAGTAATCAGTATTTTTTTATGGATTAAAGTAATCAGTATTTTTTTATGGATTAAAGTAATCAGTATTTTTTTATGGATTAAAGTAATCAGTATTTTTTTATGGATTAAAGTAATCAATATTTTTTTATGGATTAAAGTAATCAGTATTTTTTTTATGGATTAAAGTAATCAATATTTTTTTATGGATTAAAGTAATCAGTATTTTTTTATGGATTAAAGAAATCAATATTTTTTTATGGATTAAAGTAATCAGTATTTTTTTTATGGATTAAAGTAATCAGTAATTTTTTTATGGATTAAAGTAATCAGTAATTTTTTTATGGATTAAAGTAATCAGTAATTTTTTTATGGATTAAAGTAATCAGTATTTTTTTATGGATTAAAGTAATCAGTATTTTTTTGTGGATTAAAGTAATCAGTATTTTTTTATGGATTAAAGTAATCAGTATTTTTTTATGGATTAAAGTAATCAGTATTTTTTTATGGATTAAAGTAATCAGTATTTTTTTTATGGATTAAAGTAATCAATATTTTTTATGGATTAAAGTAATCAGTATTTTTTTGTGGATTAAAGTAATCAGTATTTTTGTTATTGATTAAAGTAATCAGTATTTTTTTATGGATTAAAGAAATCAATATTTTTTTATGGATTTAAGTAATCAGTATTTTTTTATGGATTAAAGTAATCAGTAATTTTTTTATGGATTAAAGTAATCAGTAATTTTTTTATGGATTAAAGTAATCAATATGTTTTATGGATTAAAGTAATCAATATTTTTTTTAATAGATTTCTCTTGTATTTTTTAATGTCACATTTTTGATTAGGTATTGAAACGAGATTATTCATTTATTGTATTTCTTGCACCAACATCTTCATCTTTATTGTTTTTACTTGAACGTGATGAATTCCTAAATTAATTTATTGAATCTGATAAAAGTTGTATTTTCATCTTTTATATTAGTTTAAAAATAAAAAGTCATTAAAAATTGTACTGATACTTAAAATAATAGTTTGATAAGAAACGGGAATATATGGGTTTTAAAAAAAGCTGGTAGTATCTAAATCAATTTGTTTGCGTGAATTTATTTGCACAGTATACTTTGTCATTCCTTAGAACTGAGTGTTGTGGATTGATAAAAAGATTGAGGTTAGTTTCCCTTTCATCTAATTGGCATAAGTTACGTACGCCTGAAAGTATCCTGTACCTCTACAAGGCCCCCATTCGCTCATGTATGGAGTTATATTGTCACATTTGGGCTGATGCATCCCTTACTCCTGGACAGGGTTCAAAAGAGAATCGCCAACCTGATAGGTCCTGAACTGTCATCTAAGCTTCAACCTCTGTCCCATTGGCGAAATGTTGCATCCTTCTGCCTGTTTTACAATGGTGAATGCTCCGACAAACTACAAGTCCTTGTGCCCCTTCAACGTAAATACACCTGACAAGCAGCAAAGTTCCACCCCTACACAGTAGAGATCCCTAAATGTAAGAAAGCCTTCTACTCTAATAGTTTCTTCCCCAGAACTGCTAGACTTTGGAATTCCCTTTCGGGCTTTTGCTTTCCCAACTGTACTGACATGCAGAAGTTCAAGTGTAATGTAAACAGACATCTTGATGCTCAACTCCCTACATAATATCCCTGCAACTTATGTCTCCGATAGTAGCCTCCTACATCAAAGCGGCACTGTGCCTTGTTTGGAGTGAAAATGTAATTAAAACAAACAAAAAAAAATATATGACTCTTTGAGAAGCTAACAAGTGCAAGACTTGCTTTGATCGAGTTCAAAACCTAGTAAGATGATGCCCTTTTCTCTTCCCTGCAACCTCTTTCCCACAGAAGAGACATTGTGAGCCCGTCTCTGCTCCATCGTTTTTTTCTTGGCAAGTGCTCGTCTGAGCACCAATCTATGGTCCCCCCCTTGCCAAACTTTCACACAATACTCGACTAGTTACAATCACCATCAACAATTTTCCCCACTCTCTACCTGTGCCTAAATCTAAACGCAAATTCCTTGAATAAAGCTTCTTTCCTAGAACTTTTTTTTTTTTTTTTGACATGGAAGTCACCACTTATCAAGGCCCGGAGGCCACTTGAGGATAAGGGTTATTGCATGTACAGTAATCAATGGGACAATATTGTAGTAATCGTTAGTAATGGAGATCTGATGAAGTGTCTTACTTAAGGGGGGCAGTTTATCAGGAATTTGTTTATGTTGGACTTGAAGACATCCAAGTTGTAGTCATTTGGGAAACAAGCAAACAGAAGAGAGTTCCACAGGCGTGCACTTCTAAGAAAGAAGCTTTGTTCATGGAATCTACGTCTTGATTTAGGCACAGATAAAGAGTGGGGAAAATTACTGACAGTAGTTTCAGCTAGACGGGTGTTTTTCATGAAAGATTGGCGAGGGTGAGACCAGAGATTGGAGTTCAGACGAGCACTTGCCATGGAAATAACGATAAAAAGACGACAGGCTCGCAACGTCCCTTCTGTGGGAGAGAGGTTGCAGGGAAGAGAAAAAGGCATCCCCCACTAGGCTACAAAGTTTATTTTGTACTCTGTCAAGGCAGGATAGGCTGTTTTTAGCAGCTCCTGCCCAGATATGGCAGCAGTACTCCATCCTTGGACGTACTTGGCTTTTATATAGATAGAGAATTGCCCACATGTGGATCACTGTTCTATTGACTTGCTTCCCGGACGATTATAATATGGTAGTCTTCAAGTCTAATGTAAACAAGTTCTTGTTGGACCGTCCCCTTAATCCAAATTGTACCCAATCTACACCAACTAACGATTATTAAACTACCGTCTTACATTCATTAACCGTTATCCTCGAGTGCCTTTGGGCCTTCATAAGTGGTGACTACCTTGTAAAAAACAAACAACAGTAATTTCAGTTTATTGCAATGAAGAATGAAACGTTTACTGTGAATACATACATGTCTAAAAAAAAATCATTAAACAATTTTATTATCTAACTCATACAGGATGTTCATTCTTCTTATTCTGTTTTTAAGTTTGTGTTAATTTTTATGGTTGATCTACTTGTGCTTTAAAAATCAAAGCATGTACTAAAAATAACAGTGCGGGCACTTTCTATTGAAATTTCTCTGTTATGGTTTTATTTGAGAAAATCAGTTTATGGCTAAACATGTACCTACAGAGGGCACAACAAAAATGAATGCAATTCTTGGTTTATATACAGCTGTATTCTGCGTCATACAACCAGTCACCCCGGTCAGTTTTACCCACATGATTTCAAACACCATCACCCTGACAGGGTAGTGCACAATCTCTTAAGAACTGAAACTTGGTTGATTAAATCATGATGTAGCATCTAGGATATATATATATATATATATATATATATATATATATATATATATATATATATATATACTTGTTTATTCTTATATAAACATGTTTACATCCCGCTGCTACAAACAGCCATTTGTTTCAATCAAACAACAGATTATTCATTGAACATTTGAATAGTCAAGTCGCTGCCTGCCGATATCTGTTGTTTGATTGAAACAACGGGCTGTTTGTAGCAGCGGGATGTAAACATGTTTATATAACAATAAACAAGTATTATCAGCTCTTTTTATTGAGCACTATCTAACAACCTCGTTGAATTCACTAGTCCATTACTTTTGAATAAAAAAAAACCCGAGTATATATATATATATATATATATATATATATATATATATATATATATATATATATACCAGCGATGGTTGACGTTATGTTGTTCTGAAAAAAGAAAAACCGAATGAATTTATAAAACGGTGATCAACGTTTCGTCCCTTATTGTAGGGGACATCTTCAGGATATTAAAAGGAAAAATGCAGAAGAAGAAAACGATCATAGACCATACGTAAGTGAAAAGAAAACAGTGTTAGAATCGATACCCATCATATCGGGAAGGAAACTATAAATGTGTGTGTATGGGAAGATTGGGTTGTTCAATGTCCATATCCTATCATATCATATGGACATTGAACAACCCAACCTCCCCATACACGTTGATCACCATTTTATAAATTCATTCGGTTTTTCTTTTTTCAATATATATATATATATATATATATATATATATATATATATATATATATATATATATATATATATATATAATCTGAAGTTATTGTTTTTTAGGGGTTAAGTAACGATTGAAATTTAACGAGGTTAATACAAGAGTCCTCAATACCGAAGTAGAGCAGGGTATACTCTTTATTTGTTTTTACATAAGTAGTAATATGTTGCTACACAGTCATGAGCATGTTTCGGTAAGCTAGTTACCAGTAACTAGAGACCTCTTTAAGTGATACATATAGATATGCAAAGTTTGTAATGAAAATATCAGGTCTTCCTCGTCAAACGGAGTTAATATCACAATATTTTTCACAACATTTGACGGAATCTTCTGATATTAACTTTCTGTGACGAGGAGAACCTGATATTTTCATTGCAAACTTTGCTTTCATATAAGTGGTACCACCTGAAGAGGTATCTAGTTACTGATAACTAGCTGACTGAAACCTGCTCATGACTGCTTAGCTACACACACACACACACACACACACATATATATGTGTATATATATATATGTATAAAATTTTAGTCATTCAATGAATTGAAAAATTTATGATGTGAAATGTTAGAATTTCAAATCAAAAGATTTTTATTATTCTATGTAAGACAAAGAATACATTAAAAATATTTTAACTCCTTATCCTATAGGATTTCGATTTCTACCATCTCTTCAGAGAAAATATTAGCAAATAGTTATAATGGTTTACACCTTGTTTGCTAAGGTCAGTGAGACATGGAAAATCAGTTAAAAATTGATTGAGTAATTAAAAATTATAGAGTAAGGGAAGTTAAAGAAAAGGATATAAAGGTTTGCATCCAAATTGGATGATATCATATATATATATATATATATATATATATATATATATATATATATATAGTAATTTATAAAATATATATGGCGATTAAGCTACACTGAATATTCGGCGTTTCATCCACTCTAGGATTCGTCACGAATCTTAGAGTGGATGAAACGCCGAATATTCAGTGTAGCTTAATCGCCATATATATTTTATAAATTACTAACTAGCTCGACCTACATATTGAGCACTTTTGAAGTAAATACTTAAAGTTTACACATAAATCTATACTTTCGTATATATATATATATATATATATATATATATATATATATATATATATATAATTTGTTTTTAAGTTTACAAACTGAATAATTCTGTAAACTTAAAGCAAATATAAATATTAATACTAATATTTATAGAACAGTCCTAACCAGATGAAAAAGCTCAATATTCAAGATAGAGCTTGATATAATAAAATCAATTTCCCCAAACTGTCATGGTTTTCAAATGCATGTACTCAGAGGATGGTGTGATGCCTTTGCATTTTTTTCAAAGTTTCAGGTTGAATTCAGATGCCTACGTGGAGTTGCAGTTGCTTACCACTAGACTTACGCCCTGGACAACAAGAGTAGCTAATAATAACCCATATGTATGGCAGCAGGATTCAGCACCACTCCCTCCTCCGTTACACCTCGGAAAAATAAAGAAAGCCAATTATTACGACTTCACAAATCCCAGTGTTTGATCTCCAAACTCCCCTAATTTTAAATCCGTGTGATTATGTATGGGGTGCTGTTGATAAAGATATCAATCATTGTGCCAGCACTCAGTTAATCTACAGAATTAAAGTGTAAAATCAGCTTGCTCCAGATTCCGGGCTCAGCTTGACGTTGTAATACATGCTAATGGTGGTTGATTTGGGGTAAAATTCTTTGACAATATTCTAATTTACTTACCTATTTTCTTTTCCCTTATGGATTTAAACCAAACACCCTGTATATATATGTTGTAATTATTATCATTATTGACTTCATTCTAATGATTAGCTTAGCTGTTAGTATTGTAATTATCACTTGTTGATATTATTATAACTATTCGTGGAGTAGAAGGCTTTCTTACATCTAGGGATCGCTACTGTGTAGGGGTGGAACTTTGCTGCTTGTCGGGTTTGTTGGGGGAAAATTACGTTGAGGGGATACGAGGGTTTGAAGTTGCCTGGTTTCGTCATTTACACTGCGCATACATTATTAGTCATTAATCTCTATTTCTCTCTCTATATATATTTTTTATACACACACACACACACACACACACACACACACATATATATATATATATATATATATATATATATATATATATATGTGTGTGTGTGTGTGTGTGTGTGTGTGTGTGTGTGTGTGTGTGTGTGTGTATAAAAATATATATATATATATATATATATATATATATATATGTGTGTGTATATATGATGGACTCTCCGTCGATTTTCGACGTATGAGACTCCGACAATTGACCTGAAGGTCTAGAACTCAGTGTGTCGACATTCACTTAGACGTATGTGGCACTTTAGTCCTGCTAGAGACTTGCAAAGGGGTTTTAATGAATCTACATATAGGAAACTAAACTATACAACCAATATATATATATATATATATATATATATATATATATATATATATATATATATATTGGTTGTATAGTTTAGTTTCCTAGATGTAGATTCATTAAACCGGTCATTTTTCCGGTCTGATGAGATGGTCTCTTTGAATTGAGATTCCACTGAAACATGTATGTACGTATGTAACCAACAATGTGTGTATGTTGCTCTGTCTTCCATCGAGCACTCTTCAATAAAAACAGGGGGTTTAATGAATCTACATCTAGGAAACTAAACTATACAACCAATATATATATATATATATATATATATATATATATATATATATTGGTTGTATAGTTTAGTTTCCTATATGTAGATTCATTAAACCCCCTGTTTTTATTGAAGAGTGCTCGATGGAAGACAGAGCAACATACACACATTGTTGGTTACATACGTACATACATGTTTCAGTGGAATCTCAATTCAAAGAGACCATCTCATCAGACCGGAAAAAAGGAGCAATATTAAAGCCAAAATCAAGATCCATTCATTTTAAACATAAAAGGATATTGTAGGCGTGGTTTAACCCCTGGAAAAGGAGGAGTATATTTCGTGAGAATGAGTAGGCGGGGTTAGTGAGTGGAGACGTGGGAAAGAGAGGAGTAGGTGGTGAAAGAGAGGGGAGGTAAGACGGGCAAATACATACCAGGCTGGTCAGAGCATCTTATCGAGCGAGGGAGAGGGGGGGGTATGGCTATACTTTTAATTTAAAGACGTAAGTACCTTTACTTTGATCTCAAGTGGTCATTCTGCATTCATAAGCACGGGAAAAGTTAATTTAGTGGAGAAAAGAGAGAAAAAAAGAAAGAAATTAATTTACAACTCTCTTGTTTGAAGAGGAAAAAAAAAGAAAGAAGAAAGTTATTAAATTAGATGTACTAATCGAAATAAGATATAGGAGCAAATAATGGATCAATGAAAGCAAAGGTTTTCGACGATTAAACTGCTTGTCATATATATATATATATATGTATATATGTATATATATATATATATATATGTATATATATATATATATATATATATATATATATATATGTGTGTGTGTATATATATGACAAGCAGACAGTTTAATCGTCGATTATATATATATATATATATATATATATATATATATATATATATACTAGCAAATTGTGAATCTATATTAAAAAAACCTTGTTAAACTTTGTGACATATTTCCAATCTATGGAGGTCAGGTGCGAACGAACACCCCATAATTTTATTATACCATATTTCTTCAAACTGAAACATAATTATTAAAGTTTGTGCCTATTTCCATTCTATGGAGGCCAGGCGCGAACGCAGACACCACAATTTTATTATACAATCCCTATTTAAGTTAAAACATACTTATCAAAGTATTCTTATGTACATCTATATCAAAAACACTTGTAAACGTTTTTTTTTTTTTTAATTTTTTTTTCATACTTTGTGGACCAGGCGCGAACGCAGACCCCACAATTTTTATGAACCACTGTTCTGCCAGATCAAACATACCCATTCCTGTGTCTCGATATGTCTTCTATCATTATATGTAATCAGTTTTTTTTTTAATAGTCAACTATATAGGAGCTTATTCGTGACCACACACACATTCAGCTTTATATATATATATATATACACACACACACACATACACACTCTATTGGAATATTTAACCAAATATTTTTTTCTTTACAAGAAAACAATTACCAATGAGTTGTTAAATATTTTTCCGCTTTTTTGCTTTGAAAGTGTTTCATCACAGACATCAACAAACAAAATCTTTCCAATAACGAAGGCTGCTTCCCCAACTGTACTGACATGCAGAAGTTAAAATGTAATGTGGTCTTGCTGCTCAACTCCCTACACAGTATCCCTGCAACTTATGCCCCCGATAGTAGCCCCTACATCAATGTGGCACTTTGCCTTGTTTGGGATGAAATTGTAATAAAAAAAATTCTTCAAAAATGTTCTCTTCACTTCACACGGACATTCGGAACAGATAGAGATCAACCTGGTCATGATTGACTGGCTGCGTGATTTCCTGCTGTCCATTTGCTTTCCGCTGTGAACTTCATATGTTTCAATTTACGTCTACATGTTCTTCATATTCGAGACCGCAAAAAAAAATAAATAAAAAAATAAAGAAAACTATTGAATTGTTATCTTTATTCCTCAGTCTTAAGAAATTCAGTTGGTTTATAATAAATCTAATTTTTTAAATTTGCTTTTCAAATCGAGGGAATACATTTGAAAAATTTCAACAGTTAGAAATGTCAACAATTATTTTGAAAGTTTCAATGTAATCTTCGGTAAAGTAGTCAATCCTTATTTTCCCAAATCTCTCTCTCTCTCTCTCTCTCTCTCTCTCTCTCTCTCTCTCTCTCTCTCTCTCTCTCTCTCTCTCTAGTCTTTTACTCTTTTTGTAATTAGTTTTATCACTCTTTATATGCCTTCCAATCTCAATAATATATTCCAATTTTTATGTCTAAACACTGGGGTTCATCTCGGAATGCAATGCTCTATGGGGTCTTATTAGAACCTCATATATCTTTAAAAAGATGATTCGTCCCCTCCCCCCTTTGAAATAATATTTCTAATCATGCACCGATTAATTAGATTTGCTGCTGATTTAGTAAATAAAATGTATCAATAAAACCAAATTCCATTCTTCATTTACTTTCTTTTTTAATCACTTTGTTATCTATTATATAAATCTCACCTGTCTGTTTAAATGTATGTATGTATGTATGTATGTATGCATGTATGCAATCATCATGTATGTATGTATATATGTAAGTATGTATGTCTGCCTAAAACTTTTGACAGAGATGACGGATTTTCACGAGATCGGTATCATTTTGAAGCTCGCCCTTTCGGACAACAAATATCGAAAAATTGGCTAAAAACATTAATTCCTTCACCCTCAACTAAACACTTTTCTACAAGGATGAGTCGCTTTTTTTCGCCGATATTTTCGTCCCTTCTTTTCGATTGACTAGTCTGAATTTAAACCTTCGCCACTTCCTGTTTGGCGATGGATGCAGCAGCAAAGACGTCACATCTTTTTTATGTTCTTTTCCTCCTTCGCAGTATGGGTTCGAGCCTACCTGCCTGCCTACTACCACTTTTTTTTTTTTTTTTTTTTTGCTTAACACACACCTCCTGGGCAACGCCGGGCACCCAGGCTAGTTTAATATATTTCCAAATTGAATATTCCTGGATCCAATACTTTACATTTTTTTTTCTATGGACATAATAGACGTGCACCTTAACCCTTCAGAGTCGTGAGGGCGCTGCATTATTTCATGCAACGTATGTTGGGCAAGAATAACCTGGCGGCGCCCATCCCTCTCGAGGCTCCAAGCACATACAGCACCGGGTATTACCAGATGGTCAGCCATTTTATTATTGGCCAGGCTCAACGTCACTTAACTTCTGTGATTTAACGGGAACCGGTGTGTCAACATGATTGTTGCAATATTTTTGCAGTATAATGGTGTATGATTCTACGCAGTCGGGATATTCTATTTCTAAACGATGCTGCTAGGAACTGACGAATCGAATTAATTCATGTTCTGCTACCAACTAATCAGAAACCAGAATTGCTCCATAAATATTAAACCTTTTTAGCAACTTCGCATGTTTTCTTCATGTCAACACAGGAAGAATCTTTTGCACTGGATTCCAACTCGAAAACTGTCTATTGAGAACTAGTCACCTCCAGGACTTGTGTAGAACAACTAATCATCGGAAACTGTTCTGAAACTAAACATGGCTTACACTTCTAGAGTGATTATGCCGAATATATTAAGTTTTAACTTTCAAGTATCGTGTCAATTTGGTAATGTGTTTAGATCCACCTGTGTTATTTTTGTCAATAACGGTAGTTTTAGGGTATCATGAAATAGAAGTATTTTTCTGAATTTATATCGTTAGTTAAATCATTTATGAACATCAAAATCAACAAAGGTTCAAATACTGAATCCTGAGGAATACAGGAGAGTAAATACGGTGAATTAGAATAATTGTTACCAATTTTTACGATTATATTTCCATCTGCGAAATGCTTTCTTACGATAGTTACCATTTTGTTAGAAATATTTTCATTTTTACAAGTAAACATTAGATACAACAGAGCTCTACATTGCGAGCGAAACAGTCGCATTTGCGAGTGATTTTTTTCAAAATGGCGACTAGAAATAATGAACCACTTTAGCGATTACGTTTCTTTCACTGAAAATCTTCCAAGGCTCTCTACTGAGTGAAAAATATCTCTTCAACTTTTATTTAATAAAATGAACAAAGTTAAATTATTTAAACAATACAAGTTTAATAGAACAATATACTCTTTTTTTAACGAAGGCTGTTTAAAAAAAAAAAAAAACATCTGAAGAAATCAGAATGTTTATACCTTCAAGTATCAACATAAAATTTGTTTATCTTTATTTATTGCGGACTATTACCCTCATCTTTTTCTTAATTGTTTCACAACGTTTCGCCCAACTATTCCTCTGGCCTTCGTCAGGTGGTAACCGCGACGGGATAGGAACTCCCACCTGACGAAGGCCAGAGGAATTGTTAGGCGAAACGTTGTGAAACAATTAAAAAAAAAGATGAGGATAATAGTCCGCAATAAACAAAAATTAATGAATAATACTCATCGCAATAATGAATTCCAATTAGATAAAACATAAAATTTGTTGTATATTTAGAATTACATTTATTTAAAAATATACAGAAAAATCTTTATGATGTACATACTCGTCACAAAATGAAGATGCCATATTCTAAAAATCATGTGGGTTTGGCTAGTAACTTTTAGTTGTCAAAGGTCAACTAAAGATAAGTTAGTTCATAGAACCCTGTACAGTATCAAATGCATTGCTAAACTCCAAGTATATAATATCTACATCATCCTTCTTTCAAATATCCATTTATAATATCAAGATTTTCAAGAATATTAGATAATGTTGGTTTACTTATTGGCGAAAACCTGTTGGTTACAATTTATATTGCCCCTATTTACTATGCCTCCCCACGGGACAGAGTTAGACACCAGGGTCGTTTTTTAACGTGGGGAAAAGGTACAAAAATAAAAAATTGTCTCCGTCGTGAATGACTGATCCTCCACCGAAAGAGAACAAGAAATGGAAGTGCAGCATCTGAAGAACAGATACTACACTTTGATGTATTTATTTGCTCCCCCACCGAGCAAATTAGGCACAAGGCCGATTTTTAATGTGAGGAGTGAAGGGGAAATGGGGACCAACTCCCCGGGGAGTAGGGGAGCTGGATAGTGACAATTGGTATGAAGGGTTGCCCCTACATTGACCAAGGTCTTATATGTGGGGTCGCCCCCAGATATGGTCTTTGCTTGCAGTATCTGCCGGAACAGATACTACACTTTGAGATATTAAATCTTTTATTCATGTTAAAAAAAAATACAGAAAAAAAAATCAACGATGAACAAAAAACTTAGGCACATGGCCAACTCAAAAGGGGGGATTTTGGGGGTCGTTGGTCATCCTTGTCACTCCAGAACTAAACAAAGTCAAAAGTTTCTCCCAGCTAGTATCTTCTTTCACCATAATACCGCATTCACCCTTTCATATTGGGGGACGTCCTAGTAACTCCCAATTTTTTAAAACATTTTTTATTGACGTGTAAAAACAAAAAAGATAACAATAAAATGGTAACAATAATTCATTTGTGTCGAGGGAGGGGGAAGAAAAAACAAAAGGTGATTAGTAGGACCCTCCCAGCCCCGTCTAGTTGATAGACTGCCCGTTCCACTAGGTTTGTAAAAGGAACCTCGCTTCTGCGGGTCAGTCTCTAGGTGGGGATGCCCTCTAGATGGGGGTGAATGGAGAAAAGAAAATTTTGTGGGTAAGGGATGGAGGTTAGTTTGTATTTCTTTTTCTCCAAGATGGGTAAAATTTAGAGGAAGGGGTGAAAACAAAAATTGCAGGTAAGAGGGGATGGGGATCTTGGAGGCTTCCTAATCGGGGAGGGATGGAACACACACTCAGCTAGCTGAGAGACTACTTGTTTAATTTAACTTTACAGAACTGCGCGTTCCACACCTAGGCGGGGAACACGTATTCAAATTTGGCTCCTCTTCGTACACACAGACTTGCCACATGTATCCATCTTCTGTCAAATGCCGCGCGATGCAGCCTTCTTCTATCACATCTGATCTTCACCCGTAGTTGGTGTTTAAAGAACGCGATCAGATCTTGATCAGAAAAAGACAACACCCCCCGGCAACCTTGCAGACGCGACGTCCAAATCACCATTCTCGCCACGGCCAGAATCGTAACGTAGACCATTTGTCTTTCCCGGTCCCACAGCGGCCTCACGTTGTCCACAACATTGGATACAGTAATTGGGCGAGGATGCTCAGGATCGATGCGAGCCGTCACCCCACTGACATACGACCAGTACTGGCGGAGTTCGCGGCAATCGAAGAAAGCGTGATCCGTAGTTTCCACAGCCGTTGTCCCACAACGGGGACAATCAGGCGACTCCAGAAACCCAGAACTGCATTGTATGTTGTTGAGTGGAAGTGCATTTCGGGCCAATCGCCAGGTCAGAGAGAACTCCGAATTGTTCAGATGACTCGAACCTGGCGCCCAGCTCCACGCAGAGCGGATCTCACTCTGCTGCCACCCCAAACGCGCGCATAGCGGGTCGTCAGCGGCCCCCTTCACTAGATCCCTGTGGAGTTCCCTACGGGTAGCAGTCACAAGGTCACTGGACCTTGGTAGTCGTTTTAGCGCGGCTCGGCACTCTTTCATGTAGGCAGATTCTCCCCGCGGCCTGCGACGGCTCTCGATGGAAGGGTCGAGAACGAGGTCGGGGAAGGCGGCAGTAACCACGGGGTGCCACGGTTGGTCCTCCTGCATATAGTGGCTCAGGAAGGCCAGCCTCTCAGCATCTCGATGACACTTCAAGTCCGGCATTCCCAAGCCTCCCTCACACGGACGTTGAATACAGACCTGTCTGCTCACCCAGTGTCTTCCTCTGTCCCAAAGGAGCGAGGACAAGAGTTCGACAAGAGCTTTTAGGTGTTGTGCAGGCAGGGGAAGTACGGCCAGTCGGTAAAGGATGAGAGGAAAGACGTAAGTGGCGCACGCCTCAGCTCTACCCTTTAAGGAAAGTTTCCTAGGAAGCCACGAATTGACTGCAGCCTCCACCTTTGACCGTACCTCCAACCAATTCTTGTCAAGCTGGAGACCCGGTCCGAACCACACGCCAGGGATCCGGACCGGGCCATCTGTCCAGCTGAAGGGCGCAGGGAGGTTTGCGTTGCCACTCCATGCGCCCAACCGCAGTCCTACCGACTTGTTGCGGTTTATCTTGGCCCCTGTAATTCTTTCGTACTGTGTGAGTGCCTCCGACACGACCTCAATGTCTCTGAAGCCCGACACGAAGATCGTGACATCATCGGCGAACGCGGATACCTTGGCAGCTGTGCCGCCAGGCAGAGCCATTCCGCGCAGGGCCGAATTTGCCTCCCCATGTCTCAGCTTGCGGAGAAGAGGCTCCAAAGCCAGGACATAAAGCAGGGGCGACAGCGGACAACCCTGACGAACCGACCGAGAGATAACAAAGGGTTTCGAGCGCTTTCCGTTCACTTGCACGACAGCCATGGGCTGTCGATACATTATGGAGATCCACTTGCAAAAATCCGGTTTAAAACCGGCGGCCTCTAAGACAGATGCCAGGAAACGATGGTCGACCCTATCGAAAGCTTTGGACTGATCTAAGTTTATCAGCGCGGCTTCCGTGTCGTCATCTATTCCCCCCTCTAGGATCATGCGGATCAGGTGCAAGTTGTTCTGAATCGATCTCCCCTTCACAGCGTAGTTCTGTTCCGGTTCAACCAACTCGTCGATAACAACCTGCAGCCGATTCGACAGGACCTTGGCCAAAATCTTCAACTCTGTGTTTAGCAGAGTTATGGGCCTGTAGTCGTCTAACTCTTCCCCTCCATGCCCGTCACCTTTCTTCAGCAATGTGATCACTCCCTTGGTCACCTGCCCTGGGATGGATCCCTGAGCAAACCAATGGTTGAACATATCCGTCAGAAGAGGCAGAAACATGGGCGACAGCCTCAAGTACAGTTCGTATGGCAGACCATCAAGTCCTGGCGATCTGTCACAGCTGACCTGCTTCAGCGCAGTAAAGACCTCCCGCTCCGTCACCCGGCCCTCGCAACCAGCCGCTCTAGCCACCTCGAGGCGGGGAGAGTCGGCCAAATAGTCGCTAAACTCAAGGACCGGAAGATCGGGCTGCTGCGTAAAACGCTCCTCGAAATGTTCTCGAAACCCCTCGCAGATCTCCCGAGTCGATTCCAGGGTGCGTCCATTCGGATGTTTGATTTTTGCAATGTATTTGTCCGAGCCACGCCTAGAAACCTCACGGCGCACGTCTGCATCAGAATTGACTGCTTCGTTGCCTATCTTTCTAAGCCTAGCTCTAACTACTTGGCCTTCGTAACGCTCGCTAGTCTCGTGTAGAAGGTCCTGCTTAGCTAGTTCCTGACTAACCCTATCACCCTCCCCCGTAGCCTGGGCTAGTTTCTGCTCTAGCTTCTTCTTCGTCTTGGCCTTATCTAGTGCGAGGCGCTGGGCATACTTGACGGAGAAGCTTCTGATCTTGGCTTTGAGACCTAACCACCACTTACTCCCGGTAACCGCCCCCACTAGTGCCTTCTTAATCAATTCTCTTAACTGATCTTGGAAGTCTTGTATCTCCAGAAGGGAGGTGTTTAACTTCCAGTACCCCGCTAACTTAGGCCTATTTCCTAGCTTCAGCCGGGCCATAACTAATTTATGGTCCGTCTGGCCTAGCCAAGTGAACGTGGGACAAGATAAGAAGTCTACTTCGCCTCTCCTAACTAACATCCTGTCCAAATAAGTATTTGGATAGGAGGAAACACTATTGGTCCACGTCCACATCTCCCGCCCTGGATGCTCGACCCGAAACCTGTCGACCAGACCGCATCTAGCCATCAGATCAGCCAGGCTGGACTCGCACCTCTCCAATCCTCTAGCTCCGCCTCCTACCTTATCTATGTCGGGGTCTAAGATGGAATTCCAATCCCCCATTAGCACTACCCGCTTCCGACAATCTACAAACGCGTCAAGCTGACTGAAGAATGAGACCCTCTCACGAGCGGTGCTGGGCGCATGAACCGCAATCACCCGAAACACAGAATCTTTTACGGCAACATCGGCCACAACCAGCCTACCCACTGCATCTCTATGGACAACGTCGACCGTCGCCGACAGGGTACGTTTAACCAGCACGGAAACTCCCTTCCCCCGCGGGCTGCCATATGCTGAGAAAACCTCAAAGTCTCGGGCCAGCACCTGACAGTCCACAGAGGAAACGAAATGCGTCTCCTGAATCGCAGCGACATCCACTCCCAGGGACAAGAGGTCGTGCCGGAGGCGAGCCGCCCGGCCCGATGATCTCAAGCCCCTCGCATTCAGACTAGCCAAATTCAAAGCCATGGTACCTACCTTAAGGTGTGTTACACTCAGCTCCGAAGTCAGCCGGGGAAAGGACACCGACGTTGTGTGCAATGCTCAAGGTGGTCAGGTTTTTCATGTCCTGACCTTCTCTCACAATGCCGCCGACATCCAAAGGGTAAGTCAATTTAAGGGCCCTATAGAGTGACGGATGGACCAACACTGGGACCCTTCCCTTGCATTGTTTTGCGAGTTCCTCAAGGGAAGGGTCATTTTTCCTAATCAGTTCAATTCCCGGACCAGCCCCTTCAGCGGCTTCCAGCATTGTCCACACGTTGATTTTGCAGGCCTCAGGAAGCCTGACGAAAGTTGTTAGCCGTGGGGCGTCCGGGAAATTAGAGGGGACATTAACGTCTTTTCCCCCTATCTGTTGGCAGTCCAGCAGAGGTTTTAAATTTTTTCTCTGCCGGTGTGGTACGCCCATTGCCACAGACAGGGGGTCTACAGAACAAAGTTCCTCTCTCGTTTCGAGGGCGAGAGTCCCTGTTGGAGTGAGTCCGTAAGTGGGAGAATCTGAAGGGTCTCTCCCCCTCCCGGGTTCATTCTTTTCTTTCTGGGATGGCGGCTCAATTTGCATTGGTGTGGGGACGAGTGTCTGTGTGGTGTCTGGTGTTGGTGTTGGTGCGGTGTCTGGTGTTGGTGTGATGTCTGGTGTTGGTGTTGGTGCGGTGTCTGGTGTTGGTGTTGGTGCAGTGTCTGGTGTTGGTGCAGTGTCTGGTGTTGGTGCAGTGTCTGGTGTTGGTGCGGTGTCTGATGTTGGTGTTGGTGTTGGTGCGGTGTCTGATGTTGGTGTTGGTGTTCGTGCGGTGTCTAGTGTTGGTGCAGTATGTGGTATGGGGGTGGAAGTGGGTTGTGTTGTTGTTAGAGGTGGTGTATGCTCACAGGGAGTGGGGGCTGCCTTTTCTTCCCCTTTCCTTTTCTTTTTTATTCTTTTGAATGAACCGGGGAGTGGTGAGGTTGAGTTCCTCTCCCTCTCACTAGCAGATTCATCCTCAGAGGAGCAGTGTTTTCTTCGCTTGATCCCCGTCTCAATTGGTGTGGGGACCGTTGGTTGTTGCTGCTCCTCTAATTGTTGTTTCTCCGGTTGATGCTGTTGCTTTTCTGGTTGCTGCAGCCGTTTTTGTTGCTGCTGTTCTGGCTGTTGCTGCTGCTGCTGTTTTTGTTGTTGCTGCTGTTTTCGTGGCATTGGTTGTGGAATTGGCCGCGGCAGCTGATGTTGTTGCTGCGGCTGGTTCAACGGCTGGTTTGGCTGCTGCTGCTGTGTCTGCTGCCATAGCTGTTGCTGCGGCTGTTGTGGAGGCTGCTGTTGTTGTTGCTGCCTCGGTTGTTGGGTTGGTTGTGGGACGGTGGCAGATGGGATTGTGGGCTTCCGTTTCCGCCTCATTACCGTGATCCATTCCTCCCCTTTGGGCTCCTGCACAGTTTTGGGTTTCCTCGGTGCTGGGGTTGGTGCTCTGGTTGCAGGAGTTGTGACAGCCTGTTTGGACACTGGTGCTGTCTCAGAGGTTGGGACCGCCTTTAGTGTCACTTGAGTAGGATTTGACCTTTGAGGGCAGCTCTTGGCCATGTGACCCTGTTTTTGGCAAAACCAGCAGTGCGGACGACGCCCCTCCACTACTACTGTCATAGTTGCCTCCTTAAATGTCAGCTGTGCTGGTATCGCCTGGAAGCCTTCTTTCTTTAGCCTCATGGCCACAGTGTAGCTGCCCAAGTGCATGCCGGTTTTCGACCGCACTGGGGTTATTTTTTCCACCTCGCCGAACTGTGTGAAGAAGGATCCCAGGATTTCTGCTGATATTTGCATAGGTACATTGAATACCTGCACCCGGGTCCTTGTCCTGCCCTGGTATTCGGGCTTTAGTTTTGTTCTCCCATACTTAATTTCCTGTAGGGAGAGTCTCTCCGCATCTTCCTTGGTGGGTAGGAGGATGTCCCACATGGCGTAGCTCCTCTGGTACAGGTATAATACCGGGATGTTTAGCTTGTGTAGGAGCCCTGCCATGTCTTCCTTTTTCATCCCTAGGAGGCGGTTTTCCGGCATATCCGAGATGATGAGGGAGAGCACTCTGTCTTCGATTGCCTCCCAAGCGCCTGGCACTGGTTTAATTTCTGCCCCCTCTATGTATTGTCTGTACTTGGTCAAGTACAAGTCTCTATACTCTTGAGGGGACAGTTGCTTCTCTACAGTCTTCCCCCATGCCGACCCTCTTGTTGGTGTTGGATCTTTGGTGAGGTTGGACTGTTTTTGCTGTTCCTTGGCGGAAGGGTTGCTATTTTGAGGCGCATTTCCCTTTCCGCTTTCCTTTGGGACCGACTCTCCCTGCTCTATACTTCTTCCAGGAAATACTTCCCTTTTTGGGGAGTCGGCCTCCTGGGGAGCGTTGTCCTCTTTATTGTCCTTGGGAGCTTTTGCCCCTTTTGTTTTGGGGAGGTCTAGGCTGTATGCCCCCTCGTTTTCTTGATTTGCTCCCCTTTTGGGGCAGTAGCCCTCCTGGGGAGCACTGTCTCTCTTATCGTCCTTTGGGGCTACTGCCTCTTGATTTTTGTAGTCAGAGCGGGATGCCCTGTCCAACATTGTTTTTTCTCCCCTTTGTGGGGAGTCGCCCTCTTGGGGAGCACTGTCTCCCTTATCGTCCTTTGGGGCTACTGCCTCTTGATTTTTTTTGCCGGAACGGGATGCCCCGTCCAACATTGTTTTTTCTCCCCTTTTTGGGGAGTCGCCCTCTTGGGGAGCTGCTGGTGAGTTTTCTCCCTTCTGAGGGGCGTCCTTTGGTTTAGTATCCGGGCGGTATGCCCCGTTGCTTTTTGCTTCCCCTGTTGGGGAGCCGTCCTCTTGGGGAGCAGTTTTTCTTGTGGTAGCCTCCTGGCTGGGGGTATCTGTATTGGTGGTCCCCGGGCTGGGGGTGTCCATTTTTGAATAAAAGCTCTCTCTTCCCTGTATAAATTCACCAAAATGAGTGACGTGGAGTCGACGTCCAAATTGGGAGCCGACTTTGGCGCCAAAAAGAAGTGGCGCCAAAGGCGGCAAGAGGGGAGATAGAACTGAGAGAGGGAGTGGGAAGTTAGTGGAGGGAAGAGAGAAAGTGTTTCCGACCCTCCCTCGCGGGAAGGTCGTAAATTATCAGCTCGGATCCCCCCCGTGGGGGAGGGGGGAGAGCAGAGAAAGACAGACAAAGTGGGGGTGCGGACAGAACGCTACCCAACAAGCTCGCCGGCCACGAGAATGTGTCGCCAGAACAACACTGCCTATCGCTGTGTATGTATCAGAGAACAGATACTACACTTTGATCTTGACCAAAAAGCCCAGTTTCAATTTATATTGTCTATAAAATTTTAATCTGTGATTCTAATTATTTTTTTGCAAAAACCTTAAACAAAATATGTTAAAGAAACTGGTCTGGGTTATGAATTTTTAAATGTATCAAATCTTTTTTTTATCTAGCTGCGTTACAATTGCTGTTTTTCATCTGTATGGAATCTTTTAAACTTCTACACACATATATGCTGACGTCTAAGCATTAATCATATATTAAAGAGAAAAAGTAGATAAATATGCTGGAAAATAGAACACACATACATATATATTCCTTATTAATTTTTTTTTTTAACCACAATATTTTTAATCAAAATTCTGGTAATGTTCATATACCAATAAAATCAAAGTTAATATTAATTGACCCAATTAAGCTCCATGATTATCAGTATTAATAATTGAGCATGTGTATAATATTTTTGCAAAAATCAAAACAACAAAATATAAATTAAGAAAATCATATGGTGTATTTCCTTATGTGTTACAAGTGTTTCGTAATTATTTGGACAAATTTAAACATTATTTCATTTAAGTATATTTCAAAATGGCTACTCAACTGACACCAAAATACATTTGTCATTTATTGCATTTCATTATTCTGAAGTGTGTGTGTATATATATATATATATATATATATATATATATATATATATATGTAGGTAGATATATATATACTTCAGAATAATGAAATACAATAAGTCTACTGTTATGCAAATCCAGTGATTATCGGTCTTACAAAATATTATTGAATGTAATATTTTATGTAAGACAATCCCAGCTAAATGAAAATTGCTCAATATACCAGATAAAGCAAATAAATCATAATTTAGGAATTTAAATTTTGTGATTTGAAAACGGTTAAATTTAAAATATAAAAAAAATTTTATATGCAGAACAAAGAATACAATTCAATAAATTTATATATAATATATATATATATATATATATATATATATATATGAGAGAGAGAGAGAGAGAGAGAGAGAGAGAGAGAGAGAGAGAGAGAATATTTTTGGTGTATGTACCAACTTATAAAAACAATAAATTATTTTTATATGGTAGTTTTTCTTGCAGAATGTTCCTAGTAAATAAACATTGGAAACATCAGAAAAGTGAATCTCTACAGTAATGGATTAGTCATCTGCAAAAGTACATACGGGAATCAGTTGCAGAAAATATTTTTAGACATCAAATAACTTCACATAATCATCAATCACACATAATAACGATTGTTTCATATGTAAATATGTCTTTTCTCTCACAGCTTTAACAAGCTTCTACAGGAAGATATTTAACCTGTAATAGAGTAAATTGCCGAAGAATAATAATTAAAAAAAAACAAAAAAAAAACGAACAGCTGAACAGATCATTTCAGAGATAATGCATAGGAGAATTCGTTATAATTTCATTCAGAGATAATGCATAGGAGAATTCGTTATGATTTCATTTCAGAGATAATGCATAGGAGAATTCGTTATAAAAAAAAAAATTTTTTAAAAAGCTGCACTCAAAACTGTGCCAATCTATTATATCTATAAAAGTGAACGTATCTGTGTCTGTGTGTGTGTGTGTGTGTGTGTGTGTACATTTCCCTACGCAATAACTTTCTCAATTTTCAGTTTACAAACTCGAAATTTGATACACAGGGTACTGAGATTTGAGAAAATCTTTGTGATCGGTTTTCGGTCAGAAATTTGGCTGTTAAGGGATCAAAGTTCAACGATTTGACCTTTGAGAACTCTACCAAACTCCTCCGACAATTTGGGGTCTAAACACTTGAAATTTTAGATATAGGTTCCTTGGACATGGATCTAACTTAATAACTTGATTTGAGCCCAAACCAATAAATGTTAAGGGGTCATAATAGGGGTCAAATTAAAAAAAATCGACTGCTTTTTTTTTTTTGCTCAACATACACCTTCAAACCCCCGGGCAACGCCGGGCTGAAATGCTAGTAGGGAATAAAAGTAATGTGTTTGTGTGGCTAAGAATTTTATTTTGTTATTAACACAAGATATAAAATATTTTGGCTATATTGAACATGTTAACTTCCAATTGAGGTGTCCATTTTTTTTCATGGCTAGTTAAGTCAAAATTGATTACTCTTTCTTTCTCCATTCGTTCAGTTTGCTCCTTCCTCTTTTTTCCTTTTCACTTTTTTAACTAGATTTTTTAATATTCATTGAGTGTTCGAAAAGAATTTGCTTTCTGATTCTTGTGGAATTTTTTTTTTTAATTTGAAAATATCCCAAATTATAATATTAACGTTTTTCACTAACTTGAGGAAAAAAAAAATAACCCGCTTGACTCAACGACTAATACTAAGGTTATTTATTTGCTCCCCCACCGAGCAAAGTAGGCACAAGGCCGATTTTTAAAGTGAGGAGTGAAAGGGGAAATGGGGACCAACTCCCCGGGGAGTAGGGGAGCTGGATAGTGACAATTGGTATGAAGGGTTTCATTGACCAAGGTCTTATATGTGGGGTTGCCCCCACATATGGTCTTTGCTTGACACTTGTTGCCCAGACCCAGGGAAGTATGACGACTAATACTAAGTCCGGATAGTAACTCTCCCCACCAAATGATATTAGCTTGTATAATTTACTCTATTTCCATCTCGGTTCTTTCAGAGGATTTTTTTAGCAGGTGGGTTGGTGGGCACATGAGCTTTTTCTGTGTTGCTAAGGAATGGGTTAACCGTAGATGGATCATAGCCCCCCCCCACCTCTACCCAAATATAACTCACTGAAAAAAAAAGCATATCAAGGGAATGTGTCAAAATAATTTGCACAATTTAATTTTAAATAATTTTTGAGATGTCACTGCTATGAGAAATAAACAAAACTAGTTGTGAAAAAATGACCGCCTCATTTCACAACCTCAATATAACCAGCATTGTTTTTAATAACCTTATTAATAAACTACAACTATTTCACATAAGAACTAAACATTAGTGGTTTTCACTGTCTTTTTATGACAAATAATGCTTTTCGTGATAAAAGATTGTAAATGCCATGGGTTGACTCGAAAATATGTAGCATAGATCGTTCAGATTTGTATATTGCAAATGATGTAATAGTAAAGAATCCACAAAAGTCTGTAGATGTAGACCAGTTGAGGGAACAGGGCCAGTTCACAGGGGAAGGTCGAGGAAAACCAACAAGGAAGTGATAAAAATGTAATTGAGATTAAGATAAAGACCCAGCTAGATAGAGATTTGTTTGGAAGTCAATTTTATAAAGCCATCTAACTATGCCAACACATAAAACGGACATTAAACCAATCACGAGAAGCTCAGTCCATTATCCATTCGAAAATATTCTGTTTTTTTTTTACCAGGGCTTTACATTGCGAGTGAAACAGTCACATTTGTGAGTGATTTTTTTTTTCTAAGAAATAATAAAACGATAATCTTTTGCTGGCAGTTTTTTTTTTGTTTTTTTTTTTTTTCACCGCCAATCTTCCAAAGCTCGTTACTAAATGAAAAATGTTTTTTGCAACTTTTTTTTAATTAAATGAGCAAAGTCAAATAATTTAAACAATAAAAATTTAATAGAACACTATACATTATTTTTTTTTTTCAACGGAGACCTTTTAAAAGAAAACATCTGAGGAAAATACGTTCAAGTCTGAACATAAAATTTGGTGCATATTTAAAATGACAGTTATTTAAAAAAGAAAAAATACAGAAATATAGTTTTTCTGCGTGAGTGCATAAATAAAAGATTAATTTGCAACAGAGTAATTAATCAACACCTCTTTTTAGAACAAAACAACGAAAGGGTTTATTTCGAAAGAAGAAAGACTGTGTTCAATGTGAAAGAAAGAAAAGGAATAGAAAGTTCTAGAATGTTCTCATGTCAGGAGGCAGAAACTTGAAATGTCCCCAGGTTGTCCAGCGGAAGTCTTCAATGAAGCATTCGTAGCCAGAGGAGATCCATTGGGCAGAGAGTGAGAGGAGAGAGGTCCTGGCAGCCGGCTAGTTCCTGACGGGGTAATTAGTTCCTTAAGGGACAAATAGGATTAATACGTCCTAGTAGCTGACTGGTCAGTGTGTGGCCGCATCAGTCAGCAAGGGGGCGTTAATTCACAAGAAAAAATAGTTTGTTATGGTGACTGCTACAGATGTACCTACTTATCACAGAGAAAAGATGTCATATTCCAAAAATCACGTGGGTTTGGCTAGTAACTTTTCTGTTTGGCTAGTAAATTTTTTTTTTTATTTAATTTTCACCCCAAACAAGGCACAGTGCAACTTTGAAATAGGGTGCTACTATCGAGGACATAATTTGCAGGGATACTATGCAGGGAGATGAGCAGCAAGATGCTTGTTCACATTACACTTGAACTTCTGCATGTCAGTACAGTTGGGAAAGCAGAATCCCGGAAGGGAGTTCCAAAGACTTGCAGTTTTGAGGAAGAAACTATTGGAGTAAAAGGCTTTCTTACACCTAGGGATCTCTATTGTAAAGGTGTGGAACTTAGTTGCTTGTCGGGTTTGTCGGGGGTAGTCACGTCGAGGAAGTACAAGTGCTTGTAGTTCGTAAGAGCATTCACCATTAAAGTATTTGTAGAACAAGCAGAGGGATGCAACATTTCGTCGATAGGACAGAAGCGTAAGTTTAGCTGACAGTTAAAGACCTATCAGGTTGGCAACTCTCTTTTGAACCTTGTCCAGGAGTGAGAGACAAGCAGCAGATGCACCAGCCCAAATGTGACAACAGTATTTCATACATGGGCGAATGGTTGCCTTGTAGAGGTACAGGATACTTTCAGGTGTAAGTAATTTTCTAGCACGGTAGAGGGAGCCAACCTTCTTTGCAGCAGCCTTGGCAATGCTCTCAATGTATCTATTCCAGTTCATGTTCCCTGTAAACGTTAGGCCGAGGAGTTTAAAAGAAGTACTTTTAGGTAATGTGTTCTTGGTGGTAGAGAAGGTTTCTTGTAGTTATTGAAGGAAACAAGCTTAGTCTTGGCAGCATTGAATGTGACCATCCATTTTTGTCCCCATTCCACTATAGATTGGAGATCATCCTCTAGTGTTTCTGCCATGTCCTTAGATATGTGTTCATTTGTTTTCCCCTCATGCTTGTTATAGAGAGTGGTGTCGGCAAATATACCCATCTCAAAACAATTTTATCAGGGAGGTCATTTATGAATATCAGGAATAATAAAGGTCCAAGGATAGACCCCTGTGGTACTCCCGCATTTATATCATATTGTTTAGATGTACGACCGTCAAGGACAACTTGGATTTTCCTCTTACTTAAGAAGGATTTAATTACATTATGTATTCTTCCAGTGATACCATATGATCTAATTTTCCTTAGAAGACCATCGTGCCATACTCTGTCAAAAGCCTTAGATATATCAAGGGCTACCGCTCTACCCTCTCCTGTTTTGTCCAGTGAACGGTATATACGTTCAGAGATTCAGAGACTACAGGTAAGATATCTGCTGTTGAACAGGCTTGCCTAAATCCATATTGTTTGTCGGTCAGAAGTTTAGCAGCTGTTAGGTGTTGGACTAGGGCTTGATTTACTGAGGACTAAAATATTTTGGTGAAAAGCAGGAGGAGGCTAATGGGGCAATAATTTAGTGGGTCAGTTTTTTCACCAGTATTCTTGAAGACTGGTACCACAGAAGCGGTTTTTCAGCCGTCAGGAAAGCAAGATTCGTTAAGGCATTTATTGTAAAGTTTGGAGAGAACTGGAGTAACCTCAGTAGAGCATTATTTTAATAGCACAGCCGAGATGAGATCGGGTCCACATGCTTTTGAGGTGTCTAGGTTTTTTATGATACTATGTACCTGAGAGGGGGCTATTTTCAAGTCGTCTAGTGTGGTATCTGTCCGTAAAGGAAAGTCGGGGAGGGAGCAGTGTGCCGGGTCCAGTGTGGAGTTTGAGGCAAACCAACTGGCAAGCCTTGTCGGTTGCCATGCAAGCAACCTCATGATTGTTTGATAGTGGGGAAATCGTTGACTGCCCATTATTGTAGATTTTCCAGAAATCACGGGTTCCTAATTTCTGTGTTTCGATACGTTTTCTGGTGGTTTCAGTGTAATCTGTCTTAGCTGTCACTATTACTCTCTTACAATTACTTCTAGCTTCTATATACTTCTGTCTGTTTGAACTGGACTTATGTCAGTTGAATATGCGAAATGCATGCTGCCTTTGAGCAATGGCAACTGCACAAGCAGAAGTAAACCATTGGAGAGAGTGGGGTGACTATAGAATTTCCGTGTGGGAACATGTGCTTCAATTGTAGTTTTGAACCATTTAGTGGTCTCATTTGCACACTGTTCCACTGGAAGAGAAAAGATATTTCGCCATGGGGCATCTCTGATGAGTTCCCTGATGGTTTCCTAGTCAGCCTTTTTGTAATACCTCGTTGTTTTGAGTAGTGGGTCTTCAGTTTTAGGGCGAGAATTTAGGGTAATTTCTACCATTAACCAGCGTTGCTCAGTGGAAGCATGCCCCCTCTCCCCTGCATAACCAGCGTTGCTCAGTGGAAGCATGACCCCTCTCCCCTGCATAAAAAAATTAAAGTATGGCTGTTGTTGCCCAACCCCGACCTCCTCATGTTAACAACGGCTTTTGGAATAGACAACCTCCTCATCTTAAGAATGGCTTTTGGAATAGATACCCCATTTTGTGATTGGGAGTAGGATTATAAAAAAGTGTAAGATGTAAGGAAGCCTTCTACTCCAATAGTTTCTTCCCTCGAAATGCTAGACAATGGAACTCCCTTCCGGGTTCCTGCTTTCCTAACTGTACTGACATGCAGAAGTTCAAGAGTAATGTGAACTGACATCAGGCTGCTCAACTCCTTACATAGCATCCCTGCAACTTATGCCCCTAATAGTAGCCCCCTACTTCAAAGTAGCACTGTGCCTTGTTTGGGGGGGGGGGATGGAATAATAATAATAATAA
>NC_136495.1:118211097-118243597 GCF_053919585.1 Euprymna scolopes
AAAAAATAAAAGGAAAAATTAATTTGCTTGAGCGGTGGTGTTTGTGAGAAAGGGAACTCTTTTATCTTTTTTTAACTTACAATTTTGATTCTTTTTTTAAATTATTTTACTCAGAGTCTAATTATCAAGGCCCAGGAACCACTCGAGGATAAGGGTTAATAAGTGTTAGGTAGATGGTAAGACAATATGATCAGTAATGGCGAAACTTGGGTAGTGCTTAAGAGGACGTCTCAACAAGAACTTATTTACGACTTGAGAACGACTGTTGTAGTCAGCTGGGAAAGCAGTCCAAGGGTATTGCGTTCCACAGAGGGACAGTTTTAAGTAAGAAACTCTGCTCATGGAATTTACATTTAGTTGTAGACACAGATAGAAAGCAAGGGAAATTGTTGACAGTTATTGTAGCCAGACGAGTAATTGTTTTACAGAGGATGGGGGACCATAGATTGAAGCTCAGTTGAGCACCTACTATAAAAGTAACGATGAAGCAGAGATAGACTTGTAGCGTCTCTCCTGTGAGAAAAGGGAGGTAGAGAGGCGAAGAGGTACTCACCAATTGAATTTCAAAGACGATTTTGTACCCTGTCAAGGCAGGAAAGGATATTCTTGGGAGCTCTTTCTCAGATGTGGCAACAGTACTCTGACATATTTGACTCTTGTACAGATAGAGGATTGCATAGGTTAGTTGGTTGTTTTTTTTTTTTACGGCATATCAACCCTTTTCAGGTCATTTAATGCAAAATCCAGTGATTTGGAAGAAAGTTTTTAATAGAATATATTTGTTTTTTTTTTGTTTTTTGTTTTTTTTTTTTTTGGGGGGGGGGGGTTCAAGTCAGTTTCTATTTAACCCATAGTTGGGGCCCTAGCAGGTAGTACCACTCCAGGTCAGAGTGGACATGGGAACAATGGCAATTAAGGGGTGGCTCCACACTCCCCAAAGCCCGCAAGCTGGGGCCTCACTATCGGATAAAGTTTACGGTCATATCCAAGACCAGATTGCATAGAGATATTGCAAGTTGTTGAAAATATTCAGTCTCCCTAATTATCAGAAAGGGACATTTAAGCAGAAATATGGAACATTCTGTTTACGGATAAAATCAATAATTAACGCGAGGGGGGGGAGAAAATGAGCCAGCCAGTCACCCTCTCCTTCCCTTTTCGCTATGAATTCTTATCGCTTACGCCTTATCGATATTTTTATTTCTAGAAAACGATGTTTGATTTAAGAAAGGTGTTAGTATTTTGTGCTTTTGATATAAAATCACTTTAATTAATCAATGTTAATATCGACAAAACTATTGTGACAACTTGAAAGCGTTGAACTTGCCGAGGGTGGGACGGAGGGGAAGTAAAAGAGCTCTCCTAACTATGGACGACGCTAGATCATTTTTCTGTTACCCGAAACCGGGTGCCCGGATTTGACCTGTTATCTAGCCACTCTTAAGTCTCTTCAAATCTCGCGGAACGGGAAGTCGACAATTTTCTTCGGGTTTTCAGACGGAAGATGTGTGTTAAATTCGTCTGCGTTACCAGCTTGTTACCGTTACAAGAAAAGATTGCTTGTAAACAGCGATGCCGTGTTGTTGCAAGCTTTAAACGTCTTTTTTCCCCTCTTCCATTACTCGTCAGTAAAATAATTCCGAGACTATTGCATGTATAGAGAAAAAAATAAGAAAATAAAATTACAAATGAATAGTACTAAGCAACGATTTTTTTTATGACCTGTCTGTTTAACAATAGCTATACGAATTTGGGGATTTAAATAGCTGATTTTAGATCGTTCGTCTGTACTATATATAAATTATTTAAATGTATTAGGCTGTATTATTGATTTAAATTATATTAACCAATTTGGACAGTAATATAGGAATTATAGCTGAAAAAAAATGCATGTATTCATTTACATTAAAGAAATTTGTTTTACAAGTACTTCAATGGAATGTGCTCTGATGAACTTGCTGCTCTGGTGTCCCCCCTCAACATAAATACTCTTAACTAACTCCACGATCAGCTAAATCTCACTCTTTTACTGTTAAGCTTTCCAGATACCGGAAGGCTTTCTGCTGCAATAGTTTCTTTCTTTGAGTTGCTAACCTTTAGAATTCTCTCATTGTTACCCGTTTCTTTGACTTTACTAGCATGAGGAGATTTAAATGTAATGTGAACAAACATCTCACTGTATATCTCCCCACTTAGAATGCTCCTTACGTCTCAGTGGCAATGTGTACCTTGTTTGAGATGAAATTATAAAAACAAGAAACAAGAGGTATTGTTAGTGGAAAAAGAACATAGCTAAACAGAAATAAAAAAAAGTTTAACAGTTCTGAATTTTTTAGATGAGGACCGATTGTTTGCATTACTTGTTTTGATCGGACTATTGTTCTCATCTTGAGTTTTATTTGAATGTTATTCTTGGTGTTGTTTTTGTTTTGGTTTTTTTTTCACCATGGTTTCGTATGTGTAAAAAAAATATTGGACTAATGGATCACATATGGAAAGAAGAAGGAATACACTTCCCTTTATGGAACAAGATCCAAATAATTGGCAAGGATACAAGATGGAGAGTTGGAAGACATAAAGAATGCTAAAAAAAGAAAAATGACTTAGCAGACCGAGCATAAAATCAGCAGTATATGGGAACCTCTAATAATAAAGAAAAACAACCTCCACCTTAAAATTTCAACAGTAAAGGGAGATAATCCCCTGTCATATCTAATTGCAGTTACCTCCCTTAGTCAACCAATTTTTTTTTTCAAATATTCGAAACTACAGTGATAAAAAAAACAACTCCACGAATATGAAACAATAGTGGAGCCAGTAACTTTTCTCCTTTCTTTTCCAAGATGGCGACCAACATGCTTGACGAAGGTTGACGGCTGTATCGACCGAAACGTTGCACAAATAACACTCAAGATGAGAACAAAAGTCCGACCAACACAAGTAATACAAAAGGTTTAAGTTTTGCTTTAAAATTGAAAATATTTTTCGCAAGTTTTATATTAAAAGAATTAGCCTCTCCTTCGAAGTAGATAATGAACATTTCCTAGATATGTACGTGTGTAAAAGGAAATAAGTAACCACAAAACAAATTAATTTTGAAAGGAAAGAAAAAAAAATGAAAGTTTTCAATGTAAAATGTGATCGTTGAATGAAGAAGGAGCGCCGTGACATGTTTACGTTGAGTTTTGTGGAAAGCCGACTGGGAAGTAGTTATGTAATAATCACGCTGTGAATAAATCTGGGAAAAAAATGTAGTTTATCATCGTGAAGCAATTGCTCGTGTAAAAGTATTAATATTTGAAAACGTTTAAACTTTGAAGATACTAAACTGAAATAAACTTTACCTAGCGTAAACGAAAAGAAATCTTATTTTCAGGAATAGTTTACAATGCAATGAATTTATATATCATAATTTTATTTTAATAGTATAATTAAAAGCAAGGTTTTTATTCTGTAGATTATCACTTTTTTTTTTTAACATCCGATACTGATACCTGTTAATAAAGTTCTGCCGGTGACGTGAGGAGAGGAAGAGAACATAGTAAATAGAGAGCGGGCGAAAGTGTTTGCTATCGTCTTCATAGGAATATTTTTTTTGTAATAGACGTTTTTATCGGAATCAATGTAATAATTTTCAAATGGGGATAAAATGTAGGTATAATTTCGCAGACACACTTTAGAAAGTGCTGTAAGTTTTAAATGTGAACCGTTTTCGAAGTGTTTGGTTATTTTCCTATTGAAACTGTAGTGAGAATGGAAAAGCGAGATACCTTTATTACATAGAAGATAGATAAATTAATAAGTATCAAGATTGTTTCCAAAAGTTATTTACATAAAAACAGCCAAATAACATTTGTCGGCGGATATTTACACTTTTGACTCCTAACCCCTTTTCCTGAAATTTTATTATTAATTAATTTTTGTTATTAATTTATTTTTTATTAATTAATTTATTTTTAATTTATTTTTATTTTAAAGTTATTTTTATACTTATGTAGAGAAGAGGTAATGTTTAACCTTAATCGTGTCACAAAAATGTTTTTTTTTAAATAATGCATTCAATTGGAAAAGAAAATAGGACAAAAGTATTTGCATAAAATTTACAGGATAAACGAATCCCCCATGTAAATATTAAAACGGTTTTTAAAAATTCTAATCTATTTCATCGATTTCAAAATATGTTTATTGCAGTAGCATACAAATCTTTGCAGTTTAAATGTTTGTTTGTTTTTTTCTTTGGTAAACTATTTTGTTACTTTACATTCGTGATTGCAGCAAAATCATTTTGTATGCATATTGTATGTTTCTATGTTTAAGCAGCGAAAAATATTCTGTGTTAATTTTTATTAAACAATTTCAATTATTCATGTAGAGTTCTTATAACAACATAAATATACCCACATCCTTCGGGGGAACCTGTGTTTGACTTGCCTGGCATAAATAGCAATAACAAGGCGTTAATCATTACAATTTTGGAAGAAGAAGAAGAAAATAAATAAAAAAAACAAGTAATATATAGCTTTTTTATATGTTTCAAAATAAAAAAAAAAGATCTTGAGCATGTGGTACAATGGGGAAAGTGGTGTCAGGTTACTTTTAATACATCTAAAACCAAGCTCTTATCTTTACATCATCACCGCTCTAATCCTCATTTGGCATTAATTGAAATGAATGGCTCTCGTCTTGGGGAGGCTCCATGTTTTGACAAGCTTCTGGGCTTTACCTTTACTCCTGATCTGAAATGGAACACATGCATCAAATCGGTTGCTAAGGCTGCCGGAAAAATAGTAGGATCCTTCTACCGCTCCAGTAGATATCTCACTCCTGATGCAATTCTCTACCTATATAAAAGCCAGGTACGGCCAAGGATAGAGTACTGTTGCCACATCTGGCCTGGAGCTGCTAGAAGCAGCTTATCCTGCCTTGACAGAGTTCAAATTAGACTTCGTAGCTTGGTGAAGGATGTGCTTTTCTCTTCCCTGCAACCTTTTTCCCACAAAAGAGATGTTGCAAGCCTGTCTCTGCTTTATCGTTATTTTCATGGCAAGTGCTTGTCTGAGCTTCAATCTATGGTCTCCTCTCGCCAAACTTTCAGGAAAACTCTTGTCTAGCCAAAACAACTATCAATAATTTCCCACACTCTTTATCTGTGCCTAAACCTAAATGAACAAGGCTTCTTCTTGATAAACCGTCCTCCTAAGTAATCCAATTTACAAAATTTCTACTACTTATGATTACAGGGCTCTATAGACAAATTTATCTTTAGTTGACCTTGGACAACTAAATTTTTTTGTTTACTAGCCAAATAGAAAAGTTACTAGCCAAACCCACGTGATTTTTTGGAATGTGACGATTATGTACATAATAAAGTTTTTTTTTTTTTTTTGCATATTTTTAAATAAGTGTAATTCTAAATATACAACAAATTTTATGTTAATACTTGAAGGTATAAACATTCTAATTTCTGCAGATATTTTTTAAACAGCCTTCGTAAAAAAAAGGAGTTTATTGTTCTATTAAACTTTTATTGTTTAAATAATTAAACTTTGTCCGTTTTATTTTTTAAAAAAATTGAAAAGATATTTTTCTCTTAGTGGTTAGCTTTGGAAGACTGTCAGTGAAAGAAATACAATCGCTAAAAGATAAGCGTTTCTTTATTTCTAGTCGCCACTTTGAAAAATCACTCGCAAATACGAATGTTTCACTTGCAATGTAGAGCCCTGGATTACTACGCTATAATCTCATTGACTAATGTACACCCATTAACCCTTATCCTCGAGTGGCCTCTAGGCCTTGATAAGTGGTGAGTTCGTAAAAAAAAAAAAAAAGATACATTAAACCGATATTTATTTGCTATATGAATCGTGAAACAGACTGTATGAAAGGAATAATAAATTATGAAACTTCAACAAATAAACCATTTTAATCTTATGTTTATGTATTTTAGTTAATTCAAAGTAAATTAAAATATAGTGTTGGGACGATTGAGCAGAATCAAGAATCGGAAAAATCGGAACTTTTAGTGGTATTGGAATAGGAAAAATTTGTACCTATTTTCCGATGTCAAAAACGATTCTTTTCATTGTCTTTTTTATTTGATTTTGTTTAAAGCAAAATCTTCCACTGCTGGTATTAATGCTAAAATAATAAATATTTACTGATTTTAAACCACCAGTAAAAGTAAAATCTATAGATCATCTTTCACAATATCTGCATATTTAACATATGTTTTTTATGGGAATATGTGCCTACATTAAAGATGGCTTCCCGTGTGGCAGGGATATCTCCAGAGAAAACCCTAATTTACCTTATATGTGCTTCCGGGTTGCACTTGCTTACATCACTGCATTTATATTTGCTCTCTATCGCCCCCACAACAGTGGAGTTACTATCTTTAAGAGTATATCTGAGAAAATAGACCACATCCTGTCTGCACATCCCTTGGCTAACATTCACATTTGCGGTGACTTCAATGTCCATAACGTGGAATGGCTGACCCACTCAAGTAAGACAGATGATGAGGGGAGGTTCTGTCATGATTTTGCCATTGCCTATGACCTCACTCAGATAGTAGCGAGCCCACCCGTGTGCCCGATACTACCGGTCAGTATGCAAGCCTTCTAGACCTTTTTCTCACAACTTCCCCTGAGCTATGTTCATGTTCCATTCTATCTCCTCTAGGATCCTCTAACCACTCCATAGTATCAGTTAAGATAAAAATAAAATGTAATAAGTCCTCAGACGTACCTCTCCACCATACTGTATACCGATACTCTATGGCTGACTGGGATAGCTTCCGTACATTCATATCTGATCTACCTCTGCATTGCATGTTTAAAAAGGATGTGTCCTCTATAGTATCAGACCTGACCGAATGGTTAATTGTAGGCGTAGACCGCTTCATATTATCAAAAAAATTCCAACAAAAACCTAACAGCCAGCCATGGTTCTCCCCAGAATGTGCTGCTGCCATCGCACACAGAAATCACTTTTCCATAGCTATCAACGTAATAGATGCACTGAGACTAAATCTGCTTTCGGAACTGCCAGCAACCACTGCAAAAAAGTAATAAAAAATAGAATCCTGAACAGAAGCGTGCGTTCTATCCCAACCATTATCAATGAACCAGAGGTCTTCTCGTCAGCATCACACAAGGCCAGACTATTTGCTAAGAACTTTGCAGCTAATTCTACCCTATGCGATGAAGGCCATCAACTCCCCGTATTTCCTCCTATAACACACAACACACTAGGCAACATACAAATACCTATGTGTGAGGTCGGCAAGCTAATCAAGAACCTTGATTCCAGTAAAGCAACTGGCCCTGACGGCATCCCAATTATCGTGTTAAAAAAGCTTCAACCAGAACTTGCCCCCATACTTACAAAACTGTTTAAGCGGTGCCTTTAGGAGATGTGCTTTCCAACATCCTGGAAAACCTCATCAGTATGCCCTGTATTTAAGAATTCAGGTGATAAGTCGTCTCCCTCTCAGTACAGACCAATAAGTCCCCTGTGTGTCATGAATAAGCTGCTGGAATCCATATTAAATAGAGAAGTAGTCAGCCACCTCAGCAGAAATAACCTTCTTAGTGACACGCAATATGGTTTCCGCTCTGTTAGATCTACAGCAGATGTGCTAACGGTTATATCTCATAGAATTAGCGAGTCTCTTGACAAAGCCTTCCTTTCTAGAGCAATTGCTCTTGACATATTAAAGGCCTTTGATATGGTATGGAATAAAGGCCTACTTCACAAGATTTCCAGCTACGGTATCACTGGAAATGTTTTCTCAATCATTAAATCATTTCTCTCTGATAGGCTCATTAGAGTGGTGGTTGATGGACAGAAATCAGAGGCCTGCAGTATTAATGTTGGAGTCTCTCAGGAGTCCATCCTGGGCCCAACTCTCTTCCTGATCTACATCAATGATCTCCCAAAATACATACTTAAATCATTTGTTGACATCTATGCTGATGACATGACCATCTCCGGCAACACATCAAAGGCCGTAAACAACAAAGTTCTCTCTAATTCTCTCTCCTCTGATCTCGAGCGCATGGTAAAGTGGGGGAAGAGGTGGCTGGTTACCTTTAATGCATCTAAAACCAAGCTTCTATCTTTACATCATCAACACTCTGATCCCCATCTTGCATTAATGGAAATGTATGGTTCTTGTCTAGGGGAGGCCCCATGTTTTGACAAGCTTCTGGGGTTGACCTTTACTCCTGATCTGAAATGGAACACGTATGTCAAGTCTGTTGCCAAGGTCGCTGGAAAAATAGTAGGATCCTTCTACCGCTCCAAAAGATATCTCACTAATGATGCAATTCTCTATCTATATAAAAGTCAAGTACGTCCAAGGCTGGAATGCTGCTGCCACATTTGGGCAGGAGCTGCTAAAAACAGCCTATCCTGCCTTGAAAGAGTACAAAATAGACTTTGTGGTTTAGTGGGTGATGTCCTTTTCTCTTCCTTGCAACCTCTCTCCCACAGAAGAGACATTGCGAGCCTGTCTTTGTTTTATCGTTATTTCCATGGCAGGTGCTCGTCTGAGTTCCAGTCTCTGGTCCCCCATTGGCAATCTTTCACGATAAACACCCATCTAGCTGAAACCACTTTCAATAATTTTCCCCACTCTATATCTGTGCCTAAATCAAAACGTAGATTTCATGAACAAAGTTTCTTTCTTAGAACTATACGCCTGTGGAACACTCTACCGCTTGCCTGTTTCCCTCCTGACTTCAACATTGATGTCTTCAAGTCCAACATAAACAAATTCCTGATGAACCGCTCCCTTAAGTAATGACACTTTATCAAATCTCCAATACTAATGAATACTGCAACAGTATCCCATTGATTACTGTACACAAAATAACCCTTATCTCCAAGTGGCTTCTGGGCCTTGATAAGTGGTGACCTCCATGTAAAAAAAAATCCTTCTCATAGTGGAGGAGACACAGGTGAAAATCTGAAGGGGCAATATCTGGGCTGTAAAAGTTGACGAAGGAGCGGATGTTTACACTCCTCGGTTTGTGCTCTACAGTAACCATCTTTGGCAGCCACTGACAGCTGACCTTTGAGTAGCTAAGGTCATCATGGACAATTTTGTGTGCTGTTCCAACAGATAACTTCAAAATTCTTGCCATGTCATCCACTGTTCTTCTTTCCTTAGACTAAATAAAATCATTGAGTGATTTGATCACCTTAGGAGACCTCACTTCTTTAAGCTTCCCACACCTGTCTTCATTTTCAACACTACTCCGTCCTTATTCAAACAATTTAGCCCACTTGTAGACAGACCGTGGCTGGAAACTTCATTGAGCTGTTCTCTCAAGCGTTGAACCATTGCTATTTGCATTTTGAGAGTGTTAGCAATGATCCTGTTGTCAGGATTTGGATCGGCAGAGAGCATAAGTTGTACAGTGGCGCATCTCCGATCTTGCTCGTTGACCATTGTGTCACGTTCGAACATGATAGAAAGTTCCTATTGCTTGGAATTTGTACATAACTGGCCAACTAGTAAATGGGTTGCAACAAAAAAAGAAAAACGGTTTTCATCAAACGGAAATGGAATCATGTCACCTTTTCTAGGGCGACAATATTATCATTCCACCCTGTATTTCAGCTGCAGGCAAATTAAATAAGAGATTAAATGGTTTCACGTTTCATCAAATAAAGTTGCCTATCCTCTTCCTTCCCACTCCTTAATTGCCTTCCTGAAAAGAATCTGAACAATTGATTGGTTCATGTTTTTTTAATAAATCTGATGATGAAATTATGATGAAAATTTGACTGTTTTAAACATTCCCCTCTAACTTTTTATTCAAATGCATTTTTAAGTTTTTTTTGGGTTTTTTTCTGCAATTCTGTCTTTCATTATAGTTGTAAGATCAACTTCTATATTATTGGCTCAAGTGATATTTTTCTAATTAAAAGCATTTTTTTCCATACATTTTGATTATTTTATACATTTACTAATGTGTGCAGGGGGGGGGGGCTTTGCCCGGTCATAAAATTTGCTTAAATATGATATTTTATTTTGTCTAGATTTCGTATATATGATGATTTCAAAAGAAAAAAATGTATTTGGATGCCATCAGCTAGAATCAAAACCGAAAGCAAAACTATCATTCAAAACTGCGACACGCATATGAAAAAATTAAAAATTAAAAGCTAAAAATTAAAAATTAAAAAATTAAGAATTAAAAATTAAAAAATTAAGAATTAAAAATTAAAAACTAAAAACTAAAAACTAAAAATTAAGAATTAAAAACTAAAAACTAAAAATTAAAAACTAAAAATTAAAAATTAAAAACTAAAAATTAAAAATTAAAAACTAAAAATTAAAAATTAAAAACTAAAAATTAAGAATTAAAAACTAAAAATTAAGAATTAAAAACTAAAAACTAAAAATTAAGAATTAAAAATTAAAAACTAAAAACTAAAAATTAAAAACTAAAAATTAAAAATTAAGAATTAAAAACTAAAAATTAAAAACTAAAAATTAAAAACTAAAAATTAAAAATTAAAAATTAAAAACAAAGATGAATGTAAAAAATGTATGACGTTTTTTTTAATTTTGATCCATTTTTGTACCCCTTAAAAATTATTTTAACCGCTAAAGACCCATAAAAGAACAGTCCATAAAAAATCCAATCATTTGAGGCCCCTGCTTGGCTTCAGATAGAGTGCTACGATTTTGTCATCTTCTTTCATTGCCCCCCCCCCTGCCGACCTGGACCCGCTGAACTACTTCGTTTAAGTGAATGTGAACAATATTTAGAAGTAGTGTGATGAAGAGCAGTTGGTTATGGTATTCATCTTGGATCAGTCGAGCTGGCTTTTTCCAACAAGTCCAGCATGTCCCAAACATTGGCTAACCAGGCACAGCGATCCAAAGTTGTTTTCATGATGAGTGCAAGCCATTCACGGTTCCAGCAATGCACCCTGTAAAAGTGAGGTCCTAGAATCAGTTCCTCATCCTGGTTCAACGTCCTGAGCCAAGTTTTGAGTTGGTCACCTCAACATTTTTTCCAGGTACAGTGCTGGACACCTGGGTGTCAACAAAGGGCATGACCAAACCAATGAAAGCACCTGGCAAGGGGAGATTTTTGGAGGGAGACGATCTTGCAACGAGCGCAAACTGTACTGTTGGAAATAAACTATTGTCAGCAGATATAAAGGATGCGGTGTAGGCAATGGTGGTTGAATACCTCCTGCTTGGGTATATCACTTGCATGAACAGGCCAAGTCTCACATACATAAAGGAGAATGATGCGAACAAGGGCTGTGTAGATCCTGACTTTGGTGTTCAGTCTTGATTTTTTTCGAGACCAAATCCGTGATCAAAGTCAATTGAAGGTAGTAAGAACATTGCTGATATGGTTGAGCATGTCTTCCTTCCCTTGGTCTGTAGCAGTGATGATGAAGCCAAGATAGTTGAACTGATCAAACTCCTCAAGGGTTTTTGTGTCAAAGACAGCTAGCTGTTTTTCATTTGGATGGAAACCTGCCGTCAGTAACTTTGTCTTAATGGTGTTTATCTTCATGCCAATACGGCATAATCATGTTGACACACCGGTTCCCGCTGGATCACTGAAGTTAAGCAATGTTGAACCTGGTCAGTACTAAAATGGATGACAATTTTGGACTTCCAGGTGCTATATGTGTTCTCTGCTTATCTCGGCATTGTTTCCAGTTGTCTATCACTTCTTGCCACTGGACTCAAACAGTGCCGATTCAGGAGAGGTGTGGTTGGAGATTGTGCAACACTTGTCTCATAATTACACATGCAGCTACCCCTACAGGAGGTATCCTTTGTCTTTCAAGACTGAATGTAAGCATCATGCCAATCTTTGAAGTGTAAGATTGGATCTTGTTGATTGAATGTCAGCAAAGTTTTCATCTGATGTAGAGCTATCATCAGCATAGTCGGGATCTGATATTTGTAGACCACGATTTATTGTTAGGTGGTAAGGGCATTCAATGGGATCAAACCGATGGAACATTGAAGAGCATAGGTGAGAGAACAAATCCTTGTCAGACACAAGAGTGAAGCATGACTCCTTACGATGCACATGGACTTTAGTACGGGAGGAGAAATAGTAGGCTTTGATTAGGTCAAGCAGTTTTGAGCTTCAAAAGGTCAAATACAGCAGCAAAGATAATGAAGAAGACGATATTGTTTTGGCTGCAGCGATGCTCAAGTATTCTTTAGAGAATGAAAATCCTTGGCCTGGGCAGTTGTTAGACAAGAAAATCGTTTCTTTGAGCCATGTAAAGAGACTGGTGGAAGTATTTACATCTTAATGTTTCTTCAAGGTCGCTTTAAACCTGCATATGATTATCAGTGTTACAATCTCTTCTAGCAGGTTGCTCCATAAATCAAAAACATAGATAGCCTTTTCCTTTGAGCTACAATTGGTAATTACTGATACACAAGATGATCAGAAGCACCTAGCTATTCATAAAAAAATAAAGCAATGTCGACTGTTGAAAATGTTTAATATAAGCATAGTTGTAATAATTGTTCCACTGGCCTGTTTTTCCAGCTAACTACAATATGATAGTCTTCAAGTCTAATGTAAACAAGTTCTAACCGTCTCCTTTCCACCGATAAAAATTGCTACACTTGTCCTGGTGACCACCATACATTCATTAATCCTTATCCTCGAGTGGCCTTCGGGCCTTGATAAAAAATCTATCTTTAAAAAAAAAAAAAAAAAAAAGCTGTATCTTAATGTATTGGTTGTTTTTTTTCCACTCGGTAAGAAATTGTCTAATGTACCTCTTTATCAAAAATAAAACACGCACTAAGATCTGTCAAGCTGAAAGCGACATTGGTACATCTTTTGCGGGTGCCTATGGAGACTACTACTTGTCACTGGGATGAAAAAAACTCCTTAAAAAGTAGATTTACATTCCTGTTGATGATATTGTATGCTAGAATCAAGTCTCTTTACATTTTTCACTGCTTAAATGAGTCTTTGGAGTCGCTTTTTTGTAGTTAAGCATGGAGAGTTGTCATGATCCTGATCGCCAACCATTAAATATGCTCCAGGTGTACAATATTCTTTTGTAAATAGAAATGTGTTGCTTGGATGGTATATTCAAGAATAGGTTGTTACAGTTATTTATAAAGGACGAAAAATATTTGCTGTTACGTTCAGAAAGGATCTCTGGATCAGATAAATAACCTGTCCAGCTGTATTCACCATCCCGATACAATGATGTTTGAATGTGGTAAGCAGAGTTATCCCACATTAAGTCAAATTTATTTGCCCCCCCCCCTTAAAAAATAGCATAGTGCAACAAGCCATGTAAAAAGACTGATGGAAGTATTTAGATCCACATATAATCTAAATGTTTCTTTAAGGCCTCTTTAAACCTGGATATGGTAGTCAGTGTTATGGCATCTTCTAACAGGTTGTTCTACAGAGCAGAAACATGAACAGAAAATGTTGCCTTTTTTTTTTTTTTGATAATTTGAATATTGATAATAAAATAAAAGCATCTAAAATGAATTTATTCCCGTTCCTTTATAAAATGAAATTATTTTTTTATATATATTTTCTTATCAGTTTACATATTTTATATATTTTCTGATCATTTACATGCAAGGTCATGTCGTAAAGTAAGGTTTTGAAGTTAAAGAAATATCACATTGCCTCAAGATCGTATAAAAGAGAATTCAATCACGTGTTGGTTATAGTCAGCTTCTGCCAGTGTGCTGTGGTAGTTGATCAAGTCTTTGACCTGTAAAGCAGGGCCAGCAACGCACTGCTGTTGAACAGAAATGTCTGAATTGATTGTATTGTTGTTATCCACCCCCCCCCCCGTAATGGAGGCATAGCCAGTGTTCCTTCTACATGTCAACTCATGACAGTTCTTGTGATCTGTGGTCAGTTCTTGGTCAAGGTAGATGTAGCTGCTGAACTGCTTGATCTAACACAAACCACCAGATCATCAAAATTTAAATGCTGTGCATCCACTTGATCTCGACCATATCAATTTTGAATCCTTCAACACTGTTTGCAACAGACGACTGATCGCCTGTGAATTTAATATCCCTTTGACACTTCCTGCTTTGGAAGAAGTCGGCTCAATACTGTCTACCCAATCCAATTTAATCAGGTACTACTGCATGTTTGTGATTAAATGACTGAGCAACATTATGCACGTGAACGTGCAGATGATTGAGCTAACAGTTGCTAATGCCCATCCCATCCCATCCCAGTAATCGAGGTAGCAGAAGATAAACAGTTTGAGAGAATCACTGTTATATTCTACAGCCGACTATAATATAAAGGGTGCCCAAAATGTCACTGAAGGGGTTTGAACTTAAATAGTCTTTATTTCTGAGGATATCTTTCTGTAATTTTACCACAATCTGACTAAGACATTGGGAAATTGTTTAAAAAGTGCAAAATTTAAACAATCTTTATTTATGAAAAAATATAAGATCCTTTAAATGTTGCCCATTTTCAGCTTCGCATATGTGTGCTCTTTCCAAAACATTATTCATGACAGATTGCAGAATCTCTGGATTGCGATTTAACTCCCTTATTTCGTTCCTGATGTTTTCCTTCAATTCTTGCAGGGTTTGGGGTTTGCTAACATAGACTCTTTCTTTAAGATATCCCCACAAGAAAAAATCGGGTCTAGTCAAGCGAGAAATAAAGTTGTCGCCAAAGCATTGCCTGAGAAACTCTGTGGTGTCTCTCGCCATATGTGCCGCTGTTCGATGCTGTACTTATCCAAAATTAATTTCCAAAATATTATCTGTAAAATATCTGAAACAGAGAAAAAAATAATCATTAATGGTAAAATGACAAAGATTTTCGACCCTTCAGTTACTTTTTGGACACCCTGTATAATGATTGGTTGAAAAGGGTGATATGGGTGTTGAAATTCCTGTAAAGTTATAAAACAGTAGATGTATGTTTGTGTGAAAACATTTAACTTTTAAACTATGGTCACATAACACTGAAGTTAACAGGAAATAGTGATCATACACCAAGTATGGTTTATAACGAGTAAAATTTTTGTTTGGATTGATTAATAACGTTTACAGAAATATGTCAGCAAGTTGAAATGCAAAATGTTCATTTCAACTTGTCGACATATTTCTATTACTTTTGCGCTCGTGCAAATTCATTCATAGCTTGAAGTGGTTTAATTTAAAACCTTTCTGATCTATCTGTTTATAGCTCAAATGGTAGGGAACACATCTAGAGTGCTAAATGTTTTGGTTTTGATTCTAGCTGATTGCACTCAAATATTTTTTTTTAACTTTTGAAATCAGTACTTTATATATAATATTCAATAGAGAATTGGCTCTGTACATATTAACAAAAAGGTTGCAGATTTCAAATCCTCTAAAATATTTGGGTCTTTAAAATGCCCTGTTTATTTAAAATTACTATGGACAGGGGATAATGGTGCAAAATTAACTAAACAGACTGTTAGAAATATTATTAATTGCTTCTACTGTTTCCTTGCATTTGGTATATAACTTTGCAAGAACAGTTTATCAATTTAAATGCCAGTGTGATGCTGGTTATGTGGGGTGAACTTCTTTGTATTTGTAGACTCGTATAAACCACCACATTCCATCCAAGATAAGACAGGATAGCCTAGGATCTGTGAGTCTCTCTTCCTTTGCAACTTTAGACACTGCTATTGGCCAGCATTTGGTTAAGAATCCTGTAATAATACGAAATCTACTCAAAAGCTAGCAGGCTTAGACTATGCTGACGACATTGCACTCCTTAAGGATTGTATTCAGTCTGCTCAGAATCTTCTGAAACGAGTCAAGAAGGCTTGTCAAGACGTCGGGCTGTATCTCAATGCTACAAAAACAAAGTACATGCATCTAATGCACCATTGCTTTCATCAGATGGATCAGAAATTGACTGTGTTGACGACTTCAAATACCTGAAAGGCTATTCTGAAAGCGAACATGATATGAATTTTAGGATCACGCTAGTATGGAGTGCACTTCATTCTTTAGAGAAAGTATGGAAATCTCCAACCAAGATGAAGGTCTTCAAAGCATGCATAGAGTCAATCCTTCTGTACGCTTCAGAATCATGGGTGCTAAGCATATCACGCCGAAAACATCTCGATAGTAAATATACAAGACTGCTTCGACTAGCCTACAATATATCCTGGAAAAGTCACCCAACAGAAAAGTCCTTGTATGGTTCCTTACTTCATGTTTCCAGTATTGTGAGACAAAGACGTCTAGAACTTGCCGGTCATATTAATCGGCATGATGAACCAGCAAGAAAGTTGCTACTTTGGACTCAAGACGCAAAAAAACGAGAGTTGAGCGTCCATGTGTAACACTGAAATCCATTATTGAAGAGGAAACTGGTCTAGCAGGAACTGAGCTGGTTGCTGCAATGGCCGACCGAGAACTCTAGCAATCGGAATTTGTTCACGTTTCACCTGTGCGTACTGGTATTGGATGAAACAACAAAAACATAAGCATATTTTAGGACCGGGCAAGGTCCCCCTTCCCAGTCAATAATAAACATATTGTGATTACAAATGATTTGTGTTAATTATTGGTGAGAACAAACGATCTAGCCTAGATGATCCCATGAAGAATCAGGGTTCCATCCAGCTGAATTAACAAAACGATTTAAACTATCTAACAAGTTTTCATATCAACTGCTACAGACGTGAGACGGCATATAACAGTAATGTCTGTTGTTTTCATTAACACTTTCAATGAAAAAGTTTTGCTCGAATCAATATTTGTGTACGTGTCGTGTCGTTAAACATGTTAAGATTAGTAAATCAATGTTACTCATATGAAGACAATTACGACAACGTATTACTCTTTTGCACCCATGATAATTAATTCGGATAAATACCTCTTATTTTATTTTTTTAGTGTTTTTTTTTATTTTAACTGCAATTTTAAATAAATATACATGAAACCAATAACTTCACTGACATCAATGATCACCTGAAAAAACAAGAAAGATTACTTTTTAGTTAATTCATAAAAGATGAAATTTTTTAAACCAGTTCAGATTATAATCATTATTTCGTTTTCAAAATTGAAGAAAAAAAGGACTATCCACTTATCTAGTGTTTCCTTTTCAGATTAAATATGTTTTTAACTCATTTCAAAGTGTTTTTTAACATGTTTTATTAACTGTTTGCTCGTATTATAAGCTCTATTTCCTATTTGGTTTTATCGAGCTTTTACATCTGGCTGAGATAACTTTATAAATATTAATTCTTTAATATTTATAATATACTTTAATTTTACCTTCTTGGATCATTTTGGTAAATTTAATTGTAATTTTCATTATATATATATATATATATACATATATACACACACACACACACACACACACAGAGGGTGGAACGATAAAGATGTCACCCTAGAAAAGCAGACGTGATTTCATTTCCGTTTGATAAAAACTGTTTTGTTGTTGCAGACCATCTACTATGTCAGTTGTATACAAATCCCAAGAGCGATAGGAGCCTTCTATCATGTCTGAAAATAGCACAATGTTCGACGAGCGATATTGGAGAGACGCCACTGTACAACTCGTGCTTTATACTAATTCAAATTATGACAACAGGACCATTGCCAGCACCCTCAAAATGCAAATCAGGATGGTTCGACACTTGAGGGCACAGCTCAACAAAGTTTCTGTCCACAGTTATGGTCTTTGGTGTGGTTTCAAGTGAGGGCCATACTATGCCACCTGACATCTTCAAAGTCGGCTTGAAAGTTAACACTGAAGTGTACTTGGAATATGCTGAAAAGTGTGGTGATCCCCTGGTGCAATTAGGTGGCTGCTGACAGACCTTGGGTGTGGCAGCAGGACTCTGCGCTGACCCACAAGTCCAAAGAGATTCAGGCTTGGCTTCAGAAGGAGTGCTACGACTTTGTACCCTTCTCATTGGCTACCCTCTCTTTCCCGACCTGAACCCGCTGGACTACTTCGTTCAGTCATACGTGAAGAACATCACCAACATGATCTCCCACAATACCAAAGCCAGCCTGATTACTGCAATCTGCCGAGTATTCACCAAGCTCCCACTGGTGCCTATATCCCTGATAGTAGCCTCCTACATCAAAGTGGCAATGTGCCTTGTTTGAGGTGAAAATGTAATAAAAAAAATAACAAATAAAAAAAATATTAAAACTAGCCTGATTACTGCAATCTGCTGAGTATTCACCAAGCTCCCACTGGTGCTTATGGAAAAAGCATACTCCCAGTTCTGGACCCATTTCGAGGCAGTGATTGAGGCTGAAGGCGGCTACATTGAATAGATGTCAGCTTTACTACATTATCAAGTTATGTGAATTGATTTTTTCAATAAAATTTTTAAAAATAAAACTGTAGTGTTGTTTTCTTTAGGATCACACTTTTATCGTTCCACCCCGTATATAGAAAACAATTTTAGCAATACTCTGTTTTATTCTGAACAATATTCTAACTTAATATAATATTTTTTAGATGCAGACCTTGCATCTATTACTGGTCATATCCATTGCAAAGTCTCACTTAAATTTATCCTTTATTTTGTCTTTAAACTTAATCTTGAAAATTGAGATCGGCTTAGCTGCGGCTGATTTTTTTTTTTGTTTTAAGTTTTTCAATGAGTTCGACTGAATGTAAAAAAGATGGTGTTATTTATTTTCAGTTTTTGAAAGAGAATTTTAATGTTTTTTTAAATATTTTTCAAATAGTAATTATATTGGAATAAACTTTTTTCATAATATGAAAAAAATTAAGACGATTATATCATTAAAATATTTTATCGAAAATTATAAGACATCAATCAATCAACAATTCCCGCATTTGAACCAAAGTTAAACTCATATCTGACATAGAGATCTTTCTTGAAATATTATAGAACACGGATATTCCATCAGACCGTCTGACGCAGGTAATCACGGTACAAATAAACTGTGTCAATCACTTTATTGCAGATTAGTAAAATATATATATTTTGCTAAATAAACGTCACAACAAAATGAAAATTATATCACTAAACGACTGCTTTAAGTTTAGTTATTTCCCAAAATTTTATTCAAATTCATGCAATATTCACGAAGTTATGACATTTTTATTCTTTATCGAGGAATTTCCACTGTTCATTGCTTTATTGCAGGTCTCTTAAAATATTATTTTAGAGCAAAAATACAATGTCTTATGCAAACTTTACTTTTTTTTTTATATTTTTCTGTCAAAGAATAATAAACAAAAGCATATCCTAGGTATAAGCCTCATATAAATTAATTATTTATCGACATGTCCATCATTTTTTTTAAATAACTTAAAACAACTTGTTTCCCAAGAAAGTCAATTCTTTGATCTTAAAAGGAGTTATGGCTCTAGCAACATCAACTATGTTCCTCCACAAGGCATCCTTTGAAGTAAATTGCTCTCCTCCCTCATAAACTCCTCTTTTTAATATTGACCAGAGATATTCAATGGGGTTAAGATCTGGAGAACATGGTGGTCAAGTCACAAGAGTTTCCCCAACGAATCCCATTGATTAAAGCAAGGGTGCAGTCGCCCCTAAGCAGAATGGAATGTTACATTTTCATGTATAAAAATCATCTGAAAGCGACATGACAATGGTAGGTCATCTAGTCATGTCAACAAATGATTATCCAAAAAAGCCGTGTACACATTGTTGGTAAGCTTTACACCCTCTGGCACTCGGCATGGTTCAACCAACTTATCCCTAATGATTCCCGCCCAAAACATGATGCCTCTACCTCCTTGTTAGCGGTGAACTCTGTAATGGGCCGGAGTTCCATCCAGGTTTCAAACTTTGATCAATCTATCCGGACCGTCAAGAGTAGCATGGGCCTCATTCGTAAATAGGACCTGTTGGAAATCCATTTTCATGTAATTCTATGTCCAAGCCATTCGTTTTTCCCTATGTTGTTTGCTCAATGGAGGCATTGGAAAGGTTTGATGTTCCTTGCAATCTCATTTAACACATTGTATCAAGCATGTCTGGATCTTGGGACGATTCCAGATGGTGCTGTTTGTGTTTTGGTTGACTTCCCAACAAATTTTTCCGCATATCACGATCTGAAAGATTTCTCCTGGTTCTCTTATTTTTCTGGATTTGGTGTTCGGGTTGTTCAAGAATGAGGCCAAGGTTCTTGTATCCCTTTTCAGCTCTGTGGCTAAATCTTCTGCGAGTCCAGCAAATATTCTTTGCTTTTCCATAACCTTTAATCGCCTGTTTTTTTGGCATTTTAAAAGATCGGCAATAAAACGATGGCCAGTATAATTTCCTTGATAATAAATAAATTGCCATAACTTCGTGAATGTAGCATGAATTTGAATAAAATTTTGGGAAATAACTAACCTTAAAGCAGTCCTTTGATGGTACAATTTTCATCTTTTTTTTTTATGTATATTTAGTGAAATATTGATATTTTACTAATCTGCAATAAAACGATTGACACAGTTTATAAATAAAATGTGTTTATGAAATATATAAATATATACACATGAATTTGTAGTTGTATTAATAAAACCATTCTTCATCTGCTTCAGTTTGTGTCTTTCCGTTGCACTTCTGTATTGTACTGCCTTCTACATATTACATTTACATATATGAATATATTTTTTTTCTTTAATTTTGAAGACAAAATAATGATTAAAATCTGAACTTGTTTAAAAAAATTTCATCTTTTATGGAATTTTTTTTTTTTTTTTAAAGGTGATCGTTGATGTCAGTGAAGTTATTGGCTTCATGTATATTTATTGCAGTTAAAATTTAAAAAAAAACACTTAAAAGGTAAAATAAGAGGTATTTATCCGAATTAATTATCATAGGTGCAAAAGAGTAATACGTTGTCGTAATTGTCTCCATATGAGTAACATTGATTTACTAATCTTAACATGTTTAACGACACGACACGTACACAAATATTGATTCGAGCAAAACTTTTACATTAAAAGTGTTAATGAAAACAACAGACATTACTGTTATATGCCGTCTCACGTCTGTAGCAGTTGATATGAAAACTTGTTAGATAGTTTAAAGAGATCAATCGTTTTGTTAGTTTAGCTAGACAGTCACCATTACGCTATATAAATTATGAATAATGGAGTTTTAATCCAAAAAATAATTGTTAGTTTAGTCTTTGTAATTATGTATCACATTTAATATTCATTATATGAAACTAGTTGCATCTATAAATCTTTACTTTAATTTAGTTTCACTCGTTGACTCCTCCTTCTTAATTTTCTATAACAAAATATTTACATTTTTGAAAATATGACTCATTGAAAAAATGTATGTCATTTAAAAAAAAAAAATCAAATTTACAATAAGACTGATAAGGACGAACTATGAAACGTTGAAATTTAAATTCGAAAGTATTTATGACTTTCGAGTTTTTGGGGTTTTTTTTTTGTCTTTTTCCTATATCAACAAAATAGACTGGGTAATAAATATTGATTTTAAAAGAATTGTGGTGTGTTGGTTCTTTCATTTTATTCTTTATCTTTTGTAAATTGGATTTTTTAAAGCTTAACTGAATTGTTTATGGTATCGTTTGTCAGTCAATTGATCAAAATTGTTTCAAATTATGACATAATTTACAAAAAGTTGATTTTAAAAGTTACGTTTAATCATAAATTCCCACAAACAGTTGATGTCGCCAGGTCAGGCTGTCTGAAGATACTGGCTTCCTGGCCTAAAATGCACCAAACATTGATGTAATTGTTTTGTTTTTTTTTTCCTTTCCCTTTGCAAAACTCAATGATGTTCTGCATCTGCTTCATCAAGTGAAAAACAAAAACAATAATTTTCCTCCACAAAATATCTAAACTAAACTCCACGAAGATATAAAGAACTTGAACCATAAAAACTTTTTTGAAAATTATTGTATTCGACATAAAATAACCGGAAAAAGGGTTGAATGGACGTAAAACAAAACAAACAATTCCAAAACAGGTGGTAACTTGTCTGGCATTTTATTGTTGGCTATAATCATAACATCATAAAGTCCAATGTGAACAAATACTTGTTGAGCCGTCCTCTGCTTATTCAGTTGGATGAACAATATACTTTGCTCATTAATCTCTACTAGCACAATCCATGGAAATTCCATGGTAGTCGAAAAAAGAGTTTAAATACATTATAAATAAAATGAATGAAAAATAAAATAAAACAACGGATTTCAAACATTTTTTTATCAAATTATTTTCTTAAATTTTTAAAGCTAAAAATTTAAATTTAAAAAATTTAGATTTTTTTTTCAATGAAAATTCAACACGCAACACATTTTATTTTTTCTGAATAATTTTTTCATATAAATTAAGAGACAGATGTCAATTAACTTGCACATTTTTTTTAATTTTAAAAATAATCTATAATCAAAAACGAAAAGTCTCCTCTCAACATAAATTTTATTTTAATTATAAAATAAAATAGCCAATTTGAAACCGTAAACAGACAGCCATGTTTTTTTTTATGTTTTGAAAAATTTTAAGAAGAAATGGTTTTAATGATGTTTAACTAAAATAAACAGTGATAAAGAGTGACTATAAAGAGCGGTAAAAATAAAAAGAGTGACTATAAAGAGAGGTAAAAATAAAAAGAGTGACTATAAAGAGAGGTAAAAATAAAAAGAGTGACTATAAAGAGAGGTAAAATAAAAAGAGTGACTATAAAGAGAGGTAAAAATAAAAAGAGTGACTATAAAGAGAGGTAAAAATAAAAAAGAGTTACTATAAAGAGAGGTAAAAATAAAAAGAGTGACTATAAAGAGAGGTAAAAATAAAAAGAGTGACTATAAAGAGAGGTAAAATAAAAAGAGTGACTATAAAGAGAGGTAAAATAAAAAGAGTGACTATAAAGAGCGGTAAAAATAAAAAGAGTGACTATAAAGAGAGGTAAAATAAAAAGAGTGACTATAAAGAGAGGTAAAATAAAAAAGAGTGACTATAAAGAGCAGTAAAAATAAAAAGAGTGACTATAAAGAGAGGTAAAATAAAAAGAGTGACTATAAAGAGAGGTAAAATAAAAAGAGTGACTATAAAGAGCAGTAAAAATAAAAAGAGTGACTATAAAGAGAGGTAAAATAAAAAGAGTGACTATAAAGAGAGGTAAAATAAAAAGAGTGACTATAAAGAGAGGTAAAATAAAAAAGAGTGACTATAAAGAGAGGTAAAATAAAAAGAGTGACTATAAAGAGAGGTAAAATAAAAAAGAGTGACTATAAAGAGAGGTAAAAATAAAAAGAGTGACTATAAAGAGAGGTAAAATAAAAAGAATGACTATAAAGAGAGGTAAAATAAAAAGAATGACTATAAAGAGAGGTAAAATAAAAAGAATGACTATAAAGAGAGGTAAAATAAAAAGAGTGACTATAAAGAGAGGTAAAATAAAAAGAGTGACTATAAAGGAAGGTAATTCGTTTCTCATTAATTAATGTTTGCTGTGATGTTTTTTTTTTTTTGTGACACTGGTCGTCGGATAAGTAAATAATATTTAGATTATCTAGAATGTTCATATTATTTGCATTGTTTTATTTAGATTACTAGCATCTCAGCCCGGCGTTGCCCGGGTGTTTGGAGGTGTATGTTGAGCAAAAAAAACAAGTGGTCAATTTTTTTTTAACTTTGACCCCTATTATGACCCTTAACATTTATTGTTTTTGGTTCAAATCAAGTTATTAAGGTAGATCCATGTCCAAGGAACCTATATCTAAAATTTCAGGTGTTTAGACCCAAAATTGTCGGAGGAGTTTGGTAGAGTTCTCAAAGATCAAATCGTTGAACCCTTAACAGCCAGATTTCTGGCCGAAAACGGATCACATAGATTTTCCCAAATCTCAGTACCCTGTATATCAAATTTCGAGTCTGCAGACTAAAAATTGACAGAGTTATTGCATAGGGAAATGTACACAGACACACACAGACACGTTCACTTTTATAGATGTATAGATTGTCCTCAACATCGATATTTATTTGTTTACTATACTTAGGTCAATGCCTTGAAAATAAAAAATTTGTCAACCTTCTCACAATAGTTTGTTGCATTATTTTTTATATAATGGGAAGGTTCTACTTATAGACATTGGTGATAGGAACTGACCAATCAAAAGGAGCCACGTTCTGCTAGAAACCAATCAGAAACCAGAATTGCTCTATAAAAATATTGTTTTTTTTAGAATCCCTGCACATAATTTTGCTTTTTGTCTGCAAATTTTAAAGTTCAAGACTTATACAGATCAGCTACACATCGCAAACTGTTTTTCATCTCCAGGACTTATCCAGATTAGCTACCCATCGGATAATCTTCTGACTCTAAACATGGCTTACAATTCAAAATGTTACATTACGTCATGCTATTCATGAATTTAAGAATTAATGTTAAATAACCATTTCGTCAATTTTTTAAAGTACACACAAAACAGAAATAATCAACACAATTGAATACAGGAAAAAAATCAGTATAGATGGTCAAAGGGCACATTAGGCAAAATGTAATCAGAAGAATAGTGATGTTAGGGATGATGATAACTTATCCCAAAAATTTAGATAAAAATTATGTTCACATTTGTAACAGAGTGGGGACACATATATGCAAATACCGAGGCATGTGCGAAGTGACGTTACAGTAAGGAAAAAGGAAAAGACTATAAAAAGGAGAGAGAGCCTGTAAGAGAAAAAGACGATCACATTATAGACGTGGGTGACGTCACAGCCGTAATGAGAAGTCACACACGGTGGGAAATTAAGGAAATGTTGCTGTTACAAAAAAAAAAGAGTCAAGTTATGATTTGTCCTATGTTCCTTGCGGGTGGGTTCTATATGTAAACGTGGATGTAACGTTACACCTGCTTCCCTCCGGACTACAACTTGGATGTCTTCAAGTCCAATGTTAACAAATGAACCGCCCCCTTAATTAAACACTTCATCAAATCTCCACACTAACGTAATGTACTTGCAATAACCCTTATCCCTGAGTGGCTTCCGGGCCTTGATAAGTGGTGATCACTGTGTAAAAAAAAATAAATAAATAAAAATAAAATAAAACAAAATATTAGCAAGAATGGTCAGCAAGAATGGAAATATTAGATGTAGCAGAATTGGTTCTCTATTTTGTCTATTCTATTATCAAGCTTCGGTTGGTAAAGAAACAATTTGCAATAGTTGTCTGCAGAAGAGTTTTTTTTTTTGTTTTTGGTTATTTCGTTGGCCTAAATAAATCAACATAATTTATTTTTTTCTTTTGCGGACTGTTATCCTCATCTTCATAGTTATTGTTTCATGACAGATCAGCCAACTATTCCTCTGGCCTTTGTCAGGTGGTTAACTGCGACAGAATAGGAATACTGAGTTTCTTAACTGCATCCTCAGTAATTACTGCCTTCCATAGTTGTTGTCGTCTTACTATGCTTTGGCCAACTAATCCTCTGGCAGGCTTTGGGTAGAATTAAAACCGCTATTTTCCGACAATGCTCATCTGGAATCGCAGAGATTCAACATCTCTATCCACTGCGCCACGGGCTCTGAAGGGCGATCAAGGTCCAATTTTTTTATCTTAAAAATCCAAGTTTTTTTTGTTATTTGATCTTCCATTGTCGGATCTGTGCCAAATGGTATATTATTTAATTATTGGAATTCTTTGAAATGAATAATTTTTATATTTATTTATAAATATAAAGATGAGGATAACAGTCCGCAAAATAAACAAATAAATATACAAATCACTTATCTCAAAGAATCCCAATAATTAAATAAATCAACATAATTTTATAATTGTAGCATCTCCATTGTTATATTCCATGGTCTTTTGTTTCAATAGTTTGTTTTTTTTTGTCATGAATCTTATTTTTTTATAATTATATATTATAATAATTTTTCATTTTTTTTTTTTTTTTTTGTCTGCAGTTTTTTGGATGTTATCATTCATATCGTTCCTTTGAACTATTGTCTTCATCAACGTTGATTGTTTTAGCCATTTGTGTCCGCCAACTTTTTTCAATCTACAAAAATATAAATCGAAATACAATGGTTTATAAAAATGCTCATGTCACACGCCATAGGAATGCTTATGTCACAATATTAGTGTTTATTAATCTATATAAGTAAAACAGTAGATGTGTGTATCTGTGTTAAAATATTTAACCCATAAAATCTTAAACTACTGGTCACATAACACTGAAATTAATAGGAAATAGTAATCATACACCAAGGATAGTTTATAACGAGAAAAATCTTTGTTTGGATGGCTGAATAACACATACAGAAATATGTCGGCAAGTTGAGCTACAAAATGTCCATTTCAAGTTGTCAACATATTTCTGTTAGTTTTGCACATGTGCAAATTTATTCATAGCTAGAAGTGCTTTAAAATCTCTCAAGTTCAAATGGTAGGGAAGGCGACTGGAGCGCTAAATGAGAGAATGCAGTTTGAGTACTAATTGTTTTGGTTTCAAGTCTAGTTGATGGCATCCAAGTCATTTTTTGTTTTTAACGGAAATCATTGCTATATATATATATATATATATATATATATATATATATATATATATATACACATATATATATATGTGTGTATATATATATATGTGTGTATATATATATATGTGTGTATATATATATATATATATGTGTGTATATATATATGTGTGTATATATATATGTGTGTGTGTATATATATATATATGTATGTGTGTGTATATATATATGTGTGTGTGTGTATATATATATATGTGTGTGTGTATATATATATATATGTGTGTGTGTGTATATATATGTGTGTGTGTGTGTGTGTGTGTATATATATATGTGTGTGTATATATATATATATATATGTATATATATATGTGTATATATATATATGTGTATATATATATATGTGTATATATATATATGTGTGTATATATATATATGTGTGTGTGTATATATATATATATATATATATATATATATATATATGTATATATATATAATCACATTTGGACATAAGCAGAAATCATTCTGGAGCTGTTTCGGCTATCATCTCCTCAGAAGGAAATCGATAGCAATGAAAAATGAACAAAAACAGAAAGGGGGGGGTCAAAGTTCCTCCAAACAGATTTAACATTTTTATCGATTCCTTTAGCCGGCACCAAAAAAAGGTTTTTGAATCGCCGGCAGAAGGAATCAATAAAAACGTTGGTACTTGTACAGTTTAATCAAGACATTAAAAAATGAAAATATCGAAAAAAGGTTATATTGTACGTATCCATTTTGGACTGAAGATCTCCGGAAAAATAAATTTCATTTAATTTGATCGCGTAGTTTTTTTTTTTTTTTTTTTTTTTTGCAGCGGAAAAGCACGTTAATAGGTTTAGGCGACTATTTCTGCCAAGGTCAACTGTTTTATTTTCAATTTTGACCCTTTAGCAGCAATTTTTGCTGGCTTTTTTTTTTTTTTTTTACATGGCTAAAATCTAAATCGAAAGTGTGCTTTAGGTCCAAATACCCTACATATCAAATATTCAGAGAGGAGCTTGGTAGAAACTTTTTACACGCTGACAAGGTCAATTTTATATATATATATATATATATATATATATATATATATATAGATAGATAGATATGATGGCACCCAAGTAATTTTTCAAATATATATATAAAATATCGAAATTATACACAATTATGCAGAATTTAGAAACTATACAGTAGCCCTAGGATAGGTTTTTTTAGATTACGATGTGGAATACGATGTTTTTCTGGACCCTGGTTATAGTATTTGCCCAGCCTGATGGTGTTATTTATAATGTTATTTGTTACATGCGTATTATAGACTGTACTTTGTTACTAATTTTTAATGCTGTATCCCAGGGTTCTACTGTACATAGAATTCAGCATAATATTTAAAAAAAACATTAAAAAATGAATGAGTAAATAATTAAAGCTCTTTTTTTTCAAAGGAATACGCAAAATTAGTTGACCGTCATGTAGTCGCTCCCATATTTATGACTGAGTATATTAAGAAGTTCATTTTAATGATTTTTTAATAGAAAAAGTAAACTTTTAATATTAATGTCAGAGGGAGAAAAAAACCCAACTTTTTAGATATATGGCAACAGGTTCCTTCAGTCTTTGACAGACTATGGATACCCACATAGGGGTGCCTGCACATGAAATTTCCGTGGCAGGAGGTGTGCAATCTCGAACCACATCTCTCCTGAGTCGACATTGTTAAATACCAGTGGCAAGTGAAGTGTATGTTCAGGACGACTGGAAACAAATGCTGAGATAAGCGGAGAGCACATACAGCGAGCGCCTAGAATTCCCAAATGGTCACCTATATGGTACTAACCAGGTTCAACGTTGGCTTAACTTTGGTGATCTGACAAGAACCGGTGCGTCAACGCGATTATGCCGCACGTATAAATATATAGAGATAATTAGAACAATTAAAACTCATCTATCTTCCTGTTATCCATGTCATGTTTCTTTTCACTGTAAGTTGATTCAGCTAGTTTTGGTGAGCATAGAGTGATTCTTTCTTTTTGTCATTTAATTTATTACATAGTGCTAGATGTAAATTAGATGACAAAATAATAAGTTGAACTGCTATCTCAGAATAACTAATAATAATAATGAAAATATTAAGAAACATTATTTTGAATTATGCAAAAAGAATTTCATAAAAGATGTCAAAGTTTATGAATTTTTGAATAAAATCAAAGTGGTGAGTGAGCATGACTTCACAGGGTAAGGGTAATACCTTTGATAGGAAATAGCATATGATGCAAAAAAAACAAAAAAAAAAAACCAAAAAAAAACAAACAAAAAACAAAAAAAAACAAAAAAAAAACACTTATTTTATAAAATATATATTTCTGTGGAACTATTCTTTATTCACTTATATTTCCCTTTTTATATATACCAGTTTGTATTTAAAAAGCTCAATGTAATTACAGAGTATATAATGAATAAATGGCAAAAGTCTATATTCCAAATTTCATGATGTTGACCATCTTACAATTTATTCCTTTAATTCACTTGGCATTCACAATTCTTGACAGTATCTGTTTCGTAGCACAACATCATTCATTTAATTATTATATCAATCAGTGAATTTATTTTGCCCTTTACTCATCAGAAGAAATAGCAACAATCAATCCACCAAAAGGAAATAAAATGCATTTGGACATGATTTAAAAATCTGAAAATTGGAAGAGAAGCTGCGAATACCTAATAGTTTGCTTACATAACGCCATTTTGAACTTAGAAATATATTTTATGAAATAATTCTTTTAAAATAAACATTTTTCAGCATAATCTCATTCATTATTGTTTTTTTTTCATAGCTCATAGAAACTGAACACTGTATGTGTAAGATGTGTAATCAAAATCCACTTAACAACAGTGTCAAGCTACAAATTTAATGATTCCTCCGTATAAGAGATTATCAAAATCAATGTATTCATGTGGTTTTTTTTTTTTTCCATCTTCCTAACAAAAGGTTATCTCACACAGGATCTCTTTTTTTTTTTTATAATAATATTTTTCATTTTGTTTTCCATTGATTTTCACATTTTTTTCTGTATATTTTTTTTAAAATCAATATCTTTCTTGCTCCTTCCTTAGTCCGTATGTTATGCTTAAAACAAAGCCAAATTGCTTTAAAAAAAAGCCAAATACAATATTTGAAAGCCAAACTTATTTTTAAAAAGGCCAAATACAATTTTTTAAGGCCAAACTGCTTTTAAAAATTAGCCAAATACAATTTTTGAAGGCCAAACTGTATTTGGCTTTTTTTTTAACGGCTAAAAAAAAGAAGCAAAATACCATTTTTGAAAGCCAAATTGCTAAAAAAAAAAAAAAAAAAAAAGCAAGCCAAATACAATTTTTGAAGATAAAAAAGGGCCAAATTCACAAAATTTGGCTTTAAGAAGGCCAGTCTGGCACCTCTGGACAAGAATATGCAAGTGATCGCCCTTTGATGTAGCCTCATTTTCGAATCTTATTATAATAATATATGATCATTGTTGTAACTGTGTGAGAAAGGAACTCATAATGTGCGACAGTTTTTCACCAAAGAAAGAAGTCAGCAAAACATTACGTAAAAAAGGGAACATTCAAAACAAACAGGGCAATAAAAAAACCATTAAGAGATGCTAGACTGAAGGAATAAATCCAAAATTGTCTCTCAATGTGATTTTGATTATTTGTATTGAACTATGTAGCATAATATTACTTTCTAAATATTCATTAGGACTTATTTATTTATCTCATTTGGGTCAGTTTTATATTTAAAATACAATAGGCAATATTTTCATAGAAATGTTAATAAACTCATATTTGCTGCATGTAATTGGTTTTTCTGCCCGAAAAATTAATATTCTGGTACCATCCAGAAAAAAATATGAGGTTTATCAAAACATATTTGTTGATTTAATATATTTCTCATTCTGTGGAATTTCCACAGGTCCTGCTAGTGTTCATTAACTTTTCTGCTTTAAATAATTTAAAGTAAATACTATTTCTCCTGAATTGATTTTTAAAAATTAAAAATATAATGAATATAAAACGCCTTAATTAAAACTGGTTTGGATTCAAAGAAATATGATATCAATTTTCTGGTCGATTTATTTAAAGAAGATATTAGGTGAGTACTTTTAATTTAATTTGTATAATTTCTATTAATTTTGTTTAAATTAGTGCTGGGACGATTAATCAGAACCAGGAATCGGAAAAAGTGGAACTTTTGTGGGTATCAGCATCCCTACAGAGAACATTTGTATCTATTTTCCGATGCAATAACACGAGTTCGTTAATTATCCTTTTTATTACATTTTATTTTAAACAAAATCTAGTATCACTGGTAGTAATAATAATAAATATGTACTGGTTTTAAACTACCAGTAAAGCTAAAATCTATAGATCACCCCCACCGCCCCCACAAGTGTATTTTTACGTTTTGAGAAAATATTTGCACATTTAATGTTTTTTATGGTAATCAAGAAAAATAACAACTCCATAGTTAAATATTTAGAGATTTATAAAGAATCAGAATCAGTAATTGTATCGGAATTGGAAATATAGTACAGAATCAGGAACAATATTGTAATCGTCCCATCACTAGTTTAAATAATTCAATTAATACTTGTTTAAAATGATAGTGTTAAGCAAATTACAGAGTTAAGGAGATTTAATTGCAAATTACAAAAGCACTCAGTAATGTTTATTTTACCTTTTGGCAAAGTAAAAATGAATATTGATGAATTAAAAAGATAAAATATCAAATAAAATGAACATCTTTTATAATAAACTAGCAGGGCTACCCGGCGTTGCTCGGGACCGTATAAACAATGAAAAAACAAAAGCAGATATTGAACATATGTTTTATTTTTAGGGGAGAGGAATCTTTCATCTCAAGTTTTAGCGTTACAAACAAACATTTGTCTTTTATATATATAGATAATGACAGGTTTTTTTCGGGTCCCCCTCGAAGATAACTGATCAGTTGACCAACTTCTAGTGGTCTGTTTGACGTGAAATTTCGATATTTGTCATCCGGGTGATGGGGCTTCGATATGATACCAAATTTGTCAAGTTTGGTTCCGTCTTTCAAAAGTTTTAGCGTTACAAACAAACATACATACATACACACAGACGTTTGGCTTTTATATATATAGAAGATAATGCTTTGATTTATTTATACATTGATGTAAGTTCTTTAAATTTCCAAACTGGTTTCAGACACGAGTTGCATGATCCATTTAACTTAAACATTGTTTTGAAAGCATTTCATAGCCACAGCCAGTGGCCAATTAGTGAAAATCGCAGGATTACATTTTTTTTTCGACGTTCAATTTATGAGAAAAAAAAATGTCCTAGTTTTGTTTTATGACATTAAGTTAATGATTTAATCTCACGTGACATTTATTTTTATAATTATAGCAGAATTTATTTTTATAAGTATCGTTTTTTTAGAATTTATATATTGCTTTAGTTTTTTTTATATTCTCTCATTAAGGCACATTAGTCTGCTTAAAATTGGGTACTCAGCTATTAATTAAAACTATTATGTAAACCAGACAAAAAAGAAGATACCCATAAAAAACATATATATATATATATATATATATATTAGTTATTATTAAATGGTAGACAGTTAAGTGTGCGTTTCTTTGTCTTTAGTGACTGTTTGATTTTTCCTTTTTGTGTATATACTAGCCTGGGTGCCCAACGTTGCCCGAGTGTTTGGGGGTGTGTGTTGAGAAAAAAAAAAAAAAGTAGGCAGGCTCGAAACCATATCGTGAAGGAGGAAAAGAACATGAAAAAAAAAGAACGTGAAGTCTTTGCTATTGTCTCCATCACCAAACATGAACTGATGAAGGTTTAAATTAAGGCTAGTTAATCAAAAAGAGGGGATGATTTTCCAAAATATCGTCGAAAAAAGTGACTCCTCTCTGTAGAAAATGGCTCAGTTGAGGGTGAAAGAATTAATGTTTTGGGCCAATTTT
>NC_136495.1:118848597-119138597 GCF_053919585.1 Euprymna scolopes
ATTTGTTAGTTAGAATTGAACAATGCAACCCGTTTTCTAATTGGAGACACCAAAGTCAAATTTAGTCATCACAATGTCTCTCATGCTTTCAATGCACTAACTTGTTTTATATGACTAATGACAACTGTCATGTGGCCTCGGCAATAAATTAATGCAATTCGAATGCCTCGATCTTAACATATGAGGAGACAATATCTAATCTAACATATGAAGTTATCTTGTCGGGTTTTCCGAATTAAATAGAATTTAAGATGACAATTCAAACTTTGACCCATTTTCATTTGTTATTATTCTACCATGTTACTTTTTTATTCTACCATGTTACTTTTTTATTCTACCATGTTACTTTTTTATTCTATTTTGTCTATTACATTTTCACCCCAAACAAGGCACACTGCCACTTTGATGTAGGGGGCTACTATCCGGGACCTAAGCTGCAGGGATACTAGCAAAATGTCTGTTCACATTACACTTGAACTTCTGCATGTCAGTACAGTTGGGGAAGCAGGAAACCGGAAGAGAATTCCAAAGTCTGGCAGTTCTGGGGAAGAAGCTATTAGAGTAGAAGGCCTTTCTACATCTAGGGATTTCTACTGTGTAGGGGTGGGACTTTGCTGCTTGTTGGGTTTGTCAGGGGTATTTTCGTCAAGGGGGTGCAAGAGCTTATAGTTCGTCAGAGCATCCATCATTAAAATACTTGTAAAACAGGCAGAGAGATGCAACATTTCGTCGAGGGGGCTGAAGCTTAGATGACAGTTCAAGACCTAACAGGTTGGTGACTCTCTTTTGGACCCTTTCAAGGAGCGAGAGACTAGTAGCAGCTGTACTAGTCCAAATGTGACAGCAGTACTCCATACATGGGCGAATGGTGGCTTTGTAGAGGTACAGTATACTTTCAGGCGTAAGTAACTTTCTAGCATGGTAGAGAGAGCCCACCTTCTTTGCAGCAACCTTGGCAATGATCTCGATGTATCTATTTATGTTATTTGCAATATAATAACATACTTAGTCACAATTTATTTTAAAGATGACTGCCGATATGAAATATTTTTTTAAGTAATCACCTTTAAATACATATTAAAAAGATTTTTATAGGTTCATAATTTTATAAAACATTCGAATAATACTGGAAAAAGTGCCATTATTATTAATTGTTGAGGTAATTTTTTTTAATAGTTTCAACATATATTATTAAAGAAGTGTAATAACGAAAAGAAACTAAAATACACTTCAGAATATTTTTTTTTTCTCCTTAACTCTAATTCAATGTTAAAAAAAAAAAAATGGCCAACATCTAGGTGTGTACAGGCTCATAGGTCGGCCATTGGTGAACATTTATTACAGTGCCAGATCTGCGCTGGAGGGTACACGGATGAAACTTTCTCTATCTTATACAGAACACACTCTAAAATCCACGTCAAAAAATTCTCAAGGCAGTGCCTATTAATTTGCATCAACCATCTCTGTGTAAACAGAAGGAATATAGCCATAATTTGGAACATGGGTGTTCAATAAGATTATTTCTTTTTCTCTTTTCCCACATATTAATTTTTTTATTTACCCTTGCTAGTATATTATAGTCTTTTGACCACGTTTTGAAACGATATGTCCCCCCCCATTGCCGATGTTCATTTTTTTTAACCAGATTTTCAGAGGAACCCACGGTACATGATTGAATAAAAAGTAGAATTTGATTTTGTTTTTTGGTGAAATGGTGTGGAGGATTAGTTGATGAGGTTAATTTACAAATACATCTAATAAAAATAAAAATGTTACATTCAAGTTAAAATTTATCAGAAGAGTATAGTCCAAATTTAATTTGAATGTGTTCAAAATTTAATTTGAATGTGTTCAAAATTTAATTTGAATGCGTTCAAAATTTAATTTGCATGTGTCCAAATTAAATTTGAATGTGTTCCAAATTTAATTTGAATGTGTTCAAAATTTAATTTGAATGTGTTCAAAATTTAATTTGAATGCGTTCAAAATTTAATTTGAATGTGTCCAAATTAAATTTGAATGTGTTCCAAATTTAATTTGAATGTGTTCAAAATTAAATTTGAATGTGTTCAAAATTTAATTTGAATGCGTTCAAAATTTAATTTGAATGTGTCCAAATTTAATTTGTATGTGTCCAAATTAAATTTGAATGTGTTCAAAATTTAATTTGAATGTGTTCAAAATTAGGTTTCTGAATTTTTAAGATGAAGATTGGTCATTCGTACAAGAAATGTCTCCAGGGACCTGTGGCGCAGTGGTTAGAGTACTTGGAAAAATCAATTGTAAAAAGTGATATACTCCTGAAGGCTGAAGGTTCAATTCTCAATATGGATGACTGAAAAATACAATTGCGAATTACTTATGACGTCTATGCCACCCTGTGAAGTAAATAAAGGGTTCTGGTCGAAATTCCACCCAAATTCCCGAGTTTGACAGAAACATTCGTGAGTTCAACAAGATACAAGCTGAAGAAGGTCGGATGTTACATCGACCAAAGTGTTGTGAAAATGATACTCAGGATGAAAACAGTAGTCCGAAGAATCCAAATAATATGTGTTCAAAATTGCATTTAAATTCCAACAATAATCCAGATTAGTATTAACTTTTTAATCAAATATTGATGTAAAAGTTGTATGAATTAAAATGTTCAAATCCAAGATCAGGATTTTTTTTTTTTTTTTTTTTTTTACAAGGGAGTCATCACTTATCAAAGCCAGAAGGCCACTCAAGGATAAGGGTTAATAAGTGAAGGGGATCACCAGGACAACAGTATATCAATTGTTAGTGGTGGAAGTTGGGTAGAATTTGATTATTTAAGGGGACGACTCAGCAAGAACTTGTTTACATTGAACTTGAAGATGACTATGTTGTAAGATGGAAAACATGCTAGCAGACCAGCAGAACAGTTTCACAGGTGGATAGTGTCCTCCCAATTCGTTCTTCTTAATTTAAAAAAATCCATTTAAAAAGTTTTTTTCTTTACTTCTTTGTCTTTCATCAATTCTGCCAACTGACAGGCCAAACAGATGCATCGCCACTTGTGTGAGTAGTTTCTTCTGCTACAGTTTCGTAGACATGTTCTGGTGATTGTTTTGCTGAAAATTGAAGAATTAAATGCAGCATTTTTTAACCATAAACTCCTCTCGTCTACGATGGAAAAGAAGAGCCTGCAAATACACAACAGACATGTTGCTATACCAAACTAAACCTAGATTAGAGATCAATAGCACTTGGATTAACTCGGGTTTCTTGGTAAGTTGGTGATATAAATTATTTTAAAGCAAATGCAGTTGGGAAATTAAAATTAGCTAAAAAAAATAATTTATTCCAGTTTGCCTATTCGTTTTCATCTAACAATTTAATAAATGAATCAATAAACCTGGGAAACTGAAACTCTTGTTGGAATTTATATCATTAAAATCAGGAACTAAATCTGACCAAACACCGTTTGCTGCTGACTTTGAGTCAAGTACTTGTTAATATTAGTTATAAGCATTTTTAAGTTCTGTAATTATTAGTTGTAAGTAAAGTAATTAGGCGTCAGACATCTTATTTATAAACAGGAAGAAAGGTACTAAACTTCTCATTTTTTACCCCTTTATTAAACCATGGTCATAAAACTGTTAGCAATAGACAGAGATTGCTAAGTTAATTAAGGAATACATAAAACTTAGGATAGTTAGACAATACAGAATTCCAAAAATGTGACAGTGATACATGTTCATTCACACAATTCTGAGGCAGCACGTTCAGGACTGCAGAACATAATGAGAAAGAAGATCGCAAATACATCTCTGGGCAAACACTAGTGTGAATGTATATCGTCACAGGTTTGGTCTGTTCAAATGCGGCACAAGGGAGTATTTAAGCATTGTGGTGGGATAAGAACCATGGAATAATCTGAAGGAATAAAAGTAACTTTTCTGCTGAGTAGACTTACAACTAATATTTATGAAACTTAAAATGCTTATAACTTATCCTGAGCATGAAATGTTGTTACAAATGTATGAATAAACTAAAATATATATATTTTTTTACTCATTTTTCACCTGGATTTTACTTTAAAACAATTTATGTCACTTATAGTAACATTTACTTCTTTTTTTTTTTTTATTAAGGAAGAGGAATCGTGTCTCACTCATGGGATAGTTTAACCAAATAAGGAAAGAAAAAGAAAAAGAAAAAGAAAAAAAACAAACAAAAAAACAGATTTTGAAAAAAACAACCTAGCTATTAAGTAACAAGCTTACTTAACTCTTTTTAGTTCCAGAGGTTGGATATATATATTTTTTTTACCTATTTTTTCTGCCACAATGTCTGAATGGAGTGGAGATATTTTCAAGCAAAATAGGTAAATGGCCAAACCAAAGAAAGTATTTGAATTAAAAAGAAAAGGAGAGAGAGAGAGAGAGAGAGAGAGAGAGAGAGAGTAAAAAAAAAAGAAGATTTTAAAGGCTTAACAAATGGACAGTAATAGAAACAATAGGCAGTCATTTGTCCCAAAGAGTTGGGACAATTAAGTTACACCCAAAAAAGAGATCTTTTCTAAACAAAATAACGAAAGAAAGTAACTTTTAATTATTTTGTTTAATTTTCGTCTAGTTAAAAAGAACAAAGCAAAAAATAAAGGGTATAATACTCAGGAATTGCCACTTCCGGTTAGGAATGTGTTCAGCAGAAAGTGGTGAAGTGAGAAAAATCAGTACATTACATTCTTGCTAGGGGTTTTGTTAACTATTCTCAATTTTGGACAAAAACCACATTTTATTTTGTTTATTAAATTGTTTGGTGAAATTACAGAATAGTTAACAAAAAGTCCCCTCCCTATGTTAAGAATGGCTTTCTAAAAAATAAGATTATTACTTAGAAAGCCATTCTTAGCACGAGGAGTGGCTTTGTTATAATATATCCTATGAGTATTTATAAAAAATAAAACATTCCAGATAAATGTGTAATTTTTCACTAAAGAGATATAACTTTTTTATGAGAAAAAAAGATAACAACATTTTTTTTTTAAACAAAGTAGTTACCGCTTATCAAGGCTCGGAGGCCACTCAAGGATAAGGGTTAATGAGTGTACAGTAGTCAATAAAATAGAAAATATCGTAGTAATCGTTATTAATGGAAATTTGGTATATTGGATTACTTAAGGGGATGGCTCATCAAGAACTTCTTCACGTTGGACTCAAAAACAGCCATATTGTAGTTAGTTGGAAAGCAGGAAAATGGAACAGAGTTCCACAGGTGTGCAGTTCTAAGAAAGAAGCTTTTTCCATGGAATCTACATTTAATTTTTGGCACAGATAAAAAGTGGGGGAAACCATTGATAGTGGTTCCAGCTAGACGAATGTTTTTCGTGAAAGTCAGGTTAGGGGGGACTATAGATTGGAGCTCAGACAAGCACTTGCCATGAAAATAATGATAAAACAGAGACAGGCTCATAACGTCTCTTCTGTGGAAAAGAGGTTGCAGGGAAGAGAAAAGGGCATCCTCCACTAGGCTACGAAGTCTATTTTAAACTTTGTTAAGGCAGGATAAGCTGCTTCTAGCATCTTATCCTGTCGAGCTGTGGCAACAGTACTCTATCCTTGGACGTACTTGGCTCTCATACAGGTAGAGAATTGCATCAGCAGTGAGATATCTACTGGTGCGGTAGAACGGTCCCACCATTTTTCCAGCAACCTTGGCAACAGATTTGATGTATGTGTTCCATCTTAGATCAGAAGTAAAGGGCAGACCCAGAAACTTGTCAAAACATGGAGCCTCTCCAAGATGAGGAGAGCCATTCATTTCAATTGATGCCAGACGGGGATTAGAGTGTAGATGATGTAGAGATAGAAGCTGAATTTAGATGCATAAAAAGTAACCAGCCACCTCTTTCTCCATTGCACCACATGATCAGGATCAAATGAGAGAGAATCAGAGAGAAACAGAGACAACTTGGTCATTTACGGCCTTTGAAGTGTTGCCATAGATGGTAGTGTCATCAGCATAAATGTCTACAAATGAACTTAGGATGTAATTTGGGAGATTATTGATGTAGATCAAGAAGAGAATTGGGCCCAGGATGGACCCCTGAGGGACTCCAGCATTAATACTATGAGCTTCTGATTTTTGCTCATCAACCACTACTCTTATGAACCTATATATAATGCTTTAAAATAGCAGATGATTAATTGACGTTTGTGGGGATTAGTGAGAGTTTGCTGCAAACCAGAGGTGGACACCCACGGTCAGAGAGGGGAGAAGGGGCGTCTTGTGCGCACCGGAAAACGTGGGGCTTCCGGTTGGGAAAAAGAAGTTTTGCTTTTTGGCGCGGGTTTTCGACAGAAAAAGAAAATGACGGTCGACTTCCACCGCTGCCAGAGGAGCCCCAAAAAAGGATGAAAGTCAAAAATTGGACAAACACCAGAGAGCCGTGTACTAATAACCTGTTCAGTAAACAAAAGATAAAGAACTTGTAGGATACGAAAGTTAAAAAAGACATCTTCTCTCATACCCCGGTCTACGCCAAGAAAAGCTATCTCCACCTGAAGACACACTGCTCAAGAGAATACTCTCAGTGGAAAACGTTTCTTACCTTCTTATTACCTTCTTCACTGTGACACTATATTAACACTTAGCAACCTACACACGTGGTGTAGGTCAATTAAATAAATACCTATGTTGTTATTTATAGAAGGGTTTTGTTTTCCTTTCATTTGATGATTCTTTTGTAATAAAATATTATAGGAGTTGGTCTTACAATTCATGCAAAGACCAAACCTTCCACCATACGTTACAGCATTATATTTTGCTATATTTTGGATCCAATTATAAAAAAAAAACACTGATTTAATTTTCACAATGAAATAGAAAACATTTTTTTTTAATATTTTCTAATGGTAAGTTTTCTATAAACTAATAGGCATAGTTTCGAAGAACCAGTTTAAAATAGCAGATGATAAACTGGCATCACAATTAGAAACCATTTTAAGAGAAAAACTGCAGATTTACCACGTTCCAAAGATAATAAATAACTATTTATATAATTATAAAACTTCGTGGATCATCACATGGTTCTTCTAACATGTCCTCACGTCCAGATTGTGTTTTTGAAATTCACCAGCTGTGACAATCAGACTGTATTCCAATTCCTGCTGTAGTTGTTCATTTGAACCTGAAATCATAAAAAGTGGCCAGTCATCTCATAAGATGTATAGCAATAACATACTGAATTTTCAAGAGTCTATGACAATTTTAAATGCCTGTGCAAAAAAGTCTGGAAACATATTTAAAGCACCTCGTATATATCCATAAATGCTCTATCTCATATATTGAGCTTTTTATCTTATTGGAATTGTCTTATAAATATTGATACTAATATTTATACGGATTTTTATTTTACAGTATTATATAATCTGTATCTGAAAGTATTCCAAAATTTCAGTTAATTTTCTCTCTCTCTCTCTCTCTCTCTCTCTCTCTCTCTCTCTCTCTCTCTATCTATCTATCTATCTATCTATATATATATATCTCTCTATCTATCTATCTATATCTATCTATCTATCTCTCTCTCTCTATCTCTCTCTCTCTCTCTCTCTCTCTATATATATATATATATATATATATATATATATATATATATATATATATATATATAAGTAACATTGTCTGTGTGTGTGATCTCTACCAAACCCCTCTCTGAATTTTTAATCTACAGATTTGAGACTTGATATATAGGGATTTTAGACCTGTGGAACAATTTCGATTTGGTTTTTAGCTTGCAAAAATAGCTGTTACGGGTCAAAATTGAAAAAAAAAATGTTGGCCTTGGCAAGAGTAAGTCAACAAAACATGCTTCTTCTTACTTCTATACATGCACAAATATACATTCATAGCTTGAAGTCGCTTAATTTTTAACCTTTCTTATTGTTACAGGTTTTAAAATGGATGTTGTTTTTGTAAAATAACCATGTAAAAATGATACAAGAATTCGGTGGAATGTTTAATAGATTTATTTAACAAGTTATGATTGAAATTATGAACATTTTAACATTGGATGTGCAATGATAAAGTCTGTCAATTTGGAAGTCGTGTATGTCCTCCTCAGAGTGTCATGGCCAACTCCCTGACTTTAAAATCCAAGGGTGATCACTCCTTTTTCTATCCAAGGGAAATAACTATTTTGTTAGGTTTATTTGAACATCTCCCCTTTTAAGTATTTAGTGAGTGCACTTGGGATTAACTTGGAGGTGCTTTACTCTAGTGAGACTCTGCTTTGGCCAAGTTTGTAGGGTTTTTCATTATTCTTGTTTACATTTGTTTGCATGGGAGGTGATGGGAGTGGCAGTTCAAATGTTTCCATTAAACGGTTGAATTGAATGGTGAGTGTACTCTGCCTCACATGTATTTGGAATGTATTTAGTTTTTTCATACTCAGAATTGGCTCCCAACTTGAACATAAAGAAATTGTCCTTTCGTTTTATGAATGATACCAGGTACCCAGCTTGCCTGTCCAGATCTGTAGTTCTGAACAAACACAGGTGCCAACTGGAAATGATTTTTTGCTAAGACTTGGTTGCCTTTGTCACCGGGACAATAATGCGTCCAGTGTAGTTTGAAGTTTTCAGCCAATGAGCGCCTTTGTTGATAGGAAACCATTTTTCACTGCTCCATTTGGTGTCGTTTGATATGAAAGGAGGAAACTGTGTAGGATATCATCCGTTGTCCCCCCCTTAGCTTTGAGCAGTGCCAGTTTAAATCTGTCTACAAACTGTTCAGCTTGTTCATTGGATTGAGAATGATCGGGCAGTGAACAGATGTACATTATGCACCACGATTTACAGAATTGCTGGAATAATTCGGATATGAGTTTATTGTCTAAAAATAAAGTCTTTGGCAAGCCCTGTTGAATATATAACCATCTGAGTACTGTTATCGTAGATCGGATATCAGTGTGTTGCATTGTAAAAATTTCTGGCCATTTGAAATGGACGTCCACAACCACCAGAAAACTAAGGCCATTGCTCAGCCCGGCAAACCCTACATGTATTCTAGACCATCATTGCTCTGTGTGTGTCCAATGGGAATCCACAATACGAGGTGTATTCTCCTATGCTTCCATACACTGGATATAACGTTTGACAGTGTGTTCAATATCTATGTCTATGTTAGGCCAATGAACAACTCTACGAGATATTAATTTCATTCAGTTAATGCTTAGATGTCTCAAGTGTAGTTGACAAGAGCCATTCATATCAATTGTGGCCAAGTGGGGATCAGAGTGTTTATGATGAAAAACTAGAAGCTTGATATTAGATGTGTTAAAATAAACCAGCCACCTTTTGTCTCACTGCATCATGTACTCAATGTTGGAGGAGAGATGTTGGTTGTTATTGGCCTTTGAAGTGTTGTCATGAATGATAGTGTCATCTGCGTATATGTCGATGAATCAACTTAGAATGTGGCTTGGGCAATCATTGATGAAAGTAAGGAGGAGAGTTGGGTCCAGGATGGATTCTTGAGGCATGCCAGCATTGATGCTTTCAGTTTCAGACTTCTGCTCATTGATGATTACTTCTAGAATCGATGATTACTTGTATAAACCTATCAGAGAGAAAAGATTAAATAGTTGAAAAGATCCAGATATTCCATAGTTGGAAATCTTGTGAAGTAGGCTTTTATTTTTTTAATATCTTTGACATGTCAAGAGCTATTGCCCTTGAGAGAAAACACCCGTCAATAGGTTCACTGATCCTATGTGAAATTACATTAAGTACATTATTTTGCACAATGGAAACCATATTGCTTGTCACTGAGTACGTTATTTGTGCTGAGATGGTTGACAATTTCTCTATTCAGTACAAATTCAAGCAACTTACTCTTGACAAACAGAAGACTAATTAGTCTGTACTAAGATGCAGACGATCAAACTCCAGTATTTGTAAATACTGTGCAAACTAATGACGTTTTCTAAGGTGTTGGGAAGCAATTCTCCTTTAGGCATCGTTTGAACAGCTTTGCAAGAATGGGTGCTAGTTTCGGTTGCAGCTTTTTGAATACTATAACTGGGATATTCTCAGAACCTGTTGCATTGTTGGCATGAAGGTTCATGATGAGTGTGGCAACATCATGAAAATTTAGATAAAAGGTCAGCTTTTTAATATGGCTGAAAATCCAACTTGCCAAAAGTGAGCATCCTGGATTAGGACAAAAATTTAAATTACCTCAATCTAAAAAAAATTATTTTTCACTGAAGTGTTGAAGCAGAACAAATACTACACTTTAATCTAAGTCAAAATACAAACAATGAAAGAAATACTTAAAGTAGTGGGTGTCTAAAATTGAGTTATATATATATATATATATATATATATATATATATATATATATATATATATATATATATATATATATATATCTTTTTAAAATTTTCTTTCTTTGAAGATTGTAACGCTGGGTATGGGGCAACCAAACCAGCTGCCAACATTCCTCTGCTTTTTATTGAAACCAACCGAGAGCACTTTTTAGTATTTGACCGTTGTTCTCTTAAGTGCATTTGTCTAGATCTTTTTTGCATTTGGTTCACCAGGGATATTAGTTAGGTAGGACTTCAGGTTCTTCTTCATAAGCCCTGTGGCACCTATAACTAGTATGATTGATATTTCCCTAAGATTCCAGTTTCTTTTCATGTCATTCATGAAACCTTGATATTTGGTCTGTTTCTCCCTTTCAGCTTTGTTCAGACCTCCATCATTAGAGACACTCACTTCAACCAAAGTTGCCACTTTCTCTGACATATTTTATATAATTATGTCAGGTTTGACAGCAGCATTTTCAAGGTAGGTGGCTGTAGGGATTACATGGTCGTAATGTATGGTATATAAGTCATTTCCAACTGTTCTTTCAGGTTGATGTTCCCAGGACTTGCTGCTATACTGGATGTTTAATTTTTTACAGATGGTCCAGTGGAGGTACTTACATACTCCATCATGTCTCACTGTGTAGTAGCTGTCCCCTAAAAGAACTTGCAACTTGATACTAGATGACTCACACTTTCCAATTCCGTATATCAGAATCTGTATTTGTTTTCATTACTGAGATCTGCCATGTTCTTGAATGCATTGGTCATCAATCCCTGGTCTTGAGCAGCCATTATAACCCCTTTCCTGATTGTGGTGGAGGGCTCCCCTCTTGAGCCAGTCCAAGACTCCTTCTTTGTCTATGTATTCCTGGAAGAATTCCCCCAGAAAATACTTTGCACGCTGATGTTGGTCCCACTCTTTAAGCTTCCTCTTTTGGAAGGTCTCGGTATATTTCTGCCGACTCTTTCTTGCTATTTCTGTGGCAGGCTTGTTTAGTGTTTCAGCCTCATCTGTGAGACAGCCCTGACAAAAATGTTTAACCAGCTGGGTGACTGATGTTGTTCTGCTGCCTCTTGTCTCTTGTCTTGATGTTCATATACCATTGAGAAGGTGTGGTTCTAGGAGCTTCTCAAATACTACCCTCTGCTCACTATTGTTGCCCTATGTTGGTGGTTGAACTCTGAGAGCCCCAGTCCTCTTTCTTCCTGGGCAAATACAATTTTGGTAGACACTGATTTCTATATATTATTTTATGAAGCGTTAGTAACTTCCATGTCTTTACATCAAGCCAGTTGATGCATTTTTGTGGCCAGTCAATGATACCAAAGCTGTATGTTATTACTGGCATGGCAAGCTGGTTGATGGCAGTTATGTTATTTTTTTTATTTGTAAGCTGTGTTTGCAGATCTTCCGTACACCGCATACATACTCTTTGCCAATCGTCTCCCTCATCTTGGCATATTGTATGTTGTCATTGTGTGTGTGTGTGCGTGTGCGTGTGTGCGTTGTTATGATGAGAATAATGGAAACCGTATTCCGACAAAACAGAGAAATAAAAGGGAACAAACCGAGTTATGCGTTCATCAATTTTTTGTCTTTATTTCATTTATCCATAGGAAGTCTCGAAATAAAGACGAAACGTTGATCAACACGTAACTCGTTTTGTTCCTTTTTATTTCTCTGTATGCTATTATTGCAACAAACTTAACTAGCATGGGATCTGCCAAATCAATATTTGATTCTGTCGAGTGAAGGACGGAATTTTTCAATCTCTATTATTCACAGAATGAAAAAGGAATTCAAACTCATATCTGCCCTACACATGCAATTCACTAAAATAAACTTCAGAATAAACACCACTATTTTCCAAAGACAAAGGCAGATAAATAAGTTTTAAATATATTATTCCATGCCCTCTTTCAAATTTCCCTCCAATTCCATCTGGAAATACTAGTGTCTGATCATTGATTTCTATCATCGTTTATCAAGATCAAACACAACTTTTCTCAAGTAAAATTTTCTGAAGAACTAGCAGGGTGACCCGACGCTACCCGGGATTGAATTATAATCAACAAATGTTTCACACTCCCATATTGTTATCGAAATTGATGAAATAGCCCATTTTTCACTTAAATCGATTGATTAAGGACCCATCGTGATGCATCTGGAGGAAGTTTCACGAGCCTCTCGCAATGATTAAGTTCTCAGTATATTGTAGTCTACATTGTATTTTTGCATTCATTTCGAATGCACCCTTGTCATATCAAAGAACCTACTGCTTATTTTATGTGTGATTATAATGGCTTGAATTTAAATTTAAAATGAAGTCAAGTATCATTGTGAAATTGTGCTTTAAACAGAAACATTCATTTCGAACATGCCTCTGTCATATCAAAGAACCTATTGTTTACTTTATATGTTGGCCCTCTTGGTTTGTGTTACAACAAAACTTCTCAAATGCACTTGTGATGTTAGGCTGTGTAAGATTTTTTACATCTCCAAACACCCGGGCAACGCCAGGCACCCAGGCTAGTTTTGAATAAAAATGTATTTGTTGTTTAGACAGATTTGAATAATCTATATATATAAATTAGTAGCGTTCGTGTGTATGTGTTTCTGTGTGTACAACTTTCCTACAGCCCAAACCACTGAACCGATCATGACCAGACTTGGCATGATGTTGGTCCTCGACCTAGAGATAGTTTACACCAATTTTCAAGGTTATGGTCAAATGTCAAGGCCATAGCCTACATATATATATATATACTCTCCTACAGCCCACACAACTAGACTGATTATGATTAAACTTGGCATCATGATTGTTATAAAATAACACGAGCGTATGGAAGCAAGGAGAACAAACGAAGTAATTTGGTTTAAACCTTTATTGAGGGTCAATGTGAATAAGTATATATATCCTCAATCAAGGCCGGAACGGTCAGCCGGGCGTCAGGAAGGCCGGAATAGGGATTAGAGAGGTTGGGATCCTGGCCTGATCAGGTTCGGGCAGGTACAGGGGCCTAGATGCTGGTACGGTCTAAGGATGACGTCCGGGACTGGAACATCGCCACCGCTGTTGCCGCTGAGGAGTCGCTGGGATGAGTCGGGGTTCGCTGGTGGTATTCCTCAAGGGAACAAGCGGTGATATGGTGACTAGGCACTTTGAATCAACTGCTGTCGCTGAGCTGCCGCTGCTACTGCTGGATGGAGCTGAAGGGAACGGCTATTGCTGCTGCCGCTGCTGCTGCCGCTGCTGCTGCTGCTAGAAAGTTGAGGGGAACGGCTGTCGCTGCTGCTACTGCTGGATGGAGCTGAAGGGGACGGCTATTGCTGCTGCCGCTGCTGCTGCTAGAAGGTTGAGGGGAACGGCTATCGCTGAGCTGCTGCAAAGAGTTGAGGGGAACAGCTGTGTCCGCTTCTGCTGGTAGCGAGGCGACCTGCTCTGGCCAGCGATCTGCTGGAAGACTGACTTTTTCTCTGACGGCCGGCTTATTTATACAGCACGTGCGGACGTAGTAAAAGGCACATCGGTTCCGGCGTCAAAATGGCCGTCGTATTTTTTATTTGTGTTTGTTTTTCGTGCTTTAATGAATTGTAGAGAATTATCTGTTTGGTGTGTGTGTGCATGTGTTACATCGATTTAAAGCTGAGAAAGTTGTGAATGTAACCTAGTCGGTGTCGTATTGTTGGGGTGTTTTGTGGAATCATAATTTGCGTTTTTATGCTATCTGAGTTGCGTTTACGGTAGTGTCTGTGATTTTTTATTTAGGTTTTTTCTTTTGCTGTGCAGCTTTCTCTGGAGGTTTTCTATGTTGAAGTAAGGTGCGAGTTATTTTAATGATGTGTGTATCTAAAGAGATGGGATTTGAAATTGTCCTGTGTATTTATTGTGTTTGACTACGTTGTAACGGCGAACAGATTTGTCTTAGGGTCGCCATTGTTGCTGCCGTCATTGCCTTGCTGATTTCTGGTTTATTCATGGAAATGTGAAGAGATATGCGAATATAACATGATGTTCCCCGACATAGAGATGGTGTATGCAATCTATGCATATAAAGTACTAGTGTTTGTATGTACAATTCCACTAAAGCCCACACCACTAGACTGATTATGATCGAACCTAGAATTATGATGGTCTCCCACCTAGGGACATTGCACCTTATACATTTTATAATCTATATATAAAGTAGTAGCTTTCGTGTCTGTGTGTACAAATCTCCTACAGCCTACACCACTGGACCGATCATGACTGAACCTGGCATGATGATAAACCCATGCATAAGGATGGTGCACACCATTTTTCATGGTTAAAATCAAAGGTCAAGGTCAGCTTATGTATATGGAAGCCAAGTACATCCGGGGATGGAGTGCTGCTGCCACATCTGGGCAGGAGCTGCTAAAAACAGCCTATCCTGCTTTGACAGAGTACAAGATAAGCTTTGTGGCTTAGTGGGGGATGCCCTTTTCTCTTCCATAAACAAATTCCTGATGGACCGCCCCCTTAAGTAAAACACTTTATCAAATCTCCAATACTAACGATTACTACGATACTACCCCATTGAATACTGTACATGTAATAACCCTTATCTAGTAAGGCTTCCAGTAAAAAAAAAAAAAATCTACTCACCTACAGCCCATACCAGTCAACTGATCATGACCAAACCTAGAATGATAAAGATCCCCCACCTAAGGATTGGAGACACCATTTATCAAAGTCATGGTCAAAGGTCAAGGCCACAGCCTATGTATATATATATATATATATATATATATATACTCTCCCATAGCCTACACTCCTGGACCAATCAAAACCAAGCCTGGTATGATAATGGTCCCCCGCCTAATGAGGGGACACACCATTTTTCAAGGTTATAGTAAAAAATCAAAGTCATATAATATGTATATAATATACTTTCTTACAGCCCACATCACTGGGCCGATCATGACCAAATCTAGCACGAAGGTGGTCCCAAACCTACAAATGGTGCACACTAATTTTCAAAGTTAATCTCAAACCTGAAGATCATAGCCTATGTATATATACTCTCCTAGCACATACACTACTGGACCAATCAGTACTAAACCCTGCATGATGATGGTCCTCCACCTACGGATAGTTTACACCAATTTTCAAAGTCATGGTCAAAGGTCAAGGTCATAGCATATATATATATATATATATATATATATATATACTCTCCTACAGCCCACATCACTGGATCAATCAGGACCAAACTTGGCATGATGATTGTCCCCTACCTAGGGATGGTGCACAATATCTATATATATAAAGCAGTAGCATTTGTGTGTGCGTGTCTATATACTTCCCTACAGTAATAGTGTTTGTGTGTGTGTGTGTGTGTTTGTATGTATAACTCTCCTACAGCTCACATCACAGGACCGATCATGACCAAACCTGGGATGGTCCTCCACCTAGGGACGGTGAACACCATCTATATATATAAAATAGTAGTGTTTGTGTGTGTGTGTTTATTTGTATGTGTAACTCTCTAACAGCCCACACCATTGGACTGATCATGACTAAACTTGGCATGATGATGGTCCTTCACCTAGGGATGGTGCACACTATCTTATATTTTACATAGAGGTCACCACTTATCAAGGCCCAGATGCCACTCAGGGATAAAGGTTATTGCGTGTACAGTAATCAATGAGATAGTATTGTAGTAATCATTAGTATTGGAGATTTGATAGAGTGTCTTACTTCAGACATATAAACCCTTAATTTAACCTTAACTTACTTAAGATATATATATATATATATATATATATATATATATATATATATATAATAGTAGCGTCTTGTGTGTACAACGCTCTTACAGCCCACAACACTAGCCCGATCATGACCAAACCTGACATGATGACGATCTGACTTAGAGATGGCGCACACCACTTTTCAAGGTGAAGGTCATATTTAGTGTGGCACTTCATAAACTCACTACCTAGGGATGGTACACATTAAGTTGGGACTCATCACCATTCCAGGGGCTGCCACCATGGCACCGGCCAACTTTTTTGAGAAATTGAATCGGATCACCCTCTTTCACCACCTTATCCCATCAACCAATTAAACAAAGGTTAACCATTGCGATTCTTTGTAATGGTTTCAATTGTTATGTGTAACAATATAAGTGTCGACTTTGATGTAGCCTATCTTAATTTTAAGTTGGATTTCAGTCACTTCAGGAGGTAGTTAAAAACTTTTAAACACCTTAAATAGTTGCTCTTACAATATCCACTTACTGCAAGGGTGCCTGCAAAATAGGTACCCAAGCATGAAGCGCAAGTATCTTAACTAGTTTCACAATAATTTAACAGGAAAGTACATGCTTCAAATTTAAGTGTTGTATAAATATTAAAAGAAACAAAACAAGCTATTTTATTTCCAGTGCCACTTTTTACATGAACACTAGCTGTGTGGCCAGGCGACACTCTGGGTAAAGATTATCATAAAGTGTACTTTTCAGTGTATAAAGTATTTTGAAAGAAAAGGTTTAAAAAGAAAAAGTGGACTTTAAATGTAAATGAATATTAATGATTATAAAAAATGAAATACTATAACTGTATATGGAGGTAAATCTTAAGTAAATTTCTAAGTTGAATATGCTTATGAACCGTGTAATCTGTTATGCAGTAGCATGGAGTGATCTGTTGGTTTGCTGGAGAAATAAGTTGGGTTTAGTTGCATTGTAGTGGTCAGGTAAGAAGCGGGTAGGTACTTGTTAGAGTTGACTGAATTCTTTCTCAAAATCATTATTCTTATACTCTTTATATGGGCTCAGCAGTGGTGAAATATTTGTAAGAAGATTCATTTCTCCTGTTATTAGTCAACGCTGTGTGATAATTCACCCTTTTCCCAAAATGTGGAAGAAGGGAGGGATTCTACCACCAAGAATTGCCTAATCCTTTGTCCGAAAAAGACCTAATCTTAGTAACTGCGGAACCAGTCAGTCTACCAAACCAAGTTCCAACACCTAAAGTTACACTGATTTTTTTTTTTTTTTTTTTAATTTCGTTGCGGATAAAAGATATGCAGTTATTTGGTGAATTATTTGAAGATACGTCTTATAAATAAATAATTGAGAGCTTGAACACTTATACTGAATTTATTTCTTTTTGAATCAGTAAATACGGAGAACTGATTATACTCTGAATTTTAATATGATAATTAAAACATCTCTAATTTTATTCAGTTTATTTGCAAAGTAAATAAATTTGAAAAAGCATGATGTACGGCCAGTGTCGAGCAAATGCAGCATGCAAAAGAATCCGTTACAGATTTGTTCGAGAAAAAGAAGGGTCTGATAAAAAAAAAAAAAATATGTCCCATTGAAAGATTCTAGCAACTTACATAAGAATGCATTTCATGATTATATATATACAGTAGAACCCTAGGATACGGCATTAAAAATTAGTAACAAAACACAGTACAGTACATAATGCACATGTATATAATCAAATAACATTATAAATAACACTGTATGGCGGGGGAAAATACCATAACCAGGGGCTGTAAAAACATTATATTTCACATCGTAACCTGAAAAAAACATATCCTAGCACCACCATATATACCAGCAGGAACACTTGATGTTGCCCGGGATTGAATGATAATCAACAAATGTTTCACACTCCCATGTTTTTATTATCATCGGAATCGGTGAAATTGCCCATTTTTCCATCAAACTGATTGATTGCCTGCTCTAATTGGGGACCCATCATGGTGCACTGCGAGGAAGCTTCACATGCATCTCCGCAGTGACTTAGCCCACAGTACATTGAAGTCTACATTGCACTGTATATAAACTTTTTATATATAATGGCTTAAATTAAAGTTTAAAATGCAATATCATATCAAAGAACATACTGTTGATTTTATATACCTGGCCTTACTGCTTGTACAGTGATAATGGCTTGAATTTAAGTTTAAAGTAAGAGTCAAGTATCATGGTACAATTGTGCTTTAAATAGAAACTCTCATTTTGAATGCACCTTTGTTATATCAAAGAACCCACTGTTGATTTTATATGTCGGCCCTTTTCGGCTTGTGTGGTATTAAAACTTCTCAGATGCACTTGTGATGTAAGGCTGTGTAAGGTGTTAACTTTAAATCAAAATCGCCCGTTCCTTCTTTCATTGGATTATTTTGATTATCAATACTTATTGAAGACATTCTGATACAAAACCTATCTAAGAACATTGGTAGATATATACATATATTTTAAGCCAAAGTAAACAATCACCATTTATTCAGGACAACTTAGGGGCTCTAAAATTTTTTGGTGTACCTGTAAAATAAAAATTTTGACAGAGCTTTGGAATAGAGGCCACATTGTTATTTTGGTGATTTATGTAAAAATAAATAAAATGCGAATTATCATTACTTAAAACATTTTCCATACAATGTGGGTGGAAGAGGGAGTCTCTTTGCTATTATATTTTTGTTTTAAAATGGTTACTTGATTGGTGTAAACCACATGATTCTTCTTCTTCTGAAAGTAAAAAAACTTTTTTTAAATGTCTTCATGTGTCACAACTTTTTTAGTTGCGGAACATGAAAATCATGTTTTTGAATCTTTGAGATGCGGATTAATAATTTTGATTATTCAGACTACTGTTCTCATCTTCCACACAGACCTATGGCGCAAAGGATAAAGTGCCTAGTTCCAAATGACGATTTTCCTGGCAGTTAAAAGTCCAGCTGATACTTAGAGTATAATTAAGAATTACGACTTCTATCACGCCAGAACAACAATCTACCCATGCGAATTCAATAAAGAGTTTATTTCATAATTTCGTACAAATTCCGAACTCCAAGAAGGTACAATTGAAGAAGGTTGAAAGTTACACTGGCCCAAACGTTGTGAGAATAACAACCAAGTTGAGAACAGTAACCTGAATAATCCAAATAATAAACATAAAAATCACATCTAATTTTAATAATGGAGGCAGATGTTAGTGATTTTGATTACACTGACTATAAATTCATCTTCCATTTTACAATGAAGGAATAATAGCAAAGTGAACCCACATCAGTACATGAAAATAATTGATTTATTTTTTTGGCAATAAATGCACTCTGAACATGATGATCGGCAATAATGTAAAGTTAGTTTCTTCTTGTCAAAAAAAGAAAAAAAAAGATGCTTGTTCATTATAATTACATATCAGAAACAAGTAAAAACTACCAAAAATGATCAAGTAGATCTGTTAGAACTTTTTTTTTTTTTTTTTTTTTTTTTTTACATATTTACCATTTTCTAATTTTAAATCGCATTAGTTAACTTAAAACAAGGGAGATAAGTCAGTTTGTCACATAGAATTGACCACAATAGAAGAAACAAAAAAATAAATAAAGCTGCATTATTCACCAAATTTTTTAATTTTTTCTTGTAATTATTTTTCTATTTTATCACTTTTTCAAATTTTTGGGAATTTTTATTCATTTTGACATGACACCTAATATTGTTTTTACTTAAAATGCATTTTTTTGATATCCAATTATAGTGTAAAAAATACCCCCCCCCAAAAAAAAACGATGTGGCTTCGATTCCAATGGTGCAGTAAATTTTATGCAATGCAGTTTTTATGATTGTTCTTGTATTATTAAGTGATTATTTTCCAAAACTAAAAAGAAAAAGAAATTAACTCAAGGGTAAATATACTCTTGAATTAAAAACAATTTTAAAAAATAGAGTCATGAATGAAAACATCAGAGTTAAACTATTTTAATTTTTTCTTCTTTTTTTTTTATGAACTAGTTTGAATTTTTACATAAGCCAAAACAAAAATGAGAAGATTATGAGCAACTATGGTTTTGGAAATCCCAATTTTGATTAAAAAAAAAAAAAAAAAAAAAAAAAAAGAAAATTAATATTTGATATATTTATTAAAAATTCTTTTTATTCACAATATCTTTTTTTGGAAAAGCAAAAACGAAAAATACTTGCTACATATTTTTCTGTCCGCCGAAACAAAATAAGAAAAAAGGAAACAGAAATGGCTTAAAACTTCATATATATTTTTTTTATACTTTCGTTTTTAGTACTGAAAAAGACAGTTCTAAAAATTGTAAAAGATTTATTTTTTAGCACCAAAGGAAATAATTTTCCAAGCAGAAAAAAAAAAAAAAAAAAATTCAAAGCTAAATAAAATTAAAAAAATAAATTTATGCAAAATTACACATTTAATAAAAAAATAAAAATAAAATAAAACAGCACCTAATTCTATTTTGAGTATTTTCTAATACATAATCTCATGCTCTATTAGTATGAAGGAAACAATCTTAATCGAAATATATATGCTCTCTCTATTAAAAAAAAAAAAAACAACATCTTACTTAGGTCTTTATTAATTCAAGCTGAACAATATTGATAAAGAAAATGATGCTTCCTTAAAACCACAGCATGAAAAAACAAAACAGGACACTTTATTATAATTTTGAATAAGAAAAGTTAATGCCCACTTCAATAATCATGTGAGGAAATTTAATTTTGATGAGCAAAGAGGAGGAGGTTTAATCTTAATAATCATAATAACTGATAATACTAATAAAAAACAGTAATGGAAAGAATTTCTTTCACTTAATAAACACACAACAACGTATTCCCTTGTTCTTAATACTTTTAGAACTAAAATAGGAATTATTTACAAGCATACAGATGATTTATTTGCAGATTCAGGGAAGGGAGATAATAAATTAGTTTATTTTTTAAGTATAATATATATATATATATATATATATATATATATATATATATATATATATATATATATATATATATATATATATATATATACACACACACAAATATTAGTGATGGGACAATTTCAATATTTTTCCCTGATTTCGTACTAAATTCCTGATTTTAATTCTTTATACATCTCTCTCTAAATATTTAACCATGAAATTGTTATTTTTTCTCGATTATTGTAAAAGCACATTAAATGTGCATATATTTCCTCAAATCTAAAAACAAAATTGGGGGGGGGGTGATCTATAGATTTTAGTTTTACTGGTAGTTTAGAAGCAATAAATATTTATCATTGTATCAATATTATCAGCAGTGGAAGATTTTGCTTTAAACAAAAATAAAAAAATAAATAAATCAAAGATAATTTAAGGAATTGTTTTTGGCATCAGAAAATAGGCACCGAATTTTTCCTATTATAATACTCCAAACAATTCCGATTTTCAATTAATCGTCCCAACACTAATAGCATTAGTAATACATATTGCAAAATTAAACTTGCGTATTTGTTGTTACGCTTGCGTAAGTTTTACCTCAATTTGTTATTTCAGGATTTACAGTAATATTTACTTCACATGAAATCAGGAAATCAATTGTTATTGATAAAAATAAATTACTTATTACCCCCCCCCCTTTGAGGTTGTTCTAGTTTTAAATTTTTAGGTTTCCTCTCAGTTTATAAGTTTAGGAAATGTTTTTAAATTACCCCCAAAATAAGTATTTGGTATTGGCCTTCTAAGATTCATACTGAATCTCTGTGTATTTCAATAACATACAGAGTCTTTATTTCATCTAATTTATCACTCACTATGTGTGTCTGCCTCCATTTTTTTTTCAAACTGCATCTCCTCCGAAACACAAGATCACAAAGCAGCATGAGGCAGGTCAAATGATTGCATTATTTTATTTTTTTTTTTTGTAGATTATTGTTTTATATATATAAAAGCTGGTAAAAATAGCTGCTAAGAGATCAAAATTGAAAAAAAGAAATTGGAACTTAGCAGGCGTTAGTCAACTTAAAGTGCTCTTGTATGTATATGCAAATATATGTTTATACGTTATAGTCAATTCATCTGTAACTATTTCTTAAGCTCAAACGATAACAAGTAAGGTTGAAGCGCTAAATGCTGTAGTTTTGATTCTAGCTGATAGCACCAAAGTCATATTTTTTTTTTTTACTTTTGAAATGACTACTATATATTGGGTACAATATAATAATCAATAGAGAATAGACTCTATAATAATAAATCTATATAAGTTAAAATATTATATTTAAGTTCATTTTACGACCAGGCAACACCGGGCAGCTTGCTAGTATATAATAACATTATGTATTTTCAAAATGCAAACATAAAAACAGCAACTGATTTCATGTCAGTGCTATCATGTTTTAAAGCAATAAACATTTAATAAATTATGTAAAGTTTTTTTTTTAGTTTTTACCTTTAGTTTATCCTATATGAGCCAGAACTGATTTACTTTTTTTTTTTTTTTTTTTTTACAGGTGTGGAACATATTACGATGGGACTGCTTCCCTGCAGATTACAAAATAGTTGTCTTCAAATTCAAAGTCAGCAAATACTTGTCATAAACGGTCCCTCATAAGTAATTAAATATTATCCATTCCATTTGTCATTTTCAATCCTCTCACAATATCCTATATCATTCAACTGACAATCAACCCACTCATCTGATTAACCCGTGTCCTTGAGTGACTTCTGACCTTTATAAGTAATGACTCATAAGTAAAAGTAAATAAAACTAGTTTATATCCATTTCTCCAGTGATGTTCATGTACCTGTTTATATTAATTTCTTTCTTCGTCTAGTTGTAACATTGTAAGGGAACCAGCACATTGTATGCCTCAATCGCAAAGCAGACAAAGAACAGAAAAGAACTTCAACTCGTTTTTTTTTCATTGTAACAACATTTATTTTCTCATTGTTACAGCCATCTCCTCTCACCTTTTAAAAGTCTTTTTTCTTTACATGTGACATCATTTCGCATGCACTTTCATAAAGCCGTCCGCGCTATGTTACATAGTTTCTATTTTATAGTATGATGAAAAATATTTATGAAATTTTGTAGAAAAAAAAGAAAAAAAAAGAAAAAAAAAGAAAAGAAAAAAAAAGAGAAAAAAAAGAAAAGAAAAAAAGAAAAGAAAAAAAGAGAAAAAAGAAAAAAAAGAAAATAAAGAAAGAAAAAAAGAAAAAAAAGAAGAAAAAAAAGAAAGTGTTGCGTGAGAGAGTAACTATAATGAATTCCTACATTCATTTAAATGTATTTATACATTTTGATTGCCAAAATTAAAAATTGTTTGTTTTTTTTAAGCAAAAATAACTTGTTTCCAACTAATACTTATTATGTCTACTTTTTAGCAGATTATATAAAAATAAAAAAAAGGTCATTTAGTTTAATGTTTTTGTTTTTAAATTTCTTTAAATTTATAAAAGCACATATGGATATGTGTTTTTAAAATGTCCTTTAAACTTATGTGAGAGTTGAACTCTGGTAAATTCTACAGTATTTCAAAATATAAGTTCAAAAATGGAAAAACAATTTTTGAGGTTTTGACGATCTGATATCGGAAAGACTACTGTCTTAGTAATGTGTATTCTGCCTATTCCTTTCTTGTCAACCAACAGGGCTCTATGGACAAAATTATCTTTAGTTGACCTTTGACAACTAAATATTTTCGTTTACTAGCCAAATAGAAAAATTACTAGCCAAACCCACATGATTTTTAGAATATGACATCTTTGCTGATACTTGAAGGTATAAACATTTTAATTTCTTAAGATATTTTTTCAACAGCCTTTGTTAAAAAAAAAAAAAAAAAAAAAGAATATATTATTCTATTAAACTTTTATTGCTTAAATAATTTGACTTATTCGTTTTATTAAAAAAAATGTTGAAAAGATATTTTCACTTTGGAAGATTTTCAGTGAAAGAATTACAATCGCCAAAAGATAAGCGTTTTATTATTTTTAGTCGCCACTTTGAAAAATAATTTGCAAATCACTTGCAATGTAGAGCCCTGATCAATCATATTTCTATTTGAATACAAACAGATAAAATCCAAAACAACTAACTTTTTTTTTATGATATATAGATAATAAACTATTTGATTTATATGGAATGATGAAGGATTTAACAGTTTATAGAAGTATTCATAAAAAATAAAATAAAAAAAAAATAAGATGGGGGGGACGATTCAATTTGATAAAAAAAGTTAAAAGAACCTTTTTTTTTTCATGGTATGATTATAAGGAAGCATCAAGAAAATTATTAGCACACATTTGGAATTGAATATACCAAAAAATTAAACTCCATTATTAAGACCAGAAAGACCGGGGGAAAAAAAACAAAAAAAACAAAAGATATTTCGTTTTTTGCTTTTTTAATTAAAGATCAGTTGAATCATGTCTGATTAGAGGAGAACACTGGCCATTGCTCGTGTGTACATAAAAATATCTTTTCCTTAAAAAAGAATTTAAAAAAAAACAAAAAAACTTTGATCCAAGAAAAACAAGAAACCCTTTTGCCAATAAGCTTTTTATAAAACAAGACAAACATTGCACACACACACACATTTCTATTACAGGTAAATGTGTAGATGTACACAAGAATTTTTTTTTATGGCAGTTCAAAGGGTTAAATGCAAAGATTCCAAGGAAGGTCGGTTCTAACTTGTAATTCATTTCTTCCTTAAACTTAATGAGCTCTACATAACCTTTATTATACAGTTTGGTTGTTTTGGGGTTTGTTTGTTTTTTTCTCATTTTTTTTTTTTACATTTCTTTTTGCAATAAAAATGTCTTCAAATTTACTAAGCGTAATTCAGTTAGTTTAGTTATAACTCAGAAAAAAAAAAAAAAAATTGTCTTTTGATTTTTTTTTCCCCTATGACTTAAGTCACTGTGGTATTTCCGATGAAGATGTGCCAGTATTTCCATAACGTTTTTTTTTTCCTCCATCTAAAATAGGATTTGGGGATGTTTGGATTAAGTTTCCTTTTCTTAATTTAAAAAAAATATACAAAAGAAAAATTGTTGGATAATTTGTGTTTTTCAAATCAAATATGAAGACTCCGTACCAACTAGAAGAACATGTTTCCCCTCAGTTTATAGGCTTAGGAAATGTTTTTAAATTACCCAAAAAGTAAGTTCCTGTTACAAAGATTTGGGCTAAAATGACTTTTTTCTTTCTTTTATTTATTTTTTTTTTCTTTACAATTTTGAAATCGCAGAACAGACAAAAAAAAAAAAAAAAATTAAAAAAAAGGAGCAGTGATCAACAAAATACTAAGTTCTTGATTGTATTTTTTTTTTAAATCCAATGAATACGAGATAAAAATAATTTGGAAGCTATTTTGAAAAATAAATTTTCAAAAGAATTTCAGCAGTCTCCAAAATTGTTTAAGAAATGTTCAATTATTATTTATTCATTTTACATCTTTTCAGTCTTAAATTTTTATATACTTGAAATCTTAAAGAAAATTAAAAATTTTTTCTTCAGAATAGAATAATAAAAAAAAAATAAAAACAAGATGTAAACAAAAATCCTAATTAATAAATTATAATAAAAAATTTTTAAATAAAAATAAATCGAGAGGATAAGGGGGGGAGGGGGTAATTTGTTTTGCATTCTTTCCTTCCTTTAAGGAAATGCATCATCTTACCAACGAGTGAGGAGTTTGGAAATATTTGTATAAATAGGGGTTTTTTGCAACTGTGTCCAGGAGGTAAACCTTGAGACGTGAACCAAGCAACACGAAATTGGTCGTCCTTTCCACAGAATGGCCAGCACTGTTACCAGAATATGCCAACATTTTTTTTTTTCTGTCGGAGAATTCAGACCCCACCCCAACCCATGTTCATCATAAAATCGTTGGTGTGGAAGTGCAAAAATGTTCAAAGCTCAAATCCGATTGACAGCAGTCATCACTACTGCGATTGCAAGGGTAAACCCTACAACAGGCGCGTGGGACGAGTAATGCATATATCACCAGTGTTGAGTCGTGGTCGAGGCAAATCCCCAAAGATAAAACCTTCATCTTTCCGAAGACTTTCTGTTAGAGCTCGCATGCTAGCAGCCATTTCTTGAGGATCATGAGGTGTGGGACTCTGTAAAGCAATAAATAAATAAATAAACAAACAAGAACAAATTCATATTGTAATATTTTTGGTATAATAGCAGGGTATGATCACAAAGATTTGGATGATTATATTCATAACTAGGGGTGATTAGAACGAACCAATCAAATGCCAGAATGGCTTAATAATATATAACAAATGTGTTTGAATTATTCAGTCATAGCTTTCCATTTTCATATGAGAAGGGAACTTTGCTCTGCTGATCCTGACTAATTTGTACATTTTTTTTTTTAACTGAAATTTTTTATAATTCAAAGCCTCTCTGACTCAATTGTGTTAACAATTTCTTTTTTTTTTTTTTTTTTGAGGGGGGGGGACTATATTTAATATTTGCAATTAGATAATTTTCTTGTCTCTGACAATTATTTCTTTTGCCATCCCTCTTTTAATAATTTTTCTATAACAAAAATGGCTCTCCACTTAAGAGAGAACATTCTAGATTATAGAACTCATTTTTGATGCATGTTGCATTTTGATTTTTAAAAAGAATTTTGTTTAATCTCATAGCATATTTTACAAAATAAACTGGTAATGTGATATCTTATGGATTTTCTAGCTGGTTGCATTATATGATACAGACATATATAGATCAAATAGCAAAGAGTGAAAGAGCTTTTTTTTTCTTTTCTGTCAATAATTTCTATGTATATATTTCACCCTAATTTAGCCTGGGGAGGGGGAGTCTTATTTAGTATTACATTTGATCAAAAAAAAAAAAAAAAAAAGAAAGAAAATTCCAGAAAAATCTTTATGATGTACGTACTCGTTATGGAATGGAGTCGTCAGATTCCAAAAATCATATAAATTGATAAAGTAGTCTTTTTTTTAATTAAGAAAATCAAATTTGACAATTTTTAGCGATTAAAAAGCTAAATCTCTGTAGTCAAATTGAATTATTGCCCTTAATTTTTGGCAAAATTTAAAACAATATGGCCGCTCGTGGCCTCTTGTTTCCTCATAAAATTTGATTTTCTGAATTAAAAAAAAAAAACAAACAAACAACTACTTGGTCAATTTACGTGATTTTTGGAACATGACATCTTCATTCCATGTCAAGTAGGCACATTAAAGGTTTTATTGTATTTTTGTTTTCTAACTAAATGTAATTTTCAATAAGCACCTTTGTTTTTTAATTAAAAATGAATCCCTCCTATCCTCCCTGATAATTCACCTGTGAACAAGGTCGGAAACTAAAAATAGTTTTGCTTTCAACTATGCTGTTTTTTCAACCCTTTTTCTGGATTAACTTTTATTATAAGATTTTTTTTTATTTTTGTTCACTCCAAACCAAGGCATATTACCACGGAGATGCAAGGGTCTACTGTGATTATAAGTCAGATTCATAGGAGGGCATCCTAAATGGGGAGTTGTGTAGCAAGATGCTTATTCACATTGCATTTAGATATGTATGTTGGTACAGTCCAAAAAAATGGAGACAAAATTACAAAGGCAAATGGTCTGAAGAAAAAAGCTAGTTGAGTATTCATTTTAGAATATGTACAGTGAAAGGGTGAGATTTTGCTGCTTGTCAGTTTGATTCACATTAAGGGGTGATACAAGTACAATAAATTCATCAAAGAATGATAAGAGAGAGGAGGGATGGGGGAAGAAAGATAATAGAGAAAGGAGGGATGGGGGAAGAAAGATGGAGAAAGGAGGGATGGGGGAAGAAAGATAGAGAAAGGAGGGGGGGAAAGAAAGATAGAGAAACGAGGGGGGAAAGAAAGATAGAGAAACGAGGGGGGGAAAGAAAGATAGAGAAACGAGGGGGAAGAAAGATAGAGAAACGAGGGGGGAAAGAAAGATAGAGAAACGAGGGGGGAAAGAAAGATAGAGAAACGAGGGGGGAAAGAAAGATAGAGAAACGAGGGGGGAAAGAAAGATAGAGAAACGAGGGGGGAAAGAAAGATAGAGAAACGAGGGGGGAAGAAAGATAGAGAAACGAGCGGGAAGAAAGATAGAGAAACGAGCGGGAAGAAAGATAGAGAAACGAGCGGGAAGAAAGATAGAGAAACGAGCGGGAAGAAGGATAAAGAGAGGGGAGGGAAAAAGATAAAGAGACGATTGTTATAGAGGATAACCAAAAGCAACCAGATTTCAGATTTAGGCTGCTTTTTTATTTACTTATTTATTTTATTTCTCAACGAATATTAATCGAATATTCTGACAATTTGGAAATTTTGGGGTCTTGTGTTATTCTTTTGTTTCCTAAGAATATAATGAAAAAGTTCTCCATTCATGCTGACAAAAAGTAAAGCTAAGTTACGTTTACTCAAGGGAGGTAACCAATACACATCATATTAATTTTAATAATCATAGTGAATAATATATAAAAAGTTCTTATTTTATTAGATTCAAACTTATAACACCAATAGACTAGCATATAATATGCAGTACAATTGAATGACGGTTTATATTTGACTGGAAGTAAATAACTTGTTTTTGGAATTAAGTGTAGATATTATTTGGTTTCATATACAGGAAAGATGTCCACTTAATTTATATGACATAGACAAGAAGCGGGATATTAGTTGCAGTGTGAATACTTGTGAAGAAACATGACAGTGTAAAATCTTTCTTATATCAAAGACTTAGCCCCCACCCTCCACCTCCACTGATGGTGGCCAGCAGCATCTTTTTAGCTAAGGATAAATGCATATTTATAATAAAGTGATCACGTGGTTCCTCCTCCGTAAGAATCTGATATCTTTCTAGAAATAATTCTTAGTAGAAAGATATCAGAGAAATGAATGTCAATAAATCATTAATGATGCTCAGCAGCAGCAGGAAGGTGACAGTGTCTAAGTATTTAACAATGCAGACTGACAACCTGAGTGTGCAGAGTTCGAATCCAGTTCGTTCTACGGAAACACTTTTATTTAAGGATGTTGGCAATCTTCTTCCCGGATGTACCCGGTGTCTTCCTAGAAAGAAATGCCAACAATAATCATCCGATTCATTTGAAATTAATGAATGCTGCTCCACATTAAAAAAAAAAAAAAATACAACAGCAGTAGAAAAATGATCTTTGTAAAATATTCAATGTTTATTGGTTGAAATACTTAACATTGATTAGTCATTTCTATCAAAATACTCAATCTCAATTGGTTACTGATACCAGATTTTAATAAATCAGAAAGAGTTGCTGCAGGAATCGAGTATCTGTTTGTGCTGACTATATAACCAACAACCCAGATGTGTGATAGATAACTTGTCTTATGAACCCTTGTTGGTCATAATGCAAAATAAAATAAAGGTCATGCAAAAGCAACTAGTCATAAACTAATATATATCTATATATATATATATATATATATATATATATAGATAGATAAAAAGGAACAAAAAATATGTTAATTACCTAAAACACGCCATACATCCCCTTGTTACATTTGCTGCGAGGCTCCACACAGCCATTCAATTCATTTTTTCGTTTCATCATCCAGCATGTTTTGAATCGATCTGTCACATCCACCATTTGAAAAGGGAATTTTTTTTCCCCGAAATATATTACGGATATTGTCACAGACATAATAAGTACGATCTTGGTGGGAAAACAGAATCTAGTTCTGGCCACTTGGCTACTAGCATGCCAGCAAACAAGTCACAGTCATGGATTGACTACTAAAATAGCACAGTAGATTAGACACAATTTTTCTGAAATTTTTAGATGAGGATTTATAATTGGCATTATATACTAGAATGGTATTTTCCCAACATTTCAATCGATGTAGCCTCCAACCTTCTTCAGGTGTATCTTGTCAAACTTGTAAATTTAGTTGCAAGTTACACTCTTGGAGGTTGAAGGTTCAATCCCCGGTGCAGGCAACACTCAAAATACAATTGCAAATTACTTAGGACTTCTATCCGGTTATGGCTGACAGAACAAGAGCATGTTACCCTTGTGGATAATTCCATTCGGAATTTTTAGTGCGAATTCCAGTTCAACAGAAAGATTCATGAAAAATAATACTCGAGCTAAGAATAGTAGTCCGAATAATCCAAATAATACAACCTTATACACAGTTTCAAGAAGTCAAAATAAGTTCACACACAGGAGCAACACTTTATCAGGGTTTGTACAAATTTTAAGTGTCCCTTTTCAAGGCAAAAGTAAAAACTGAAGGATTTTTCAAGTTTGTACAAACCCTGTTTATTTATCTAGACCTCAACTAATAACTCTTCTAATGTTGCCTGTTTTACTCTATTACACTTTTAGAAACTTCTCTCTTTTTTAAAAAAAAGGAGGAAAGAAAACAAAAGACACTTACAAAATCATCTTTATGTGTCCCAGATGAATTAAACATAGCTTGATTAATTCGTGGTACATTGACAGGTACTGAAGAAGACATCAGCACGTCTTTGTTCAAGTTGTTCTTTCGCGTATTTTTAGATGGAAATGATGGAAATGGCACCTCTGTAGAGGAATCAAGGGCTGGATAAAAAGAAAGAGAAAAGAGTTTAATATTTTAACATCTTTAGATAAAAAGTTATGCAGAGGAATATTTATTTTGTTGAGACATACATTAAATAACAAAAAAAAAAAAAAAATTACTCATTTAACCTTTCTTTCATCCTTTTGTTTTTGAAAATCTAAAATGACGAGTTTTATTTTCAGAAGTTCCAGTCTGAATAAGGGGAGATAATTAGAACGGAAGCTAAATGAATACAATTTCTAGAATGTATTAACACTAAAATAAAGTCATAGAAGCAATATCTAGTCATTTGATAAATTACTGGAGTTTAAAGGTTTTTCCATTAGACTTTTTGTTTTTAAACTAGTAGGGAGATCTGACGTTGCTGGGATTGAATGGGGATCAACGAATGATCCACACCATACTTTTATTGTCATTGAAATCTGTGAACTTGCCCATTATTTAATCAAATCGATTGCCTGCTTTAATTAGGTGACCCACTGCAATTCACTGGGAGGAAGCTTCACATATCTTCCGTCAACTTAATCCATAATGCAGTGTAGTCCATATTGCACTATAGAGAATCTACTGTTGAATTATATCAGTTATAATTGCTTGAATTAAAGTTTAAAATGCAAAAATCAAGTATCATGGTTCAATTGTGCCTAAACATAAACATTCATTTTGAATGCGTCCCTGTCTTATCAAAGAACCTACTGTTGATTTTACATACTGGGTCCTTCTGCTTGTGCAACGATAAAATTTCTCAAATGCAATTTTGATGTTAGGCTGTATGCAAGTGTAAACTTGGATCAAAATCGAACTTTCTTTCTTTAATCGGATTTTTTAGATTGTTGATTTTCAATACTTATCAGATGCATTCTGATACAAAACTTATCTAAGAACACTACCAGACACATCAAGTACTTTCCTGTGAAATTAAAAAAAAAAAAAAAATCAACTCGGCCATTTCAGACTCCACAGGAAACAAACTCACACAAAAGCTCCTTTTATATAATAGAAGAGCTAATGCCACAAGGAAATAATGCAATATGGAAGCATCTTATTTCTACACTATGGTAAGTAATGGCTGTAAATATAAACATAGGATTCTATACAAATTAGAGAAAGGTAAGAAAAAAATATTAACATACCAAAATCATCGTCATCAGAGAAATAGAAAGGTTCAGAGTCGTCTCCCCTGTCATCACCACTCATATAAAACATTCCTAGAAAGAGATTGTATTTTTGATATTACAAAACGTCAACAAAATTTAAAATTATTAGTTTTTATTTGTGCAATATAATAAGGCTGTTTTTAACATAATAATATATCCAATAAACTGCTTGAATTCTGCATATCTATTTTCATTCAAATGAAAAAGTTGAAGCAAATCTTTTTGAATTATATGAAGATTTATTTGCAATATATAAAATACAAAGTCAAATATACTAAACAATATTTCTTTCATTGAGTTATTTTAAGATTATTTATGCTTCACACCTTGCACATGTCACAAACTCAATATGCCTAACAATCGAGAAAGGAAGGGCAGATAACCCGCACGTAGGCCATGCACACAATGTGACTAATAATCAAGAAAGAAGGGGCAGATAATCATAGAATTAGAAATAATAACAAAATTGAAAACTTACCATCTGACTCCAAGTCAAATTCTCCTGAAGGAGTGGCTAATAATTGTTTGTCAGAACCAGTCGATTCCGATTTAGAATGGAAATCATTCTGAAAATAAAAGAACAATTTATTGATTCTACTGTAAATACAAACATAACCAAAAAATAATTTTGCAGAATTAAATGATGGTGATTCTGCTTCTCTCTAAAAGAATATTTTTGGCTTTTGGAAAAAAAAACAAACTTTATAGAGTTATATGTTGGTAAAGCATTAAGTGTTCAGATTGCAAATTGTCTAAATATGAAGGGTGACTGAAAAAGTTTCGAGTTTAACCTATAAAATAGGTAATTTGATAAGCCAACTTGGTACTCATGCAGAATAGGAATTGTGTTATCCTTGACATATTCTGGACAGATTACATAAACTGACAAACGAAAACTATTTTTGTGAAAACGTTGGCCAATTTTTAAGGAAGTACAAATAAAAGACAATGTTTAAAAAACTAGCAAATAGTTAAAATATAAGAAAAAAAATAATTGAAACCGTTATTGTATGATAATTAAAAAAAAAATTAAAACTAATGCGGTTTGCAGGCAATGCTGAAATAATAACATGATGTAGAAAGCCATGGGAAGAATGGGGACTTTTTAACTATTTAGTACTTTCACCCAACAATTTAATAAACAAGAGACCATAAAAAGTTTAATAAACAAAAAATATCATAAAAAATTCAACAAAAATATTAAAAAATTCAACAAAAATACCATTTAAAAATTCAAGAAATAAAAAGTACCATTAAAAATTTAATAAACAAAAGATACCATTAAAAAATTTAATACACAAAATATATCATTAAAAATTTAATAAACAAGAGATTCCATTATTTCAGTAACGTTTTATGGTATACCGTAATCTGCCCAGAATATGTCAACGATAATGCGGGCCCCTATTCTGCATAAGTACCTATATATATATATATATATATATATATATATATATATATATATATATATATATATATATATATATATAATGATATTGTTTATAATCTACCTCTCATCCACATTATTGTCTACCGATTTTACATTTTTAGCTGTTGATTTTAATTTTGAAGTATTTTGAAATAATTCAGTGATTTGTTGAAAATGGAAAAACTTTCATTGATGCTGCATACTACAGCAGTCCAAGTGAAAACAAACGATGATTTCAGATTGGAAGTTGTTCCTCCAACACTTTATTTATAAGATTTAACTTCCTTGAACTTCTAGCTGTAAATCAAATGTTTTAGTCAATGTTTTAGGAGTAAAACAATCGGGATAGTTTTTATGGTTACCATCAAAAGAGTTCTTTCATTTTTTTTTCTTTTTTTTTTTACTGAGATGAAGGGTTTTTAGCACCACATAAGAATGTGTACTGCTCTTGAAGGAAGAGTCATTATTTTAAAATTAAAGCAACAAAATGTTGTATCTTGTTTTGTTTCTTTGAAGCTTGAAACTTTTCAGTCAGTCTTGTAAATAATTTCTGGTAATAACAACGTGGTGACAACAGCCAGAAGTAAAAATCAAAGTTTACCTTAATTTCACTAGGGGTGGACGGTAACTCAGAACTTTGATAACCAGATGCACAACCTGTAATTAAAAGAAAAAGTTTTATATGAAATCAAAATAACAAATGCAGAAAACGAATTTCTTTACGAAAAAAATATAGAAAAATTTTACTAAAAATGCAATTTACAATTGGGAGGGGGGGGGGGGCTTAAAAAAGAAAAAAGTAATTTTGAGATCAAATCATTAAAAAAAAAAAAAAAAAAAAAAATACATGTTTTGGTTACATTTTAGTAAGACATAAGATATAGTGTTATGCTAAACTCATCCACTTTCAGAGCCAGCATAATTGGGGTGCTGAATCTATACTTGGTTCATATTTCCTTAAAACAATATAAAAATTACCAACAATTAATTTTGGGTAAAGAGTTAGTTTGTTAGTTTTACAGCTTATCAACCCCTTGTAAATCATTAAATGCTGTAACCTAAGTACATTTGTTGTATTAGGTGATCAAAAGTTATAGATAAAGTACAAGAGATACAATATATATATATATATATATATATATATATATATATGTAAAAGAAAAAAAGTTTTGGTAGGCAGGTAGGCTTGAACCCGAAACCTTGAGGCGAAGGCGGAAAAGAAAGTGACAGCCTAATAACTTTCCGCAACGCTACGAGGATAGGACAAGTGAGAATGGTTGAAATTAAACGATTAAAAAGTTAAGTGAATGAGTTCACACAGGTGCATAAATTTAATGAGGTCATAGGGGAATGAAATCCTGCACTTAACTTTGGCTGCAAACCAGTTTTTTTTGTTTTGTTTCCCCAAGATGTTTGGGAAAACTCAGCTCCCCATAAAAAAGGGGAGTGTCAAGATGAATAGCAATTGTCTGATATGACAGGTTTTCCCAGCCGTGCCAGGGAGCTCATTTGCTACAGACTCAGTTTCGCTTTTATATATGGAAAAGTTAAACAAACATGCGGAGATTAAAAAATATTGCAAAAAAAGTCATTCAAATAAAAGATAGACACAACCTCCTTTTGTAAATTGGAGATATTATAATCTAGGGAGTATATAAAAAATTGTAAGAATTAGTGACCCGCCCCCAAGCGTTTACCGGACATACAAAAAAAAAAAAACGCACACACAAACACACACATTTTAGCTTTTTTATAATAGTTTTCTTTGTGCAGTGTTAGTCATGGACAAGTTATTCACCACAAATTATGATATCCGGTTTATCTGACCAAACAAAACTGACGAAAGGCAATACTTACTATTCTCACTTTTATCTACTTCAACATCTTTTTCTGCATTTATTGCATCCATCACTGATAAAAGCATCCTGTAACAACAATAACAACAACAAAATAAAGACAATGAAAAAAAAAAATCTTTAAAGTAAGTTTGAAATTGCTGTAATATGTAGATAGAGTGCTTATGTAGTTTAGCAAAGACATTAAAAAAAAACAAATAACAATCTCTATTATGTATATGACCATTATGGAATGAAATTCTCAAAAGAAAAACCGCTTAATTAGATTAAGTATATGAGAACAGAGCTCCACACACAAGCGAACACATGGACACGAACTGGTGACTTTAAGGTAATCATAATTATCGCCCTTTAATTTTGGCAATGCCATTCTTAGCAACAAGGGGGCGATACATCCCACTTTCATACCAGTTCGTATTCCTTTTTCTCTGTCTTCCTTATACCTGGAATCATGCAGATGCGTCAAAATTGCGCTCCTGTTTTGCATTCATGCAAGAGACATTTGCATTCCCACAAAATACTCTTGAAACACTCACGCAAGTAATGTTTTCTAATACCTTTTCAGTATTGAATTTTTTAACATAACACTTGTATCAATTTCTGTAAATAAAAGTACATCAAATAAAATCTCGTGTACTCATTTCTTGGCTATATCCACAGAGTATTGTGATAAGTGTTTCAGTGTGAACAGGTATGATATAATAAATTATGGGGTTTATCTATTTTATTTTTACTTTCATCATATTTTGCTTTGGTTTTGATACCCCCAAATTCGAAGCTATCTCATTACAACCCTTCCTTTTCATAACCTATCTTACTTTCATAAATCAGAGTCCATTTTCCGTAGGCTGTTTTTGAACCCAGTTAACGACGGGTACTTTTGGATAATTTAATGCTGGAAGAACATACTTTTACAAAACGATTGACAAAACAAAGAATGTTATTATACTCATAATTGGACATATAATGTTGTCCGGGAAGCAACACATTGTAGCCTCAGTCGCAAAAATGAACAATAATTTGTTTTTGTTGTACAGCATTTCCTCATTCTCTCGTTCCTGCTGTGACATCCCTCACTGAATCGTGCTCTCGAATGCCATCCATCCTCTAACGTGATCCTCTTCACTTTTTTTATAGTCACTCTTTTCTTACCGTGATGTTATTTTATTGCAACTCGGTATTGGCATATAGCCATTCATGCTATGTTACAGAGGGAAGTTTTAGGTTCATAGTTTTTTCAATATCATTAAGTTAATTAAACAGAATAGATCCAACAGGATTTAAACTCAAAACACAATTCCATAGTCAACAATAATAATCTGACAATTGATAAGAAAAGAATTAAAAAAACAAAAAAAAAACAAAAAACAATTAAAAAACTTACGTAATTAATTTTTTCTTGTCTTCTTTTGCCCGTTCTTGAACTTCTTCAAACATTGCTTTCTGTTGGGTTTCATATTTTCTAAAAATAGATTTGAGAGACATCATTAAATTAGATAATAAAAAACTCAGTTTTGAAATAATTTTTTATTTTCAAAAAATGTTTTGTATGTTGGGAAACAAATCGATTCAAAAAATTCAATAATCTTCTCTAATTACTTAGCTATTTTTATTTATTACTAAAAAAACAGAATAAATAGAAAGTTAATTAACTGGCTTAATATATGTAATCAGAGTTTTTTTTTCTGTCTGTTTCGATTTACTCAAAACCGCACACACCTCGTCTTCTCATGTATCGTTCTCTTCTTCCTCTTCTACTTCTTGCTCTTTTTCTTCTTTTTTCTTCTCAGTCGTCAGAAGCGTCGTCTTTGTCTTGACTACGTTTTTCCTTCTCGCTTCTTGCTCACAGTGACCCGTTTTTATGCTAAGCTGAACTCTCGTGTGTGCGAGAGAACACGAGATTTTGCGTGATTACTTGGCAATATTAACCAGCCGCCGCCATCTTGCCATTTTTCTTTGGACGTGCCCGCTTTGCAGAGTGCACACCTCGAGCGTTTGTCAGGTAAGCCCGTCTGTTCGCAATTTATTACACAATATATCCAACATGACTGATGCAGTAATTATTATTATTTTTTTTTTTTACATAAATCATATGGTTTGACGGTTAGTCAGCTAATGTACTTCCTAACTTCTAGCATGGCTGCTACTGGAAGCAGTGACAAGGCAATCAGTTCCTTCACATTTTTCTCTCATGCCTATATCATATACTCCTTTTTTTATTATGTTTTTTTCTGATCGTTTTTTTTTTTTTTTTAAATTTAATAATCATTTAAGTTTTTTCATATCTTATTTTAATGAAGAATTATTAAAATAGTTTTATTTTTCAGGAATTATTGAAAACACTTGAAAAAACAATTATGAGAAATAAAGAGTAAAAGGTATGACTACCGTAAACAAATATTAAACAATTGTCTTATTGATTTCCAAGACTAGTTTGTATTCAATGAGAGCCAATCAGCTAATCTGGTATTCTGTCAATGGAGAATATAAAAGACTGTTTTCTGAAATAGCTAATCAAAACATCAAATGAAGAAAATATAGGTGAAGGAAATGTTCCATGTTTAGCTGGAAAATGTAAAATAGGTAATAGGAAATAACAAGATCAAAAATCTGAAATGATAATGGTGCTATGAAGAAGACTTCCCTATGAATGCGAATGGTGGTAAATCTGAACGCGAGAATGAAAAGTCTTGGACTTTCTGTATCGCTATTTCGGCTATCTCAGATATTTTCTAAACAACACTTCAAGAATTGACCTACATCGATGCCAAAACAAATTTGCATACGCAACTTTTGGATAGAAAGTTATATCAATCAAAGAAATAGGGGAATAAAAAAAAAAACAAAAAAAACTTTTCTTTGTATATAAGATTTAAAACAAAAAAATGGAAAGCCATCTATTTCAAGTTTTACATTGTTCCTTCCAAATGTTGGAATAAAAGAAATTTATAATTTGAAGATTAAAGGTAATCCCTCGATCATGAATATGAAAATTTGAATAATCGGATGATTTCAACATCCATGCATGGAGTATTGCTGCCACCAACCACCAATCTCTCCCTCTTGGACAGAGTTGGGAGGGGGGGGGCATCTCTAACCTAATAAGTCTCGCACTATTTGACAAGCTCCAACACCATTGCCGTAATGTTGCATCTCTGTGCTTGTTTTGTTTTCACAGAAACTTGCTGCACTTAAATTTTTATCCTCAACCCCCAAAATCAACGGAGATTAGAGCATTCCTGTAATAACCTGATCTCTGTTAATTATGGTGTTATCTTGGTCCTGTGCAGTTCTAGGAAGACCACGCTCCCAGGCTTTGCCATCTCTCTTTGAGAAGTGATTAGTTTATTGCTAATTGCCTGAGTTGCCCTAACGCAGGAATGCCGACAGGGCTGATCAGACACTTTTTGCAGCTCAGTGCTTTTTCTTGGGACACTGACTTCTTAATCCCACTTTCCGACCTTGGTGTTACAGTTCTTGCAGCGGGAGAGAACTAAATACACCCCCCCCTCTCTACTTCAATACAAATACTAACCCTAACCTGATCAGCAGAAAACTTTCATCCTTTCACTGTTTATTGTCTACTCCAATACATCTCTACTAGTCAGACTTAGGGTTAGTGGTAAGGTAAGTAAATTTTGTTTTTAAACTATTGTTTTTAAGGAATGAAACACCAACACATAGTCAGCCATTTTGGATATTTTATGTCTCCAAGGTTGGATGGTTGGTTGGTTGTTTGTTTTACGGCATATCAACCCTTTTCAGATTATTTAATGCCAAATCCAGTGATTTTGAAGAAAAAGTTTTTAATAGAATATGTTTTTTTTTCAAGTCAGGTTCTATTTAACCTATAGTTGGGACCCTAACAGGTACTACCACTCCAGGTCAGAGTGGACATGGGAGCAATGACAATTAAGGGATGGTTCCACACTCCCCAAAGCCTGCAAGCTTAAGGTCTCCAAAAGACAGATATCAACGAAATCTTACATTGAAATTAAAATTTTTTTTTAACACTTTCAAAAGTTTAAAACAATGCAGGTCGGTAGAAAAGTCGCTTAGCTATGATTTCTCTGTTAACCATACTACATGATTATTGCCATAAAGGTAATTAGATATTTCAATTGAAATGATATAAAAAAAAAGTAGAATGTCTTTCAAACTTGGATGTAAAACTAACCTAATTCGTTCTTCCATTTCATTTTCTTCCTCCATCATGTATGTATCCATCTGTGTTTGCAATGTGCTCAGTTGGTTTTGCAGAGATTCAAAATACTGTGGAGCTGAAAAATAAAAAACAAAAACAACAAGTAAAAAACTGGAAAAAAAAAAAAAAAAAAAGATGGAAAATTTTGATCAAAATGAAATATATATTTGTCCAAATTTGTCAAATATAATGTACTTTCAGAATATATATTTGTTTTTACAAAAGCAGTGATATGTTACTACACAGTCATGAGCATGTTTTGGTCAGCTAGCTACTAGTAACTAGAGACCTCTTAAGGCGATACAACTTATACAAAAGTAAATTTTACAAACAGAGTTATTTGCAAAAAGAGCTTGTTACAGATCCCCCCTCTCTCTCTCTATATATATATATATATATATATATATAGTCTTTGAAGTTTTTAACCTTTAAAACTATACAAAACAATATTTTTTATCATTTGTTAGAAAATATATATATATATATATATATATATATATATATATATATATATATGTCTATTGCCATTTTCAAGTTATTATCTAAATATATAAAGAAGAGTCAGTCAAGCTTTCAACTTCAGACGTAAATAGCATTGAATTTAACAGATTATTTGATTCTGCCCAGTTGGAAAATTACTCTATTTTTCAATTGTAATTTATAAGTTTAAGATGCCAATATAATGCAGAATTTTTTAAGAAAATAAACATTCATTTGTTTAAAATAAACGTAGAAAGAAAAATGCATGCCAGGTGACATAGACAGGCAGAGAAAGATTTTTAAGCTGCCGTTGAGATGGGGAGAAAGAAAAAACGGTAATAAACAACTTGTGTTAAAAAGAAAGAAAAGCCGAGTTGGATTTATCTATTTTTCTTTGTTCCTTTTTGACGGTGTCGGGCAGTTCAAGCAATACAGCCATGTTACACTGATACAAATGTCTTCTAGAGCTTGAAACCGAAATTTTATAAAACCAGTTTTTATAAGATGATCACTAAAAACGAAACAGATTTTTAATTTTTATAATCTCCACAAAACATTTCTGTGTTGTTTCACCTTGGAGAAATATTTTTGTAACTGCAATCAGCCTTTAGCTAACTAGTGTGCCGTTTGTTGAAACAGATCAAAACACATCAATTTCTGATATGGGCAGCACCGTTATCACAAAAGCATTTTTCTGTTACGGTAATCAAGGTTTTATATGTGGTACCTATGTAGTTTGGTGGATTATCAGTGTTTTGTAAGTCCTAGTTTCTCTATACATTGATTGAAAACTTTCTCAAGGGAGATAACCTCATTTAAGATGCAACATTAGATTACGGCATATGAAAACAGTGTTTAATTCAAAGTTAATATGATGATAATCAAATACGCAAAGGTAAGGTTGGGATGATTTTGATGGACTGCGCAACATTGGAAGTTCTCTCTTACTCTTTCTCTCTAACAATTGTAAGAGGGGCATTTTTAGGGACACAATGGAATCAGTTTTGCTCTACAGCTTAATAATAAAAAGAAACATCACTTGATAAGAAGTTTTTTGTTTTTAAATAAAATTTTAACAGTAAAAACCAATGTGTGAGACATTCTTGAGATGATATTTTGTTATTAATGTTTCAGATTGTTTTAGTCGTTGCCAGTTTCGTTACATTTCATACATTGTACTCTCCAACCTATTCACAAATGCCTTTTATCATAATTGATAACCTGAAAATTTTGAACGGCATCTTTAATCTAATTCGGTGGATTGCTCTATTCCCATTTTCCATGCATTATAGATTTCTATTAGAAATTTTATTTTTTATGAAGAAAACCAGAGTACAAAATACATTGCGAATATGACAACAAGCAAGATTAAGAAACTAGTCTGAAACAAACTGTATCTAACAAATTATTTCGACTAATTTGAATTGAATATAACAAGATGTTTTAATTTCAGATGAGTTACCTCCCTTTAATTATTATACAGAAAGTGGGGATTTAAAAGGCAGACGTGCTGGTGCTTCTATGTTGTAAGAATGAAAATATATTAAATTTTGAAGTAAAACAAATAGTACCTATGTAATTGTAAGGTCTGAAATAGTAACATATCCAAAAATTACGAAAACCGATAAGGTAGAAAATTATTTATGAAAAACAGTTCATGTAAGGTGCTTAAAAACCGATAAAGTTACATGTTGGATCGAACATATTATGCCACGTCATTAAGCAAAAAGGTAAGTTTGAAACAACTTGTAGTAGACAGAATTTATTCAAAAAACAAAAATAAACATTATATATATATGTGTGTGTGTGTGTATATCTATAATATAAAGCTGAATGTCTGTGTGTGTATGTGTGTGTGGTCACGAATAGGCTCCTATATGGTTGACTATTTTAAAAAAACTGATTACATATAATGATAGAAGATGTATCGGGACACAGGAATAGGTATGGTTGATCTGGCAGAACGGTGGTTCATTAAAATTGTGGGGTCTGCATTCGCGTCTGATCCACAAAGTATGGAAATAAAAAACTTAAAAATTAGAAGAAAAAAAAAAACGTTTACAGGTGTTTTTGATATAGATGTACATAATAATACTTTGATAAGTATGTTTTAACTTAAATAGGGATGGTATAATAAAATTGTGGGGTCTGCGTTCGCGCCTGGCCTCCATGGAATGGAAATAGGCACAAACTTTAATAAAGGCTTTTCATATCTATCTGCGTAAGTATACTTTGATAACTATGTTTCAGTTTGAAGAAATATGGTATAATAAAATTATGGGGTGTTCGTTCACACCTGACCTCCATAGAATGGAAATATGTCACAAAGTTTAACAAGGTTTTTTAATATAGATCCACAGAATATTGTGATAAGTGTTTCAGTGTGAACAAGTATAGTATAATAAATTATAGGGTTTATCTATTTTATTTTTACTTTCATCATATTTTGCTTTGGTTTTGATACCCCCAAATTCGAAGCTATCTCTTTACAATCCTTCCTTTTCATAACCTATCATCTATAAATATAAAAGCGAAAATGTATGTATGTTTGTATGTGTGTTCACTTTTTCTGTATGTCTACAAAAGGCTTTTTTCAGAGAAGCGGTCGCTCGCCTAACAACTTCTTAAAACTTTTTATATCACATATAAATCGTAATATCTCACAGTTAACAACGAAGCTCGCCTGTCTATTTAATTTGCTCGATTTCGGGAAGATAAATATTCAACATTTGTCGCTCGCCGCATGTGGGTTAGTCTTTTTCCTATAACATCTTGGGAAGCGTTCCACCCCGCAGTCAAACTTGACCTAATTAACTCATTAAAATGGGCACCTGCCAAATCCAAGTAATTAAATAAATTCAAACGTGTTTCCGTTAGCATCTCACGGTGGGGCAATGGTTAACGTCGCACGTTTTTTTTTTCACACTTTAATTTACAACTAGGGTTCGGGTTTGATCCTCATACTTACTTTTTTAACCCCCCCCCCCCCCCGGAGTTTCCACACACACCTCCAAACACCCGGGCAACGCTGGGGGTACCCCTCGCTAGTACTTTCATAAATCAGAGTCTATTTTCTGTACTCTGTTTTTGAACTCAGTCAATGACGGGAATTAAAAAAAAAACGAAAACAAAAGGAAAACAATGCATACAATTTCTGGTGAATTTTAACCATCTTAAGTTACAATGAGAATCACCCTCCTCCTCCCTACCTTATTTAAAATGCATATACTTGCATTTTTAACTTAAAGGGTGAAAAACAAAAAAAAGTTCCAATGAAGAATTTAATTAAATATTTTTGTAAAAAGAAAAAAAAAGATCAAAAGGGTAGCTGTGCAAAATTTCGCATATATTAAGAAACAAGAATGCAGAAAAATCTTTAACGCATTCATCTGTCATGGAAGATCATATTCTAAAAATCACATAAATTGATCAGGTAGTTTTTTTTATGTATAGAAAATCATTTTTTTTTAATGATTTTAATGATAAAACATAGCCATTACATGGCTAAAAACAAACATCTCAGAAGTTTGAATTTAGATATCTTTCTTTGTTTATTCAAAATTGCAAATTACTTCCTCAAAAAATTTAATTTAAAAAAAAAATCTACTTGATCAATTTATGCGAGTTTTGGAATATGATATCATACAGATTTTTCTTTATTTTTATTTTTTAATATAGAAGGAATTTTGAACAAGAACTGGATTAAATTTTCCTTTAAACTCACCCTAATTTTCTTTAAAAAGAAGAGAATTTCTTAAAAATGAAAGAATTCTTGTTTTTCAATGCAGGGGAATTTTCTCTTTAACTTTCCCCTGATGTCTATGAAAACTGTTAACATAATTTATTCTATACTTACCAGGCATAGTGCCCGTGAACGGTATGTCTGTATTGAGTACAATCTGAAAGGCTGGCGAAAAAGCAGTTGATCGTCTCAAACGTTCCAAAACAGTTGCGTCTTTCTTTAAAGAGGAATTAAAAGAGAAAAAAAAAAGTTTTAGAAAAATATGTGATATTGTAAAAAATTTTTTTTAAATTTACATTTTCAAAACAAAAACTTGACCGAATTTTATAGGAGGACAGTTTTGAAAGCCGATTTATCATTAAAAAAAATTTTTTTTTTGTAGGTTTCCGATTACTTTTTGATTGTATTTAAAATTCATTGTAAAAATCCTGTGAAAAATAAATATTAGTTAGCTACCAAAAGTGAGAGATTCTTGCTTCGTTCAACTGAAAGAAAACAAAGTCCTCATCACATGGATTTAACGGAAGCCCAAAATTTTATAATTGCTATATAGATAATGTGCAATGAAAAGTGCCCCTCCAACTAAGATTAGGTTTGTATATTTGTTCCTGAATGTTCTGGTATGGCCTACTGTGATACAAGAGGAGGAGGATGGGGTGGGGCTAATTATAGTGCATCAAATTATCAATAGGAAATTGAATAAAAATCAAACTTTCAGGGATACCCAAGCACCAAGCACACATTTTAAATTCGTTCTTATAAGTTTCACTACGTACAAAATTAGTCAAGTGAGGAATCGATATTAAAACAATTTTTTGAATCGCAACTGTTCTAAAACTCGAGCTAAAATACACATTCTTAACCATTAGACTATGATCAAAATGTACATGTGTGGCCATGGATGATGAACTTCTCCCTATTTTGCCCCCCCCCTTTTTTTTTACATGGAGGTCACCACTTATCAAGGCCCGAAGGCCACTCGAGGATAAGAGTTATTGCGTGTACAGTAATTAATGAGATAGTATTGTAGTAATCATTAGTATTGGGGGTTTTGATAAAGTGTCTTACTTAAGGAGGCAGTTTGTCAGGAGTTTGTTTATGTTGGACTTGAAGACGTCCAAGTTGTAGTCAGGTGGGAAACAGGCAAGCGGCAGAGAGTTCCACTGGCGTGCAGTTCTAAGAAAGAAGCTTCGCTCATGGAATCTACGTTTGGATTTAGGCACAGATAAAGAGTGGGGAAAATTATTGACAGTAGTTTCAGCCAGACGGGTGTTTCTCGTGAAAGATTGGCGAGGGGGGATGAGGGATTGGAGCTCAGACGAGCATTGTGCCTAATAAGTTATATTATAAAATTTAGACCTTACTTGAGGGGGCATTCCAAAAGTAATGCCTCCGATCTCTTATTCCGTTCAAATAGATCAGAGGGGATTGCAAAGTGCATTGTCATAATGACTGAACTTATGCATTCATGACCTGAAAGTTTCATCTCTTTGTTGCAGATATTGACAGTGTGAGACTAAGAAAGCGACCCTTATCATGGATTTGCGTCAGAAGCAGAGATGTATCACTGAATTAATCCATGCAGAAAAAATTGAACTGATCAACATTAACAGGTGCTTGTTTAACATTTTCAAAGTCGATGCAGTTGATGTCAGCACAGTTAGGAGATGGGTTCATCGATTTCAGAGTGACAACAGAGATATGAATGATAAAGCAGGCTCTAGACTTTACAACTGAGGCGTTAAAAGAGATTGATAAAAGTAGACTGAGAACCGTGGTGACTATGTAGAAAAATTAATTCTGGAGCATAAAAGTTTACTCTTCTTAATGGTACAACTCTTGTCTTCATATTTCTTCAAGCACCTGCAGAAGAAATATCATTGTCTCAACATAAAGGCAGCCTCCTCTATCAATGGTTCTGCTCTATGGAACAGCCTGCTAGAGATTATAAAGATTCAAACCATATTCAGATTCGAAGTGGTTTTCGAATATACCCGGTGAACCAAGTGTAAAAGAAATACAAACAATAGCAGTTAAAGGGACGGTTAGAGCCTTAAAAAAGATTTCTCAGTTGGAGTAAGTAAACTAATGGGAGAATATTTGGCATCCAGTAGAATGCCCCATCCCCAGGAAAAACAAAGTGATAAGAAAATTAAAACATGGCATGAGGATACTTTTCCCCTAGAAGTAAACCCTGACCAAATATTCAAAATCACATAGTATTCGCTGCCCAAATAAAATCTTCTCACGATGGCTAACTTACATTAGCTTTTACGAGGAACGGTGCACCTTCTCCAAGCGATGTTACCTCAAGTAACAGCACAAAGCTGGGTGCTCCACCAGACAAGATAAATTATTGTTCTGGAATCCAGTAAGACCAAGAAACCAAAATGAAAGATATACTACAACATGAAAATGGTTAATTGGGGAGAGGGAAATTATGTTCACAATTTCTTTATTAACTCTGTGTTTGAGAGATAAAGAACTTTAATGGAACATTCGAGTATCTATGTATCTCATATAGAGTTCAATTGTTAGCCCCAGGTCGTGGGTCCCTTGATTTCTGAGAACCTCGACTGAAGTAAAATAAAACAAAAAAAGAGATACACATATACATATGTATTAAAAAATATTTTATGTGAATCCAATTCACCTCATGTTTTGCGGTTTCTTTTTATGCACTAAACAGCAAAATCATAGATGTGTGAGATGAGGACATAAACCTGATGAACAACTTCAATAAAAGTTTGAGAATAAATTGAAAAACTTTATTTTTCATAAACCTTAGTTGCATCATTGCAAAGCAGCAGCATTTAATATAATTATCTTTTCAAATTGTAAGAAAATGTTTACTTGTTAATTTATCCATTTTAGAAATTGGTCACAAATGAAAAAAGTCAATCCCAAAAGAAACAAATATAAATTCAAATTTATTTTAAAAGTTGATTTTTATAATTAAAAACAATTATATATGCAGATATATTAAACAACCGCATGCAAATAACAAACAATTTTATTTTACAAAACCAATATTAAATGTAAACTTAAACTTCAATAAAACAGAATTAATTTCTAGCACCCCCCCTCCTCTCTACTCAATTGATAAAATACTAACCTCCATTTCTTTGCCTACTAAAATCTTTCGGTTGTCTCCTGTTTGTTGTTCATTACGGACTGCATGGGTGACTATACCACAATTCCGACAGTGGAAAACCGTCCAGTCTTTGACCGTCTTTTTATGAAGAAAAAAAGTATGACTCTACAAAACAGAAAACAATTAAAACATAAGCATTAATTAACAAAAAAAAAACAAAAAACAAACAAAAAAAACATTTTACATGATAAATATGGTTTCCATCGACAATGCCATCAAGTGTGAAGGGTTTCTGCTGGGACAGCGAACAAAACATGATTTGCTTTAATCTGCTTTAGCCTTAATCCTTGAATGAATGTAGAATTTATCCAAAATAACAATGCCATAACTTTCTTTCTGCTCTATCAAACAAGTTGTTAGAAGAGATTATAATGCTGACTATCATATCCAGGTTGAAAGCGGCATTAGACAAGAATTAAGAAAAAATATCAAAAATATACGTTTCTAACTGTCTTTTTACATGGCTTGATGCACTTTGCTATTTTTTTGACTGCATGAATTTGATTTGATAAAATATTTAAGAGAATTAATTTAGAGATTTGTGAGACTTTTGTCCAAGTTGCCATGAGATTATTTATAAAAATAAGAGATGCTCAAAGACAAATAATCTTCTATTTCTATACATTTCACTTGGCTTGTAATACCGTTCACCCAGAGTAGATTGAGCCGGCTCTAATGATGTTAACCACATCATACGTCAATGCCGCTCACCCTCGACAACCAGGAGCAGAGTAACTCTAGTCATTTGCGATTTTGGTGTCAGGCATTAAAATTGCAAAGACCAGATATGAGTTCTATGTTTGCCTTTACCGTCGTGAGCGATGCCTCGAGTTGGCTACCTTGTCGCTTCCTCCAACCAGTGGGTGCATTAGGTGCTACCATTTTATGAATGAATTCCTCATCCGGCTGGCACAACATCAAAAAGTTCTGGTATGCCTGGGCTGGTCAGCAGGAAAGTGCTCTTGTTGTCTACAAAACAGTACAAAAGGCATGTGCAACAAAATCACCTCTGCTAGATAAGCTCCTGCTCCATGTGTTCTCATTGCAATACCATTTCAAAAAGAATGGGAAGTTGTGAAAGACGAATGTTTGGCACCTTATAGATACGGTTGGGGACTAATTGTGAACTCCAAATTCCCAAGAAACCCCAATGAATACACTAAATATTCGAAATACCACTTCTACACATTTAACACCACTTTTCCCTTGTTCAGGAGGTCAGATTTTCTTATATTACAACAGCACACTCTCCAGTTCACATGGTTTGACTGGTCAACTCTCTCCAAATTCCACCCTGTGCAGTCTTATCTAATCAATTGTGTTCCAGTTTTCCTTGATTGGTCAACATTCCTGCGATTAAAATATTCAATGCTTCTGCAAATCCTCTTATTTGTTGGATTTGATCAGATTTTATACTGCAGATCTATCTAATTATGGATGTGTCATTGCGCTGTAGTTGGGTGTGTGAGAGAGAGAGAGAGAGAGAGAGAGAGAGGGCTGGATGAAGGCCTAGCATTTGCTGCCATATAACATGACATTCCTGAAACAGCTGCTACACAACTAACCTTGGACGTAGAAAAAAATAATAATGAATAAATACAAAAGAAAACAAAACAAAAAAAAGGGCAATTGTGTTTCAGTGTAATTAAATCAGTGACTTAACCATAAAACTGTTGAATATCAATTTTAACCATTTTATGTAGAATTGCGTTCTTTTGTTGAGATCATCATCATCATCATCATATTGTATGAATCCAAAGATTCTACAGTTGGCATTAATTTCCCAGATATTTTTCTAGTCAGAATTCTTTCTATAAAGACATTGGGGATTACAAGAGGGAGCACATGAAGGTTGCCAACATTCTAAGCGAAAGTAATTCTTGTGGAACGAACTGGATTTGAACTTGGGACACTCAGGTCGTCAGTTTGTGTCATTAACCACTTTACCATCGCCACCTCCCTGTTGTTGATAAAAAGACAGAATATTTCAAATGCCTTATACTTACCTGGCACAGGCTGAATAGGTCATATTCATGCCAATTGAGGATTCAAACTCAATACAGCTTGGCAAAGTCTTAGTTATTTTTGAGTAGGGAATAACCCTGCATTTACCTGGCTGAGGTAAGGTCCTTGATAGTCCTAGGAGGTCAATCTCCCCTAGTCATTGCCTCCCATTTTTCGGGTAGAGTAAGTTTATTACTTACTACCTGAAGCGCCCTTACTGGCAAAATGTTTGGATCATTCTAGTGCTCCAGTGGATATCTCACTGCTGATGCAATCTTTTACCTGTACGAGAGCAAAGTATGATTGGCGCACCCTATTCTGCCTAGACACAGTTCAAAACTGGCTTTGAAACATAGTAGGTGATGCCCTTTCCTCTTCTCTGCAACCTCTTTCCCACAGAAGAGCCTATCTCTGCTCTGTCATTTGAGCTCCAATCCTTGCCAAACTTTTACAAAAAAAAAAACATGCAACTAGCTTATCAATAATTTCCCCCACTCTCTGTGCCTAAATCTAAATGCAGATTCCATGAGCAAAGCTTTTTTTCTTAGAACTGCCTACCTATGTAATTCTTCTGCTGGCCTGCTTTCTGGCTGACTACAATATGGTAGTCTTCAAGTCCAATGTAAACAAGTTCTTGTTGATCCGTTCCCTTAAATAATCAAATTCTACCCAACACTATCACCTTACACTCGTTAACCCTTATCCTCAAGTGGCTATCGGACCTTGATAAATGATGACTCCCTTGGAAAAAAAAATATATGCTGATACCAAGACAATTTTTAAAAGGCTAGTGTTCCTTCTTTAGGTATGTTGACTTGACTCTCCCACCCTTCCGCCCTTGTGTAACACCTTCCTGTGGTAGGAAGGAAATAGATCCCTACTTAAAATATATATGTTTTAAGTGAAGTAATAGTTAAGTTTAAATAAAGTACATTCCAAGATGAAAAAGGTCATCGTCTGTTTCTTCATATCTGAACATGTTCCAGCTATTTGTCAAGGAGCACCAACCTTGACCTATTGGAGAAAACGAGGCAAACCACATGCGTACCATACCCACTTCCCCACCGCCATCCTACACACATAAACACAGCCGCAAACGAGCAAGAAAACAAAAGAATAAAATCTGCACCAAGTTTTTTCTTATTTTAATTGTTGTTAAAATACAGAATGCAACCGAGAAAGAAAATCTATAAAAACTTGGTGACATGTGGCCCAAGTTTTTATCAGACTTTCTTTTGTTGTATTTCTATTATCATTCAGAATGCCCAATAAAGAAGAGATATCATAAGGTCACTTACTATCATGTAAGTTTAGCACATCACCTACATAGATAAAGTTGTAATCTGGAAGAAAGAGAGAGCCTGTTTCCTCCGTTTGACTATAGTGGCGTTACTGTCTGTCCACCCAGTTACGGAAACACAAAATGTATATAATGGCACCCTTGAAATAAAAATAAATGTTTTTGTTATATTTTAATTTTAAAGAGTTTTTTTTTTGTTCTTTTGCAAACATATTTAAGTTTTATTTTTTTTTCAAACATATTTAGGGTTTTTTTTTTTTGTAAACATATTTAGGCTTTATCTTTATTTTTTTTTTTTTTGCAAACATATTTAAGTTTTTTTTTTTTCAAATATATTTACGTTTTTTTTTTTGTTTTTACAAACATATTTAAGTTTTATTTTTTTTCAAACATATTTACGATTTTTGTTTTTTTTTCAAACATATTTAAGTTCTATTTTTCCAAACATTTACGTTTTGTTGCTTGTTTAACAATTGCATCCATTATGTGGTTTGGCAAGGGTTAATTGGCGGCAACGATCGTAATAGATTGCGCATGTTTACAAAATAAAAAATAAAAAAAACTATATTTGAAAAAAAATAACAAAAAAAAAAAATGTTTGCAAAAAAGGAAAAACCGTAAATGTGTTTGGAAAAACAAAGAAACGTAAATGTTTCCAAAACAAACAACAAAAATAAATATGAAAAACGAAAAAAAAAAAAAAACGTAAATGTTTGAAAATAAACAAGCAACAAAACGTAAATATGTTTGAAAACATAAAACTTAAATATGTTTGCAAAAAAAAAAAAAAAAAACGTAAATATGTTTGAAAAAAAAAAAAAATAAAACTTAAATATGCTTGCAAAAACAAAAAAATATATCTTTCAAATTAAAATATAACAAAAACATTTATTTTTATTTCAAGTGTGCCATTATATACATTTTGTGTTTCCATAACTGGGTGGACAGACAGTAACGCCACCTATAGTTAAACGGGGGAAACAGGCTCTCTCTTTCTTCGAGATTACCGATAAAGTTATATTATTAGGTTCAATACTAAGTACTATTACTTGTTTGGTTCATTTGTTTTATGGCATAATTACAGATATGCAAGTGATCAATAACCAATAATGCAAAAAAAAAAAAAAAAAAAAAAACTTGAACTCAAGATGGGTTTCCCTACGCCCCTACCTTCAATTTCCCAACAGGAGACTCAAGTGAATGAGGGGGTATCATGCTTGCCTCCCTCCTTTAAATTGAGCTAGATGGAAAAAAATTAAGATTAAAAAAATAAAAATAAAAAGTAATTTTTGGGGGAAACCAGATATTCTCCACATTAAAAACAAAATGACCTTCTGTTTAACTCTGCTCTCGTGGCAAAATGATTTTCGGTTACTCAATGTCAAAATAAAATAACTATTGTAAATAAATGATCCATGTGTACAATTAATTTAACACAAGTTGCTATTTTTACACATAGCAGGGGGGGGTAGTTAGTATATTTACTAACAGTATTATTGCGTAAATGATCAATGTCTATGATTATTCATTAAGTCAAATGAAGGAGAAAATATATTTAGCTAAAACAAGTAAAAAAAAATCCAAAACTTTTATAAGTTTACAACTTGGTTTGCAGTATTTCATGTGGTTACATGTAATTTATAATTAACTGAAAAAGTCACCCTTTTCTCACTTATCGATCTCTTTCTCTCATTGCTGATTTAACCACTTTCTAATATTTTTTATCATTTTATATATTTTTATATACGGCATAATTCACGTTGACACACCGGTTCCTATTAGGTTATCAAAGTTAAGCAACATTCACCCTGGTCAGTACTAAAATGGGTGGCCACTTGGGAATTCCAGGTACTGTATGTGCTCTCCGTTAATCTTCGTGGTGTTTTCAGTCGTTTAGCACTTCTTGCTACTGGACTCAAGCAGTGCTGATTCAGGAGAGATGCGGTTGGGCTTGTGCAACCCTTGCCTCACAATTAGATGTGCAGCTACCTTTACAGGGGGTATCGATTGTCTCTTGAGATTGAAGGAGATATCGAATATTTTTTATATCTGAATATTTTGAAAAAGAATTAATCTTTTTTTTTTTCAACTACATTGTTTTGCCACATAATTAACATAGAATAAACATATGCAAACAAGAAAGAGGAAAAGAGAAGGAGAGAAAGAGAGTGAGAGAGGAGAAGGGAGAGAGAGTGAGGGAGGAGAAGGGAGAGAGAGAATGTGTGTGTATGTGTGAGAAAGAGAGAGAGTATGAAAGATAAACAGACCAAATATTCCAACAGAAATAGAGTGAATGTGAAAAGAAAAGAGAGAAAGGAGGCCTATTTAGAGAGGAGGTAGAAAAATTGAGAGAGAGAGAGAGAAAGAGAGAGAGAGTGAGAGAGGAGAAGGGAGAGAGAGTGAGGGAGGAGAAGGGAGAGAGAGAATGTGTGTGTATGTGTGAGAAAGAGAGAGAGTATGAAAGATAAACAGACCAAATATTCCAACAGAAATAGAGTGAATGTGAAAAGAAAAGAGAGAAAGGAGGCCTATTTAGAGAGGAGGTAGAAAAATTGAGAGAGAGAGAGAGAGAGAGAGAGAGAGAGAGAGAGAGAGAGAGAGGAGGGAACAATGATAGATAAAAAAGAAACTAGTGAGAGAGAGGAAGAGATGGAAATGGACAAAAGTCATAAAACAGGGATAAAGATTGGATGGGGTGGGGTGGTGGTGGTGTGAAGTGGGTACAGAGAGGGAGTAGAAAAGTAGAGGGAGAAAAAAAATCTGAAAAAGAGGAAAACATTTCAGGTGTCAAAAAATGGTATCAAAGTGAAACAAGAGAAAAAAAGGGAATTCATTTTTGCAGAGATAGCAGGGGGGGGGGGGGCTCGAGAACCTAAAATGGGGTGAGAACCTAAGATGGGGGTGAGGTCATAATATCCACCACTGGTCCATTAATGTAATCTATAGTTCTCCAAAGAAAACTTATTACATTACTTATAATTGCTATTTGGGCGATTCTTGTAGACTTGAAAAATTTTTTTTTCATACACAAAAATAGTGGGGCTTTATCTTTAAGGTTAAGTCAAATTATTATTATTAAAACTTATTTCAAAATCAACAACAATAACTTTCATATGATAATAAACACTTAAGTATAGAGAGAGAAACTTAAAAAAAGATGGCTGCCTGAATATTCATGTTTTCCTCTTGGCAACTGGAGTCCATCTAAGTTGCTTGGTTTGTGAATTTATCTGTTTGCTACGTTATAATGTATATCTCCCCCAAACCTCTGGTCTTGGTGGAGGGGAGACTAAAACTTGCTGCTATGGTTTCAAATGATCTGAAATAACAGCAAAGAGAGACTTGAATCTAAATATTTCTCATATGTTATATCTCCCTTCTTTTGGAAATAGGGTATGATTATGAATATCTCCAGTATCAAATAATCTTTATACACTATAAGTGTTTATTACCATAAGAAAGCCATTGTTGTTGATTTTGAAATAAGTTTTAATAATAATAATAATTTTATTTAACCTTAAAGATAAAACCCTGTTATGTTTGGTTGGTTGGTTGGTTGGTTGGCTGTTTCTGTTTTACGGCATATCAACTCTTTTCAGGTTATTTAATGCCGAATCCGGTGATTTTGAAGAAAAATTTTTTAATAGAATATATTTTTTCAAGTCGATTTCTATTTAACCCATAGTTGGAACCTTAACAGGTACTACCACTTCAGGTCAGAGTGAACCTGGGAGCAATGGCAATTAAGGGGTGGCTCCACACTCCCCAAAGCCTGCAAGCCAGGACCTCACCATCGGATATAGTTTAAGGTCATATCCTGGACCTGCTATTTTTGTGTACGAAAAAAATAAAAATATTTCAAGTTTACAAGAATTTCTTCTTCTTTGATATAACATCTGTTTTACATGCTGGCAGGTGTTCGACAACTGTTAGAAATTGAGTTCCAAACTAATCTATCTCTGTCTAGGTATTTATTTACTCCTCTTTCTCTTATTTAATCGTGATAAATTGCAACAGATAACTGTTTCGGTATATTATTGGTGGGTTTAGAAGCTGGAAACCATGAACGAATGAATATCACCGGAATACTGAAAGAGATTAGTCTGCATCATAATGATTCGTGCCAGATGAAAAAAATTTGGAAATCTTAGCTGCAGATCAGGATTTTTGAATACCTTGGAAAAATTAGCATTGCCAAAGAACAATAACTTGAAATTTGGGAGCAATTTCATTAAGTATATGTTTCTAAACTTCCTAAGCTACTCTTACTTTAAGGTTGCGTTAATTTATTTAAAAATTTCTATCTTCAATCATTTGTTTTCTGAGCCAGCTTACATGGATTTTTTAAACAGTTTTTGTTGAATTCAACACAAAATCAAATCTCATGTGATTATCATGCAATTCTGATCCCATCGTTTTTTTTTTTTTAAACATTGCTCAAAATTTTATATTTTATGAAAGTTTTTGATTGCAAACTCATTCTATTTTAATTATTTTCTTTAACTCCTGAATTTTCAGCATTGATCAGAAATTTCTTTTATTCAGCTTATGGTTATTGTCTGCTTACGAATTTTGGTTGAAATCTACCAGTAGTTTCTTACTTCTTACTCTATAAAAGATTGACATACAAGCACTTTGATGTTTCCGAATTTTTGAGATAAGGATTGGTTATTCATATTATTTGAATTCATCAGCCTAGTGTTCCTATCTTGAGTCTGCAAGGACCCGTGGCGCAGCGATTAGAATACTTGGAAAAATCAATTATAAAAAGTTATATTCTCCTGAACGTTGAAGGTTCAATCCTTAGTGTGGCCAACCTAAAAATACAATTGCGAATTACTTACGACCTCTATCCAGTTACGGCTGACGAAACAAGAGCACACTACCCCCGTTAAGTAAATAAAGGGTCCCACTCGAAATTCTGTCCAAATTCCAGAGTTCGAATGGAACATTCTTGAGTTCAATAAGATACACCCGAAGAAGGTCGGAGGTTACATCGACCGAAACGTTGTAAAAATGATAGTCAAGATGAAAACAGTAGTCTGATGAATCCAAATAATACAAACACAAGTACTTTATTTTATAGGTTACAAGAAATAGTAAAGAAAGGAAAGCAAGTAGAAAAAGAAATACATTCTGTCCTAAAACCATCCCAGTTGCTAGGAAAAGGAGAAGCAAAAATAAAAAAGGAATAAGCATAAAAAGAAAATAAAAGAATTGGAAAGAAAAAGAATCAAAAAGTGAAAAGAAAAAAAAATATGAAAAAAGAAAAGCAAAAATAAAAAAGAAATGAAAATAAAATAAAAAGAAAGTAAAAAAAAAAACTGACAAAAAGAAAGTAAAAAAAAAACTGACAAAAAGAAAAAACAAAAAAAAAAGTAGGGAATCAAGCAGGTTTGAAACATGCTAAATAAGTGTCATTGATCAAGCTAATAAGTAGTTTAGTGTTTAGTTAAATACTAAGTCAGAAACTGATGAGAAAATCTAATTTGTACTATTAACTTGGAAATCATAGAATCTTCGGAATTAACAATTACTGGTTGGATATTTAAGTTTTGCTGTTTCTTTCTTTGTTTTACACATATTTCTGATCAGAAAAGAAAAAAAGAAAAAAAAAAAAAATCAACATTTTTTTTTTTTTTTTTTTTTTTTTTTTTTTTTTTTTTTTTTACATCCAGCCTTCATGATGGCATGTTTATAATCATTTTAAGGAAATAAAACCATTTATCCTTCAGGAATTTGTACCAAACAGAGATAGGGAGTCCGGACACATACTATTATTATCGCCCATTTATTATAATATATATGACACACCAGTTTTCATTATTTCAAAGATGTTAAGCTTGGCTAGTAATCAGATGGGCGACAGCTGCAGAGCAGCGTTTTTGCATACCTTGGAAAAATTGACATTGCTAAAGACCAACAACTTGAAATTTGGGAGCAATTTCATTAAGTATATATTTCTAAATTTCCTTGATGAATAAAAGTAAAAATTTAACTTTTAAAATAAGTCATTAGGTGGGAAGTATTAGGTGTTGTGGGAGGATGGCAAAACTTTCACAAAAGAAAAAATCATCTGTGAAGATGACTTTAGTAAATATTAGGGTAGGGATCGGCTGGGTTTGCTTGGGCTTAAAATACACTGGAATATGATATTTTAATTTGTCCAGATTTCGTATAAATTATTATAAAGTTGTGATTTCAAAAGTTAAAAAAAAAGTATTTGAGTGCCATCAGCTAGAATCGAAACCGAAAGCAAAACTGTAGTATTCAAAGCTGGTGACGTTACCACTGCACCAACGTGGCACGCATATAATTAAAAATAAACTAAGATGAATGTGCAAAATGTATAACGATTTTGACCCATTTTGAAAAAAACTATTTTAACTGACTAAAGACCCATAAAAGAATGGCCCATAAAAAAAAAAAAATCCAATCATTTGAGGCCTCTAGCGCCGCTCTGCGACTTTTAGTTTCAGAAGAGATAGAGTTTGAAAATATGGAGAAAGAAAGACAGAAAGACATAACGAGTTTTATAAATTAGATTCAAGTTAAACCTGCTAATTCACATAGGTGTTGACACAATGGAACAACCACCTGTGATTTGTTCTCAATCAAGTGGTGCAGCTCTCAACAGAATATGGAATTCGTTTTTTTTTTGTTTTTTTTTATTAATTTTATTTCTTGTGTTTAATCTATACTATATTTCTTTTAGTCTGTCTATCTCTCTGTCGGTCTGTCCATTCTACTTTCTTTTGGAAACTACTGGATCAATTTGGTTGAAATTTTGTATGAACCTTTATGACGAGGTGCATTGAATTAAGTATTATGATATGTTTGATGCACAATTCGGGATAAATAAGGATTAGTCATCACAATACCATATTTACTCAGAAACTACTGGGCCGATCTAGCTAAAATGTTATATGTGACCTTTGTTATGATAAGGTGTAATGAACTAAGTATTACGGCATCTGTTCAACAAACTATTCGGAATTAATATGGATTATTAGGGATTAGTATTTAATGCAAAAATGAGCACAAATTTAACCATATTAAACCATCAATTTAGCAAACCACTCATTTTAAGTCTACAGGCGATAACTTTTTTCTCTGCTGTTAAAAGACTAAAATGTTCAGTTTATATTTTTTTTGACCCTCATTCATCCCATACAAGGCATATTTTCACTTGGATGTAAGGGGCTACTATTTGTGGCCATGTTTAGGAGAGATGAGCAAGATGTTGGTTTAGGTGACATTTAAACTTCTGCTTATCAATACAGTCAGGGAAGCTGGTAACAGAAAGGAAATTCCAAAGTCTAGCTGTCTGAGGGAAGAAACTATTAGAGTAGAAGTCCTTATGGCATTTAGGGACCTCTACAGTGAAGGGGGTGTGATTTTGTTGCTAAGCGGATTTTGTCAGGAGTAGGTACGTTGATGGGGGGAAGGGGGGTGCAACGAGTTCATCAGAACACATTCCATTAATGAAATATATTTCCCTGATCCAGCCTAGCAAAGAAATCCAAAACAACTGGAAGAAATAAGGGGAGAGAAGAAGCAGAAATATGAAGGTTTTGTTTATACTTTGTATCTGGTATGAAAGCAAGAGTTAAAAGTGTATGGGAATCAATTTCAGAGAAATTCTGCCATTCCTAACCAGCAGAGCATTGTCAAGTATGGGGAAAAGCCTATCAGGCATGTTTGCACAATGTGATGATGTATGGAAATGAAACCTGACCAGTAACGGTTGAGGACATGCGTTGCATCTAAAGGAATGATAATATGAGAATGATATGATGGGTACGAATCTTAAAGGCTTAGATCTGATGCCTGCAGAAGAATACAAGAATATAACAAAATATCTTTTATGAAAAGGGTTAACATCAAACGTTTGAATAAGTTCCATCTTGCCAGTGAATTGTGGGTGAGGATACGTTTCCTCCTCATTGTTGTAAATCTCCAATTAATTTTTTGTGAGAACAGCAAACAAATAGTGCAATGAAAATGCATCCTCACACGAAGCGATAATTTCATTGGTCGATGAGGCAATAATTCAGCATAGGTTTATAAGAAAATAATTTGCCACAATATATAATTGGTACAAAGGCATCAATAAAAACAGTGTTGTACTAAGCTTGCGAGAAGTCAAGGGACTCATTAAAGTAATCAAGATTAGTAAAAAGAATTGAATGGTACTGTAATATTTACCAAAGAAATGGGTCCTTCAAGAGAATTTTCAGGCAAACAATAAAATTTCGAGGAAGGCAATTCCTTTGGGCAATCTGGAAAATGAAAAGGAAATCATTTAGAATTGCTATCATGATTTATTTTTTTGTGCTGTTATTAAAAATAGTTTAAATAAATGAAATAAAATTATCAACTAATAAATAACTAATCAACTAATCAATAAAGACTAATGTGTGTTTATTTATATATTTTTTATAGAAATAAATATATCTCTCCCACCACACAAAAAATAAAGAGTAAAAAGAAAACAAACAAAAAAAAACAATTAAAGGGTTCTTTTCTAGATTCTTGACAAAACTATTTCAAGTGATGAGGGAAATGGATAATGTGGAAACTGGTCAGCAGTAGAAAAAAAAAAAAATCGTTGATTAATTACTGCATAAAATACAAAAAAAATAAAGTCAAAAAGAAAAACGAGAAAAGAAAAAGGAAAAAATGGGGGGAAAAAAAAAGAAAAAGAAAAGAGATTACTCGAAATGTCGACCCTTCTGACTAATTCTATTTTTGTTGACCTCCAAATGAATGAATGAAAAAAAAAAAAAATTAATGTCCATATTCCGTTCAAGGTAATGGTGAAAAAGAACATATCAACTTTGAGTGTGTCTTGTGTAGTTTTTGATTTTTAGTTGAGCACACAGACAATTCTCCTTATATATAGAAGGAGATAATTGTCGTCGTCGACTAAATAATCTTTGAATAAATAAAACAAATGCATCTCTTTCTAAATTTATTTAAAAAACTGTAGCAATTTAATTCTTTCAAAAACAATAAATATTATTTGTCTTCTTACCGTAAAAATTACTGTTGAAAGGGTGCCTAAGGCGATTATCAATAAACTGAGCATTCCCAATGAGAGAAGGCAAAGCCTGGAGGGTGGACCTCCTAGAACTGCACAGGAACAGCATTATACCGCAATCAACAGGGACCAGAAACTGTTTGTTAAATATTCCCCAAATCAATAAAACTAGTGTCACTTTTTGAAGTGCATTTATTTAAAATTGCATTGTTTTAGTTGATGGGACAGCATTTGATTTGGAAACAATTCATTTTTAAATGGGTAGAGTCAAAATTACGTTTCTGAAATTTTTAGATAAGGATTGGTTATTCGTATTACTTGGATTCTTCGGTCTACTGTTCTTATCTTGAGTGCCATTTTCACAATGTTTCTGTCGATGTAATCTGACTTTCTTCAGATGTATCTTGTCAAACTCTGGAATGTCTGTTGAACTTGTGAATTTGGACAGAATTTTGAATGGGACCCTTTATTTACTTTATGAGGGTGGCATGCTTTCGTGCTTTTATCCTAAAGGTTCAATTCTTAGTGCGGCTGACCAAACAAAAACAATTTTGAATTACTTAGGACCTCTATCCAGTCATGGCTGATGGAACGAGAGTATGTTACCCCCATGAAATAAATAAAGGGTTCCATTCGAAATTCCATAAAAATTCTGAAGTTCAATAAGATATACTTGAAGATCAGAGGTTACATTGATCGAAATGTTGTGAAAATGATACTCAAGATGAGAACAGTAGTCCAAAGAATCCAAATATTATGAAGAGTTGAAATTGCTTAGTTTAACGACATCAGATTAATCACCATCTTTGCTGACCGGATGATCTCATTTCTTTACGAAATGTTTTAATATATTATATAGATTCTGTCGAAAAACCATCCCAGTTGTATTGGTATATATCTTACCATTAAAAAGTAAATACATTTTCCTTTACTTATTGTGTTTAGTTTTATTTCTACAATTATTCCTTTACTCTAAAACAATATGTAACATAGAATATATAACAATATTATACAATTGCTTGGCAGCCATTTTCTTTTTTTCCGGAAATCTAAACTATTTAGAGAAACCGTCACGAAACTGCTTGTGAACGCCATATCAGCTCTGTTCCATTCATCTCTATTGACTGCTTCTGTTTCACGCATCATCATGTCATCGGCCGGGTCAGCATTACCATATTTTTCTCTGGCAATCAGTTTGACCTAATTATATGCCTTCTGTGGCATTATTATCTGGCAACTAACCAGGTCGAATACATCACAGACAGCAACTCAAACAGCCGCCATGGTAGTCTTGCGTTGATTTTGTCATGGAGGTATCTAATTTTCTCCCGCTGCAAAAACTGTGACATCAGAGTCGGAAAGTGGGATTGAGAAATCAGTTCCCACGCCCACGAGGAAGAGCACTCTGACCTGCAAAAAGTTCCTAGGCAGCCCTGTCGGCATTCCCCAGTAAGGGCGCCTAAGGCAATTATCAATAAACTGAGCATTCCCAATGAGAGAAGGCAAAGCCTGGAGGGTGGACCTCCTAGAACTGCACAGGAACAGCATTATACCGCAATCAACAAGGACCAGATCATTACAGGAATGATTTAATCTGTTGATTTTAGGGGCCTGGGGATAAAAATCCTGAGAACCTTATCCTGTGTCTCTCTGCTTTAATTGTTTTTTTTTTTCTATCATACCTGTTCAGGTTTAAAGCAATGCCCCCCTCCTGCTAATTTTGATCCAAACCCTTTAATTTATTCACTCGGGCAGTTTTTTCTAATATAACAAGACACTTTGCAGAAATTTGATTTTCTTAATTAAAAAAAAAACTACTTGATCAATTTACACGATTTTGGGAATATGCCATCTTTGTAAAGAGTACATACATCATTAAGATTTTTCTGTAATTTTGTTTTGTTAATCAAGTGTAATTCTAAATAAGCACTGTAATTCTTTTAGACTGAGGTAAATTTTAAAATGTTTGTTCTACACCAGAGTACTCCTTTTTCGAGAGCTGGATTTTCCTACACAAACCAACTGTATGTCCAACTCTGTCCTTGTGTGAAGGTAAATAGAAAACTTCAATATGAATAGAATGAATAGGTATTTTTGGATAAAAGAAAACAACTCAGTTGGGACCAATAAAAAAAGAGGGGGAGGGATAAATAAAGGTCAAAGTAAGAGTAGACTATTTCATAGTAGGAGGAGGAGACAGGAGGAGGTGGGGTAGATAATGAAATAAGACTATATCAAATAGAGCAGGCAGGTGTTACAAGGTGGTTAGAAATGGGGCTAACTCATGCCAGAATAAATTTACATCTCAACAACACAAATAACAAAAAAGGAAAAGGAAAGGCTGTTTGGATTTATCTACAGAAAGTAGAATTAAATCATGCTTGAAAAAAAAAAAAAAAAAAAAATTCCCTGCCACTCAATAAGAGCTGTTGCAAAATTGTTTTTTTTCCTAGAGATAACAATTTAGGAGCATTAAAGAAATAACAGCTTGTAAATATTAATAAAAGTATCATTTTTATTTTTTTACGAAAAAGGTTTGTCATATAATAATAATATGATAAAATTAATGTTTTCTTTTGCTTTAGATGCACAAATGAGCCATAATACTCGACTTTTGTCTTAAATGATTAAAAGAGCGTTCAATGACACAGGAAAATTTTTTATTTCTAATTTGACATTTTATTTAGTTATTAACATTTTCAAAACTTATATGCAATTCTTAATATCAAAAGTATTTTTTTATAAATATTAAAAAATATCGGTGAAGATTTCTCTCTCATATATCTTAAACAAAAACTAGATCCGATATCTGGAAGTTTTTTTGGATTTTTATTATTTTTTTTTTTTTAAGAGATATAGTGTTTGATCAACACTACTGTGGAGCCATGAGATAAAATACTGTTTTTTTTATAAATCCCCAAAACAGTTCTTCATGGTAAAAAAAAAAACAACTGATAATCCCTGCAATTATATTAAGACTAGTGTACATTCTTAGAATGGAAATCGCTTGAGACAAGGCATGAAGCCACTTGATGTAAGGAGCTAACAAGAATGAAAGTTGATTATTGCAGAGACAGGAGATGCCTAGTGGCGTTAGTTTGAAAAAGACCAAGGGTGTAGGTAGAAGGAAAACAGTGAGTTAGAAGAGAGTTCCACAACTTGGAAAGAAGCTACTGGAATATGAAGCTGTATTACAATGAGATATTAAAACAGTGAACTGATGAAGACCTCTAGACTAAGAAGTCAAACGAGCTGGAATAAAGGAAGCAGGGAATAGATCAGACAATTCTGAGGAAGATGTGTCATAATAGTATTTGTAGAAAACACTGAGACTAGCAACATCACCTCTGTGAGAGAGATTGCAGTGTTTGTGTGTGTGTGGGGGGGACAATCAAATTACAGCACCGTTTCTGCAATATATCAAGAATTTTGAAATGGAACATAGATCCATCAACCCAAATATGACAATACTCCATACATGGTTTGATAGTAGATTTGTAGAGATAGAGAATAATCTTAGATGTGAGAAAGTGTTTAGAGCGATGAATAGAACCGATTTTATAAGAAGCAGAAAGAGCACTGGATTTAATATATGGACTTCAAGAAATATTTGATGAAAAAGACCAAGTAGTTTTTAGAGCCATCCATAAGAATCCCAGGAAGAAAAGAGACACTTGCGATTGAAGAGCAATTGCCGAGTCTTAACAGGATTAAACTAAACAAGCCATTTCTTACCCCAATCCATAATAGAAGCCAAATCAACTTCTAGATCAATTGCATATTTTAACAGATTCGAGAAAAATGGGTGAGAAGCAATACTAGAATAGAGGGTAGTGTCATTAGTGTAAATGTTAACTTTTTGTTATTGCATAGCAACGTAATATAGGTGCAACATTGTATTTCTAACAATCTTAGATATGGAACATCTTATTTCACCTTAATAATAATAATTTCTCAACACACCCTCTCACTAATCGTACACTTACTATCTCTCTAGACAGTCAGGTATTGCTAGAAATTTTAAAAAAAAATGGGGTTTAATTGACATAGTAATCTGTAAATCCAGTGCTTGTGCAGTATGTATAATGCTGGTTCAAATAAATGCATTTTACGTAAAAACATGATTACGTACTTATGTGTAATGTTGAAATCAGTAAACAAATTCCAAAAATTACGAAAAATGAGAGAGAAGAAAAATAATTACATGTAAAATAATAGAATTATAGAGTTCTATCATATACGTTAATCTGGACCAATTCTTAAAATCCGGGGGAGGTAATTGCAGTCTATGATTTTGACAAAATAATTATGTCATTTCAAAATAGAAAATGGCGAACTGCTAACATCTTGTAAAAAATAGTTCTAGCAAATCTCTTATCATTTTTCGTAATTAATTTTTTTTACCAATTTTAATATGACATGTAATAGTGTTTTTTTTTGTTTTTTTTTACCAAAGATGCATTTTTTTAAAATTTCAGTATGCTACACAAGCACAATTCTTTTTTTTTTTTTTTGCAATAAATGAAATAAATATTTTAGATGGTGGGGATGAACAAGTCTTGAGAAAATAAATAGCCCCTACCTCCTCAATTGAAACATGTTAATTTTTTTCTTTCTTTTTTGTTAAAGAAAAACATTTTATAATCTGAAAATTTGATGCTAAATTCATAGTAATCTGTACTATTTTTTTATTATCAAAAAAAGTTAACCAAAGATTTTAGGTGTTGGAGATCGCAATCATTTGTTGTTGTTTTTTTTTTTTTATTCTTCTTCTTATTATTATTATTGTTATTATTATTGGTAATCATTACTACTGGAAAAATAAGTTATTTTAAAGGAAATACAATTTGGAAATAAGTCAAAAGCAATTTATTTTGCTTGACCTACTCATTTGTGACCTATTTGCTTTAAAAAGAATGTAAAAGAAGTTTTGAATAAATTTAATTCACCATGAATAGTGAATGTGAAATAAGTACATGGCCAGATGATTTTACTCACGGTCATTACTTACAGCAAATTAAATTGCTTAAAACTCCTTTTAAATTTAATTTAATTTTTCTTATTGCAAATGAGTCAGTAAACCCAAATAAATTGATTTTTACTGATATTTCCCTTGATAATAGTAACGGTTACCTCCTGTTCTATTTTTGCCTGAAGAGATCCTTTTGAAAGTTTTCAGATTGTCTTTCTCCACATTTGTTTCACTTATGGTAACACTGTTAAGAGAGCCCTCCTCCCAGACACACATACACCCCTAACTTATGCAAACAAAACCCTCACCCCCTTGGGGCATAAACAATCTTTACAGTGTTTTCTTCTTACTGGTGTTCTTTTCACCCTATTCAGAATAAAAAATAAAAAAAAATTCAAAAAGCTTGACACTTTCACTGACAAAGAGTGTCATTAAAGAAGATATCTCTAACTCTAAAATCTAGTTTTACTTTAAAAAAAAAAAAAAAAAAGTTTATAATTTCTCTTGAGAGCATAAAAAAAGTGCCAACAATAATGTGGAAAATTTTCTACCCAAGTGAATTAAGTAAAGGATTCAGATCTAATTTCCCAGGAGGTCACTAATTATGACAGAAGCTACCTATAGTGCAGGAGAGTACAATAATGAAAACAGTGTTCAAATTGCAGTCACCAAGATGAGAAAAACTGTCGAAAACATCTATATAATAAAAGACAATTTCATGTTTTCTTTTCCTCTCTATTCAGAAAAAAAAAAAATGCAAAAAACTCAACACTTTTCACTTATAAAGGATGCCATTAAAGAAGATATCGCTAACTTAACAAAATCTAGTTTTACTCTTTGTCATAATTCATCTTGGGGGTATAAAAAAAGTGGGCATTTTTAACAAGAAACAACAGAGCCAAAAAAGGAGATGAAAAAACAAAACAAAACAAAAACAAATGAAGAGTTTGAATGCAAAATGCACAAACGCCATTTTCAAAATTAGAAAGCTATCACTACAAAAAGCGTCTCATTTTAAAACTCGAATACACCTTAAAATCATGTTTTATATATAATGATACATGCATAATTTCTCTTTTGCTTTCAATTAAAATAAACTTTTAGGTGAAATCTACATTTAATATATTCATTATTTTATTGTTTAAGGTCACAATTTAAACAAATTGGATTTATTACATTTAGCATTCAATTTCTTCAAGCATACAAAAATAAAATGTTACCAAAGGCAAGATAAGTTACTCTTAAACAAATTACTGGTAGAACATTAGATTTTTGTACAATTGGTGAAATTTATTAGATATGTTTCTACCAGTATTTTGTTTTAACTTTCGATTTTGAAGCAATTATCAAGGGTCCTTGTGTAGAATTTATGGTCAGCCATTGTCTTCATTCTAACTTCACAAAATCAACACTAGGTTTGTTTTTGACCAAAACAACGTTTGAAAATAAATTAAAACAAAAACTTATCCAGGTTGGTAGAAGAGCAACTTATCTTGCCTTTGGTAATATTTATTTGTTTTATATTTATATTTTTTCACCCCACCTTTTTTTTTTTTTTGCTCTTGTTAAAAATGCCCCAAAATATATATTTTTTAATCAAATATTTTTATATTATGTTTTATGAAATGCTGAGAATTATAAATTCATAGTTTTAAAATATTTCATGTATTAATTCATGTGGGTTTTAACTTTTCTCCATAAAATAGAACATTGAGGAGTTACTGTGGCTAAGTGGTTAACACCACAGACCGACAACCTTGGTGTGCCAGGTTCAAATTCAGTTCATTTCATTGAAATACTTTCACTTCTGATTTCAGCATTTTTTCCCTTCTTTTCCTCTTTCGTGTTTCAAATTCGAGCCTGCCTACTGCAGCTAATTTTTTTTTTTTGCGGTCGCATGGGCACTCGCTGCTATTTTGATTGTAAAGAAAAGTTGTTTTGATTCATTTACACATGGGTTGCTGAAATATCTGGTGGGGAAGTTGTCTTCTACTTCTTCCATTCTTTTCTGTGAATTTGTATATGTAGATAAATATAAATCCATCCTATCTCACAAAAATTAGTGAGTAAAAAACGTGCCTTTTTCTAGCTCCAGGATGAAATCATTTCAAGTGCGAGGGGAAGCAAAAAAAAACAAAAAACAAATAGCAAGTCAGACAACCTTTGTTATCTGAAATGAACTTCAAAAGAAATCCTCCACTAAAAAAAAAAAAAAAAAAAATGGTGGGTATTTTTTTTCTTTAGTCAAATCCGGAATTGAATTAGGATCAACAAATGTTTTACATTCCCATATTTTTTATTGTCATCGAAATCGATAAAATTGCTCATTTTTCAATCAAATTGATTAATTGCCTGCTCTAGTTGGGGACACATCGTAATGCACCGAGAAGAAGCTTCACATGCCTCTCAACAATGACTTAGCCCACAATACATTGTAGTCTACATTGCACTGTAGAGAACCTACTGTTGATTTTATAAAATTATTTTTTATATAATAGCTTGAATTAAAGTTTAAAATGTAAAAGTTAAATATAATGCTTCAATTTGGCTCTAAACAGAAACATCCATTTCGAAAACGCCCCTGCCATATCAAAGACCCTACTGTTGATTTGATATGCTTGGCCTTACTGCTTGTTGATTTGATATGCTTGGCCTTACTGCTTGTGTGGTGATAATGGCTTGAATTTAAGTTTAAAACGAAAAAGTCAAGTATCATGATACAATAGTTCTTTAAGTAGAAACATTAATTTTGAACGTGCCCTTGAATTAAAATTTCAAGTGCAAAAGTATCATACTTTAATTGTGCTCTAAACAGAAATATTCATTTTGGATGCACCCTTGTCATATCAAAGAAGCTACTGTTTAAAAAATTTTGCCTACCAAACTCCTCTATCAATTTTTGGTCTATAGAATTGAAACTAAATATATAGGGTAATCAAACCCATGCAAAACTTTATATTTGAGTTTTAGCCAGGGAAAATCAGTGCAAAAGTGTGAAAAAAAAATGGTGAAGGTCAAACAATGACATTACGAATATGCAAGTGTAACGTAATAGCTATTGGTTAATGTTTTAATTTTTAGCATTACAGCAAACATGTCTTCATAGCTCAGACATTAATGTCAAAGAAAAAGTAAATCGTAAGCTAAACGTTTTGGTTTGTGCACAAGTCATTTTTTAAAAAAAACTTTTTAAATCATTACTATATATTGGGTTCAATCTATCTATATATCTATAAAAGTGAAAATGTCTGTCTGTATCTGTGTACATTTCCCTACGCAATAACTCTCTCAATTTTTAGTCTACAGACTCGAAATTTGATATACAGGGTACTGAGATTTGGGAAAATCTATGTGATTGGTTTTCGGACAGAAATTTGGCGATTAAAGAGTCAAAGTTCAACAATTTGACTTTTGAGAACTCTACCAAACTCCTTCGACAATTTGGGGTTTAAACACTTGAAATTTTAGATACAGGTTCCTTGGACATGGATCTAACTTAATAACTTGATTTGTGCCCAAAACAATAAATGTTAAGAGGTCATAATAGGGGTCAAAGTTAAAAAAAATTGACCGCTTTTTTTTTTTTTTGCTCAACATACATCTCCAAATACCCGGGCAACGCCAGGCACCCATGCTAGTATATCTGTAAAAGTAAAAGTGAAAGTGTGTGTGTGTGTGTGTACATTTCCCTACGCAATAACACCGTCAATTTTCAGTCTACAGACTCGAAATTTGATATACATATGTACCTCCAAACACCCGGGCACCGCCGGGCTGAAATGCTAGTATAATATAATACTAAATACGAAATCTGCATAAATCAAAATATCATGTTTAAGTGTATTTTACAACCGGGCAATGCCGGGTGGCCTGCTAGTAAGTTGTAAGAGTGAGTCAGAGGAGAATTATAGTTGGCTGAAATATTCTGAACAATTCTTCCTACTCCTGTTCCTCTCCTTTGATCATAGTTTGAAGATCGTCAAATAGAGAGGAGAAAATTACCAAGTGACCCCTTCTCCTCAGCTGAACTGATGTTGACCTTTTATTTTGAGTTCAGTAAAGGCTTTCACAAAAAACAAAGATGTTTAATGTAAGAGTGAAATAATAAAAAACAAAGGTGACTTGAGTGTGAGCAACCGGAAGCTTTTTTTGTTTTTTCTTAAGAATGAAGGTTGTCATACTTTTGACACATTGACATCTATAGGGGTCTTTTTCTTTTTTAATGAAAAGACTTTATCAAAAACTACTTGCATATTTACTACATCTGGTTTAACAGAAATGAGGACCAATTTGAAATTCAGCTCATTTTATGTATTTATTATATATATGACAAGCAGGGAGACCCGATGTTGCCTGGGATTGAATGACAATCAACAAAAGTTTCACACTCCCATAATTTTATTGTCACCCATTTTTCAATCAAATTGTTTGATCGCCTGCTCTGGTTGGGAACCCATCGCTGTGCACTCCAAGGAAGCTTCACATGTCTCCCCGCAGTGACAGTTCACAATACATTATACTCTACATTGCACTGTAGAGAACCTACTGTTGATTTATAAAATCATGTTTTATATATAATGGCTTGAATTAAAATTTAAAATGCAAAAGTATCATACTTCAACTGTGCCCTAAACAGAAATATTCATTTCGGACACACCCTTGTCATATCAAAGAACCTAATGTTGATTTTATATGTCAGGCTTTTCTGCTTGTGTGGTAATAACACTTCTCAAATGAACTTCTGATGTTAGACTGTATAAGGTGTTAACTTTGGTCAAAATCGCCTGTTCCTTCTTTCAACGAGTCATTTTGATTATCGATACTTATCAAAGAAATTCCAATATAAAACCTATCTAAGAACACTGCCAGATACATGAGGTACATTTGTGTGAAATTTAATAAAATTCAGCCCAGCTGTCTTCGAGTTAATAGGGAACGAACTTTCACACACATAAAGTTCATTTTATATGATAGATAGATAGATAGAAGTAGATAGATAACAGCTAAAAACTGTGATTAAATCGGTTATACAAGTATGTATACAGCACTATCACATTCACACGCCCGTTCTTATTAGATCAATGACGTTAAACAATATTGAGCCTGGTCAATATCAGATGAGTGACCATTTCAGAATAACAGACTTTGTTGTCAGAAATAAATACATTACTTCAATATAATTTGCAAAATAAAATCTATTTATATATCTATAAAAGTGAAAGTGTCTGTGTGTGTATCTGTGTGTGTACATTTCCCTACGTAATAACTGTCAATTTTAAGTCTACAGACTCGAAATTTGATATACAGGGTACTGAGATTTGGGAAAATTTCGGCCAGAAAGTTGGCCATTAAGGGGTCAAAGTTCAATGATTTGACCTTTGAGAACTCCTCGGACAATTTGCGGTCTAAACACTTGACATTTTAGATATAGGTTCCTTGGACATGGATCTAACTTAATAACTTGATTTGAGCCCAAAACAATAAATTTTAAGGGGTCATAATAGGGGTCAACGTTAAAAAAATTGACCACTTTTTTTTTTTTTTGCTCAACATGCATCTCTAAATACCTGGGCAACGCCGGGCACCCATGCTGGTATATTTATAAAAGTGAAAGTGTCTGTCTGTCTGTGTACATTTCCATACACAATAACTCTGTCAATTTTAAGTCTACAGACTCGAAATTTGATATACAGGGTACTGAGATTTGTGAAAATCTATGTGATTGGTTTTCGGCCAGAAATTTTGCTGTTAAGGAGTCAAAGGCCAACGATTTGACCATTGAGAACTCTACCAAACTCCTCCGAAAATTTTGGGTCTACACACTTGAAATTTTAGATATAGGTTCCTTGGACATGGATCTAACTTAATAAACTTGATTTGAGCCCAAAACAATTAATTTTAAGGGGTCATAATAGGGGTAAAATTTTTAAAAAGTGACCGATTTTTTTTTTTTTTTTGCTCAGCATACACCTCCAAACACCCGGGCAATGCCGGGCCGAAATGCTAGTCTATCTATAAAAGTGAACATGCCTGTGTGTCTGTCTGTGTATATTTCCCTATGCAATAACTGTCAATTTTTAGTCTATAGGCTCGAAATTTGATACACAGAGTACTGAGATTTGGGAAAATATATGTGATCAGTTTTCGGCCAGAAATTTGGCTGTTAAGGAGTCAAAGTTCAACGATTGGACCTTTGAGAACTCTACCAAACTCCTCCGACAATTTGGGGTTTAAACACTTGAAATTTTAGATATTGGTTCCTTGGACATGGATCTAACTTAATAACTTGATTTGAGCCCAAAACAATAAATGTTAAGGGATCATAATAGGGGTGAAAGTTAAAAAATTGACCGCTTTTTAATTTTTTTTTTTGCTCAGCATACACCTACAAACACCCGGGCACCCATGCTAGTAAAATTATAAAATATAAATTGAATAAAATAACAACAATTTGTCATTTATGTTAATTTTTACGTATAATTAAAAGGATGCTTTTTATTGGTTAAAATTAAAAGCTGTCTTTTGCACTTGTATTAATTAAGCAGACGGTTTTCTTTTTTTGGCCAATCTAAAAATTCAATCAAAAAGTCAACAAAACTCTTTCTATTTCAAAAAGGCGTCGCTAATACCAACACTTTTGAAAATGAAGAACTTTCTTTGAAAAACTATCTTCCCAAAGAAAAGATAAGAGAAGAACAAAAGTAAGTGTTGATTTAATTGTACTTTGAGTATTTATGTGTGTGTATATATATATATATATATATATATATATATATATATATATATATATATATATATATATTAGTAGTGTTGGGACCATTAATCGGAATCAGAAGCAGGATTTGGAAAAATCAGAGCTTTTTGGGGTATCAGAAAAATTTGAGCCTATTTTCCAATGCCAAAACCAATTCCTTAAATAATCTTTTTTATTTAGTTTTGATTTAAGAAACATCTTCCACTGCTTGTAGTAATAATAAAATAATAAAATATTTATTGATTTAAACATCCAGTAAGACTAAAATCTCTAGATCACTCCCTCAAAAATGTGTTTTTACATTTGAGAAAATATAGGTATATTTAAGATGTGTTTTTACAGTAATCGGGACAAAATAACAATTTCATAGTAAAATATTTAGAGATTTATAAAGAATCGGAATTTAGTATGGAACCGGTAATTGTATCAAAATCAGGAAAAATATTGGAATCGTCCCATCCTTATATATATATATATATATATATATATATATATATATATATATATATATATATATATATATATATATATTTATATATATTTATATATATATATATATATATATTAAGGGGATTAGAACAACAGTCTGAAAAGCAGAGTATATTTTAATGTATTAGTAAATTAATACAATTAAAATAAAATAAAACAGTGCTTGTTGCAATGCAGACGTATATGATCGATAGGCATATATATCCTAGAGCTATTTTAATATTGAGTAAAGATGATTGATAATTTATAATCAAAAATTAAAATTAAAAATCGGTTTCATAAGGAAGAAAAAAACAAATCATATATATATATATATATATATATATATATATATATATATATATATATATACACACATACACTCATGTATAAGTCGCTGTGCATTTTAAGACAAAAATTTTATCATTTTAGGTATTACCTCTGTACAAGTCGACTAGATTCTAGACAAGTTAAATGGTTCATCTCATGGTTCTTTCTTGCACAGATAATTTCCTTTTTTTTTTTTTTTTTTTTTTTTTGTAAGACATATTATAAATTGTTTCTCGGCATCCGCGAGTGATAATACGTGCATTTACTCAAGTGTGGTCTATTCGATTTTCATATATGGAACCAACCTGCTGCACACTTACATGCAATGAAAGCATACTTGCTAATCAGACATTCTGATCAATGGCATGCTGTAGATTCCAGGCACAATTACTGTTTTTAGACATAATTTATGTCACATACCATAATAGTTTAAACACGGACATTGCATGAGCCATAATATACTGCAATAATGTGAACGCATGCGTTAAGTGCCATAAAATGGTTTCATTAAATTGTTAAAACTTGTTGAACTTAGGGGAGAACAACATATCGTAAACACTACATTTCCTAACCCACTACAACAACTGTCATATCATCACCAAATACATCATATAGAATTTAGGCCTATAGCCACGTCTAGAAATAATGTGAACGCACGTGATTTCACTCCAAACAAAGGAAATTGCAAGTAAAATGCCTACAGTTAATACCTATTTCATCTCTTTGAGCAAGTAATTTAACTAGGAAGATAATTATAGAAAATTTCTCATTGAGAGTAAAAAAAAAAGGTGGGATTGCACAGCATCAGGATTGCAGCTTAGTTCAGGTCATACCATCTTAAGAGGTACCATGTTATTTTCCTTAAAAGATAACATATGTTGCGATAGTAAGGTTTTCATTTCCCAGCAAAGACTCACCTGCGTAATTCTCTTCCAACGCGTCTCCTTTCGTTCGAATTTGCACATTCAGACACCGACAACTGACCAGTAACATTTTCATAGCCTGTCAATATAAAACACATTTAATTAGAGATTTTTATAAAACTATGCTCCATGATTAAGTGATAAAAAAGAAATTCAACGATATTATCGAGAATACAAAACTACATTCAAAACTGTTTTTACAATTCATTGTATCAAGTGACTTCATTGCTTGTCTGGAGTGATTTCCATTTAAAAAATCATTGAAGATGAACAGCAATTTTAGCTACAAATCGAATGAAGTGTTAGAGAGCTGAATTGTAGCCACAAATGGGAGGAATGCTAAGGAGCTGGATTTGCACCACATTAAAAACTGACCTCTACTATCGTAGAGTGGCAAGTATATAAGGACAAAGAAATATACACACACATATATATATATATTGACTTACTATTTTAAATAATTTAAAATTTTTCTATTAAAATTAAATTTACCAAAATGATCCAAGATGGTAAAACTAAAGTATATTATAAATATTAAAGAATTAATATTTATAAAGTAATCTCAACCAGATGTAAAAGCTCGATAAAACCAAATAGGAGATAGAGCTTATGATAAGAGCAAATAGTTAATAAAACATGTTAAAAAAACACTTTGAAAAAGAGTTAAAAACATATTTAATCTGAAAAGGAAACACTTAATAAGTGGATAGTCCTTAGTCCACAGAATTTCGAAGAAATACTTTCCTTCTCATCAGAGGGTAGGAATTAGCAAAATGCGGGATCGGATTTTGCATACAAAAGTATTTGATGAAACTGCAATTAAGTCAATATATATATATATATATATATTATATATGAACAAATGATTAATAAAACATGTTAAAAGATATCTTGAAAAAGAGTTAAAAACATATTTAATTTTAAAAAAGGAAGCACAAGATAAGTGGATAGTCCTAAGTCCATAAGTGGATATATATATATATATATATATATATATATATATATATATATATATATGGTCGACTTGTAACAATGTGGAGATGGAATTTCTTTTCCCCAAACGAAAACACCAGGTTTATCATGTACAAAATTAACCGTTTGTTGGTAACATCGAATGGAATTAGCATCTGATGAATTGATGAGAATTGGAGACTTTTATGAAAACATAAAATCATAAAATGGCCATCCCATTAACAAAACGGCTGTAATGAAGAAATCCAAGATGAAACAAAAGTTACAAAAAAGAAAAAATGGAAGTCTTTGAATTTCAACAAAGTTTTGTACTAAATGAAACAGCTTAAAACCGTAATAAGATGTTAACATACCTAATCTCACTGGAGGAAATTGATGATTATATCAGATGTATTAACAGAAAACTAACATATTTATAGTGCACTAATTTGGGGTTTGATACCAAAAAATATTTGTAACTTATGCTATGGCAGAACAAAGCAAATCAGTTTTTTTGTTTGTTTGCTGTTTTTTTTTTTTCATTCTATTGCCAAAATATTCATAAAATTAAAAGAAAACAATACAATGTAAATATACGAGAATAACAGAAGCAATAAAATTATCTTTTTTATCCAGTTTTGGTATTTAGGGTGATGAAAGTGTCCTAGACTCCAAGGTGGGCAATAGCAGATAATATCTTATGCCTGCTCTCCGTGCATTCTATAAAAATAGGATTCATGTCAATCAGTTTGCATGCAGTCACATCGTTTCAAACATCCTTAGTCTATCCTGCTCTTTAGTACCAAAGGTATCCAGATGAGTTATAGAGTTGCTGTAGCAGTGGTATGCGGTACATGGCCGAGGCACCAAGCATGCAAGACATCCATAATCCCACCAATACCAAATTTGTGATGAAGCACAGTTAAAAGTATATTTCCTTCCAGTTTGCAGCCTTATACATCCACTCGACCTTGGCACAATCATTACACAGAGATCATTACGCAAGGATTAAACTAAAAACTATTGAACTTACAAAGGAACGTTGAGCACGACTTACACTATTACTATACAGCATAATCACATTGACACACCAGTTTCCGTTAAGCAACATTGAACCTGGTCATTACTAACATGGGTGACCGATCTGGGAATTGCAGGCACTGTATGTAGGAGGACGTCGACACCTCCTTCTAAAAGTTACAAAAACCTAATGTTGTCATCTCCTCAAACAAGGATATATACGTGCGACTGGGGACCACTTTGAATTTTATACTCCCATGGAACTTCCTCCTTCGGAGGAAGCCGGTTAAACGCAAATTAGGGTTAGTACCATTTCACACACACACACACACACGCACACACACACACACTATTATTAATGCAAAGTCTAAAATTAACTGGAGTGTATAAAGTCATCTACTTATCCCACCCTCAAGAGAAGAGACAAAGGCCTGGGAGGGTGGACCTCTTAGGACTAACCAGGAAAATGCCTCAGCCTGCCAGATAAAAGATCACTGAAATGACTTAGTTTTTGATGGATTGATTGCTGAGAATGGATTCCTGACAGGTATCTTCCAACGAAGAGTGTCTAACTCATCTGGTACTAGCCAAGCTCAATGTTGCTTAACTTTGGTGATTTAAGGACAACCATGTATAATGTGATTATGCTGTATTTGCAGAATTATCAAACACTGTGCGCCATCCTTTCTTGCATCTTGTCTATCAAAAACATTGTTGTCATGGAAACCAGCTTGTATTTAATAAAATTCAAACTCCTCTCCACAGTCGAACCATATTGAGTATAAATAAACTCCAGTCTTTACTTAACTTGTAGACATTGTTTCAATCATGAAGTTATGTTTTGTTATGTCTTGGTTTTGGTTCTAGCTGATAGCCTTCCCATCATATTTTTTGTTTTTTACTTCTGAAATCATGACTATATATTGGGTACAATATAATATGAAAGGATTGACTTCTGTGTGAATTAAATTTTCATATTTAAGCACATTTTATGACTGGGCAACACTGGGCGCTCCTGCTAGTAGCAATATATAAATGGTTATAGATAACAATTTGTTAAGGATCATCCACTTCTTTCGCAAAATGAAATGAGAAGTATCTTGAGGAAGAATCATAGTTCAAGAGGCAAAGAATTCTTGCATGAATTCTCAGTACTGGACATCTTCGGTAAAGCATCTTTTGTTATACATAAGCTTTGTACTAAATTCGATTTTAGGCAAAATCACATTCTTTTACAGGAGCACAAAATCAACTTTGTAATCTAGTGGGGAATGTCCTCTTCTCTTCCTTGCAAAGCCTTTTTCATAGAAGACATGTTGCTAGTGTTTCTTTACTCTATCGTTATTTTCATGGTAGGTGCTCGACTGAGCTTCAATCTCTGCCCCTCCCTCCATCTAATACATGCACAGTAAAAAAACTCATCTAGCTGCAAACAACAGACACGACAGGAAAACAAATGAACTCATATCTAAAGAAATGGCAGAAACACTAGAGGATGACCTCTGATCTGTAGTGCAATGGGGACAAAAATGGATGGTCACATTCAATGCTGCCAAGACTAAGCTTGTTTCCTTCAATAATTACAGGACGCCTTCTCTACCACCAATAGCAATGGTCAATGACTCTTTCTCTGAAAGTACATCCTTTAAACACCTCGGCCTAATGTTCACAGAAAACACAAATTGGAACAATTACATTGAGAGTATTGCCAGGACCGCTGCGAAAAAGGTAGGTTCTCTTTACCGTGCTAAAAAGCTACTAATGCCCGAAAGTATCCTGTGTCTCTATAAGGCGTATGGAGTATTGTTGTCATATTTGGGCTGGTGCATCTGCTACTGGTCTCTCACTCCTAGACAAAATTCAAAAGAGAGTTGCCAATCTGATAGGTCCTGAACTGTCATCTAAGCTTCAGCCTCTGTCCCATCAACGAAATGTTGCATCCCTCTGCCTGTTCTACAAGTACTTTAACGGTGCTTACTCTGACGAACTGCAAGCACTTGTACCCCTCAACATAAATGCCCCTGACAAGCCCGACAAGCAGCTAAATCTCACTTCTTCACAGTAGAGATCCCTAGATGTAAAATAGCCTTCTACTCCAATAGTTTCTTTCCCAGAACCACTAGACTTTGGAATTCCCTTCCAGGTCCCTGCTTCCAACTGTACCAACATGCAGAAGTTCAAGTGTAACGCGAACCAACATCTTGTTGCCCAACTCCCTACATAGTACCCCTGTCGCTTATGTCCCTGATAGTAGACCCCTACATCAAAGTGGCAACGTGCCTTGTTCGGAGTGAAAATCTAATTTAAAAAAAACTATAAAAAAAAAACGTAATCAATAATTTTCCTTCCTACTTCTGTCTGTCTAAAACTAAACAGAACTATCTATAGAACACAGTACCACAGGGCTGCTTTCCAGCTGACTACAAAATGATATTTTTCAAGCCCAATGTTAACAAATTCATGTTCAGTTGTTCTCTTAAATAAAATTCTGCCCAGTTTAAAATCATTGTCACCAATCCACTCAATGTGTCGTCTCATTGTCCACCCGGTAAACTAATTGACCCATATCCTCGAGAGGCCTTTGGGCCTTGATAATGACTCATTAGTACACAAACAAAATTATTGTATTTAAGCTTTCTGCTAACTTTAGTGTTAGGCAAGCCATGTACACAAAGATATTTGAGCCATAAACTAGAACGCCCCCACCCCCCGAACTACACCTCTTAAAGATGCCACTGTAACAATTGCAAAATTAAGAGAAATAAACAATACATATTTGGTTCTTGGTCTTCGGGATCAGGATCAAAGTGTAGTATCTGTTCTGATGCTGGCTGCACTACACTTTTTTTCACTTTTTTTGGTCTCGGTAAAAAATGTATCAGTCATGAAAGAGGAGAAATCATTGTCACCAAATCCACTCAATGCGTCGTCTCAAGAAGGAGAAATCCTTCATGACTGATTTTTTTTATTTTTGTTACTAACCAGAGTGCCCCTTTTTGAGGAGCTGGTTCCCCGCCACATTAAAAACCGACCTTGTGTCTAACTGAACTCTGGCCTCGTGGGGAAGCAAGTAAACGAAAAACAAACAAACAAACAAAAAAAAAACAATACATATTTGTTATCAGCAAACCTGTCCTTAATAAACGTTGTTGCTGTTATAGTTGGTCAAGTTCTTTGTTGTTGTCAAGTGAACAAAAAAATAAATAAATAAATGGCAAGTGATAAGATAAATGGTAAACAAAATAAGTCAAACCAGGTTTACCTGCTTCTTCATGAAAAAAAAAAAAAAAAAAAAAAAATAGAATCGAGGAAGTAAACAAAGAGGAATTTCGCAGCCACTGTAATATCACATTACAGAGAGAGAGAGAGAGAGAGAGAGAGAGAGAGAGAGAAGGGGGGAGAGAGGGAGGGTGAGGGAAGAGAAAAAGTTGTTTTGGTTCATCTCCAATGAAATAAGTAGAGTACCATACCAGAAAACAATTACCTCTCCCTCACACACACACACACACACACACACACACACACACACACACACACACACACACAGAGTGTCCCAAAATGATGTATATACACTTTAAATAATTTAAAACCAAATGTTTGTTTTTCCTATGCAGATTAAACTCATCGATCTTAATGATAGCAGCCAGGCTAACTTTGACCCCTTGGCAGCCAAATTTTCAGCCAAAAACCGATTAAAAAGCTTGTCCTATGTCTGAATACACTTTATGCAAAATTTCAAATGTTTAGACCAAAAATTGTCTGAGTAATTTGTAGAGACCGCAGAGTTTTTTTTTTTTTTTTTTAATTTTGACCCCTTAACATTTATTGTTTTGGGCTGAAATCAAATTAAAATGTTTGATCCATGTTCGAGTAACCTACATGTAAAATATCAAGTGTTTAGACCCAGAATTAGCAGAGGAGTTTGGAAGAGTTTTCACCGGTAAAATCGTTAAACCATGACCCCTTGATAGCCAAATTTCTGTCTGAAAACCGATTAAAAAGATTTTCCCAAATCTCAATACCCCTTATGTCTAATCTCGAGTTTGTAGATTGAAAATTGACAGAGCAGTTTGGTAGGGAAATGTACACACACACACACACACACACACACACACAATTTCACTTTTGTAAATATATAGATATACAGGGTTTCCCCAAAAGATGTATACGCACTCCTAAACTATCTTTGCACTTCAACAGCATTTTCATGCTTCCAGTAGCATTTTAGAATGAATTTTTTTTTATATTTGTTTACAAAATTTTGCCTACCAAACTCCTGTCAGTTTTTGGTCTACAGACATGAAACTTAATATATAGGGTATTCAAACCCATGCGAAACTTTATATTTGGGTTTTAGCTGGGGAAAATCGGTGCAAAAGTCTGAAAATTAAAAAAATGGAATTTGCCAGGTGAAGGTCAAATGACGGCGTTACAAATATGCATGGGTAATTTAATAGCTATTGGTTCAGGTTTTAATTTTTAGCCTTGCAGCAAACATGTCTTCATAGCTCAGGCATTAACGTCAAAGGAAAAAGTAAATCGTAAGCTAAACGTTTTAGTTTCAGTTCTCGGTGGTGGCATAATTACTATATATTGGATCCAATATAATATAAATATGAAATCTGCATTAATCAAAATATCATATTTAAGCATATTTTATGACCAGGCAATGCTGGGCGGCTTGTCATCCACATACAGTACTGTTTCACAGCTCATCAGTGCGGCTAGACAGGCAACTGCCTCAAGCCAGGATTGAAACCCGACCGACCGTACGACAGTCAAGGCTTCTCACCATTACCCTATACAATTGCTGTGTGGATAATGAATAAACAATATTTTGACATCGTCCAAATGCCTCCGCTCGATTTGTTTACACAAAGAACGTTGCTTAATACGCTAATGGCAGTTTGTATATCACTTCCCAATATGCTCAACCCAAGATAGGGAGCATTATATATATATATATATGATGATGATTGCAACGTCTCTTGTCAGACGAGTGCTACTCCCTCAGACATTTAAAATTCATGAGCCCAAATGCCTAAGAGAGTATCTATACAAAGATGATGTTACAGAGTCTTAGCTTTGTACGACAGCTAAGTCTCTCTCTCTCGGTTCAAAATGTTGAGATCCAGCAACAAGCAAGAGCAAGATAGCCAGCAACAAATTAAACTGCAGACAAGCTTAATGCGGGTACTGGTCTCCCGCTTTATGGTTTTTTAAATCAGAGATTTGCTTCTCCTAGAAAGGTTGCCTTCACCACGGCTTACGGGAGCCCTCTCCACCCCAGTATATACATATACACACACACAAATATACAAATATATATATACACACACTAAAATGATCAATGGAAAATATTAGCCCACAATGATAATTTTTGCTTACCTTTTTTTTTATTTACTGTTTTATGCATGTTTTGAAACCCATAAAAGATTTTGTTCGTGCTTTATTTGATGGATACTCTTCAGAGATGATCAAATATTAATTTAAAAAAAAAAAAACTATTCAAAAACTAAACAAAAAAGAAGAAAGGTTAACAAGATGAGACGAATGATAAACTAAAAACATGTACAACTCACTTTAAAGATGACAATCAGAGAACCCCTATTATCTAAAACGATAATTCTAACACCATGTTGAAAGATTCTTCATTCAAAGTGTACTATTTCTCAATGCTTAAATCAGGGGGAGGAAGCTAGTGTCTGTTCTGTTGTCATAAGAATCTTCTCAGACATTATCTCCACCTTGGACACGAATGATTGTGTATATCTACTATAAATTATCACAATCGACCGCTCATTAGCAAACACATTATATATACTAGCAAAAATATGTGACCAGATAGAGCATATTACTCCTAGTATATATAAGTGAAAGTGTGTGTGTGTGTGTGTGTGTCTGTGTACATTTCCCTATGCAATAACTGTCAATTTTCAGTCTACAGGCTCGAAATTTGATATACAAGGTATTGAGATTTGGGAAAATCTTTGTAATCGGTTTTTGGCCAGAAATTTGGCTGTTAAGGGGTCAAAGTTCAACGATTTGACCTTTGAGAACTCTACCAAACTCCTCCGACAATTTTGGGGCTAAACACTTGAAATTTTAGATATATGTTCCTTGGACATGGATCTAACTTAAGAACTTGATTTGAATCTAAAACAATAAATGTTAAGAGGTCATAATAGGGGTCAAAGTTAAAAAAATTGACCGTTATTTTTTTTATTTTTTTTTTTTTTGCTTAACAAACACCTCCAAACACTCGGGCAATGCCGGACTGAAATGCTAGTGTATATATATATATATATATATATATATATATATATATATATATATATATATATATATATATATATATATATTAAACTGTTATTTATCGTTTTAAATACTATTCCAAATTTTTATTACAAACAGACACAAAATCTCCATTATAGTATTTCTTTCATTTTTAATGAAGTTAATAGCTATAGGAGTCAATGATCTTATACAACTTAAATCCACTATTAAAAGGAAGTCGTCAAGCAGATATTCCTATTAAAATGTATTACTTAGGCAAGCATTAACTTAAAAAGTAGAATTTCCAAATATAATTTTGTTTTACAGAAAGAAAAAAAAATAGTTTTGTGACTTTTGTTGACAAAAAGGAGATAAAATGATATGTGACAGATTTGTTTGCTAATTCACCTGTCATGGTTGCTTTTGTTCTAATGCATAGAGTTCAGAATCATATGATGACAGGGACGTCAACGATTGGTTGGTTTAGCCTTGTATTTATTTATCCATATAAAAAGGTGTCACTCAGAAGTCTCCCCTACTTTCATGTGCCTTTCTTTTTTTCACTAGGAAAAAAAAAAAAAAAAAAAAAGAAGCATATAACATAAAAATAAAATGCCCTTCAGTAATCCTAATACTAACTCTAACTTCGGGTGAGACATGATTGAATACATAGATTGAACCTTGAGAAGTACCATCACTATGGGTCAGAATGGACCTGAGAATAATGTTAACTATGCAACGATCTGCACTTTCCAAAGCTCCCAAATTCAAAGATTTCTTTTTTTTAAAACTAAAGAATCACCACTTATCAAGGCCCAAATGCCATTTGAGGATAAAGATTAAGGAGTGTCAGATAGACGGTGAAACAACACCGTGATGATCAGTAATGATGGTGAAAGTTTGATAGAATTTGATTATTTATGAGGATAGTTCAACAAGAATTTGTTTACATTAGACTTAAAAAAAAGACAATGTTGTAGTAAGCCGGGAAGTAGGTCTGCAGTATTGTGTTCCAAAGCTGAATAGTTCTAATAAAGAAACTTTGCACATGGTAGTTTCGTTTAATTTTAAGCAAAAAGAAGGCAATCGGAAAATTATTGACAGCGGTTGTAAGTAAACGAGTTTTGCGACTGTTTTACGAGAGATGGGAGGGGTTCGGGTTCACAGAGTCAAGCTAAGATGACCGGAGCCTCACCACTAGATGTAGTTTTGTGTCATAATCAGGACAGTTGAAGGATAGCTAGATGATAGGGGTTGAGAAATAGGGTAGGCAGGGGGAAAATATAGCAGTGGACTGGCAGAGTGAGAGAATAGCATTTAAACTTCCTTGGGCACTCAAGGGTACCCGAGGCAGTTTAAGTGTCATATCACAGGACAAATTCTACTTAATCTATAGATGAAGCCCTGACAGGTACTACCACTCCTCTGGGTAAGAGTAGTCCCCCAAAGTAATTGTGAGCTGTCAAATTAGAACCTTGCCATTAGATGCATGCCAAGGCCAAATCAGTATTGTTGCTCAGTATTTGAACAGGATCAAAAATAAAAATAAATAAATAAATAATAAAATAAAAGGCCTCTCCAAAGTTTTCGAACGGGGGGGGGGGGAGTATTGCTAACTTCTTAGAGCTACGCAGGCCAAAATAAAAAAAATAAATGACTGTTTTGCTTATGAGCTTTACTTTTTAGTGAAACTGGTTCTCCAAATCCTCATTTTTTTTTTAAAATCATTTCCTGAACAAAAAGAAAAAACCCCACACTATTTTTATACATTTTCATATTTAAAATTTTTAATTTTTTCCTGCATATTTTCACGTTTTTCCATAAGAGCTCCACGGGCCGGTGTAAAGATTTTTGCAGGCCGGATCTGATTTGTGGGCTGTAGTTTTGAGACCCCTGAGTTAATAGATTCTAGAATGTCCGACCAGCTTAGTTTCTCCTGTCACATCATCACAATAATGCATCCCTGTGCTTGTTTTACGCTTACTTCCATGGAATGTGCTCCGATGAACTTACTGCACTTTTCCTTTTCCTCAACAAAAATAACTTCTGACCCACTCGACTAACAGCAAAATCATACCCATTCAGTGTAAAGACGAAAGGTGATGGTAGTCAAGTGATTAATAACTAGTGATGAGACGATTCCAATTATTTTCCCCGATTCTGATACAATTACCGATTCCTTACTAAATTCCCAATTCCAATGCAATTACCGATTCCTTACTAAATTCCCAATTCCAATGCAATTACCGATTCCTTACTAAATTCCCAATTCCAATGCAATTACCGATTCCTTCCTAACTTCCCAATTCCAATTACCGATCCCTTACTAAATTCTCAATTCTAATTACCGATTCCTTACTAAATTCCCAATTCCAATGCAATTACAGATTCCGATTCCTTATAAACTCTAAATATTTAACTATGAAGTAGTTATTTTTCCACAATTATAAAAAAAAACACATGTTAAATGTGCAGATATTTTCATAGGCGTAAAAAATACACTTCAGTTATATTATTAGTTAAAAATACACTTCAGTTATATTATTAGTTAAAAATACACTTTAGTTATATTATTAGTTAAAAATACACTTCCGTTAGTTAAAAAAAAATCAATAAATATTTATCATTTAATTATTACTATCAGCAATGGAAGATTTTGCTTTCAACAGAATTAAATTAAAATTTTTTTTAAAGAATCGTTTATTGACATCAGAAAGTAGGTACTAATTTTTCCGATTCCGATACCCCTAAAAGTTCCGATTTTTCCGATTCCCGATTAATTGTCCCAACACTATTAACAACACAGACGAACGACCTGGGTGTTCCAAGTTCGAATCCAATTTGTTTCCACAAAATCACTTTTACTTAGGATGTTAGCAATCTCCCGTAAATATCCAATGTCTTTTTAGAAGGAATTCTGACTATAAAATATCGGGGAACCAATGTCAGCATTCAGCAATAGAATCTTCGAATTCATATGATGAGAAGGAGGAGGAGTAGTAGTAGTAGGAGGAGGAGGAGGAGGAGGAGGGGTGTAAAGGTCTCTAACCCTTATCCTTGAGTGGCCTCTGGGCCTTGATAATGTGGTGATGCCTTTGTAAAAAAAAAAAAAAAAAAAAAAAAAAAGATGGTGAAAAAAAATGTTTCTATTCTAATAGCTTCTTTTCTCGGTCGGTCCACTTGTCTTTGTAACAGAGTCTCTGCTCCCTTGTCTGCAACAAAGTGCATAAATTTAAATTTAATGTTGCTTTGTTGCTGTCGAACTCCTAACCCAAGATGCCCCCCTACAAATATGGCCGCTATCACAGTAATCTCCCCTTTCAGTGGCAATATGTCTTGTTTAGGACGGACAACAAAAAAAACAAAACAAAAAAAAAAAACAAAAAAAACAAACAAACAAAAAAGTAAATAAAGAATAATGATTGAACAGTGAGCAGCACATAAGATTTTTCTAAACAATCATAACAAAATTTCATATCGTAAACTTACCTTTCTTAAATCTTGGGATTACTTTTAAAACTTTTTGTATAAATTAGAATTCCTGTGGGGGGATAAAACTCAAAACTCCATACATTAATAGTAAAAAAAAAACAAAAAAAAAACTCTGCTATATTACTGTTCCGCAGACATCGTTTAGTAAATATCTAAATAAAATTGAAAGCAAATACTGGACTTATGCTCTGTTGCTCCGATACTCCAGTACATACCCAGGCAATCTCGCTAAAACGAGTTAACATTGCGCGCACGCGCACGCACACCAATATGATTAACCTTGTTTTCTTTCATTCAAAAACGACAGCTTATTATTATTATTATTATTATTATTATTATTATTATTATTATTGGTCATAACTTAAGAGTACAAGGCTTAAAACAGCAGCTTACATAAAACCCGCATGCACACAATATTTTTTTTTTCTTTCTTTCTTTCTTTCTTTCATTTATTTTTTTTAGTTTGCGCAGGCTCAGGCATTGTGGGGAGCATTTGTTTTTCTTTCTAAATTCATCATCGCCCCCCCCCCCTACTTCATGCAGTCTCCATAACAAAAAGTTTACAAACATGAAACATTCTAATAAAAGCTAGTTTCTTTTTACTCGGCAAACTAGGAATGTTGTTTACGAATTTGGAAGAGGGGGGGGGGCTTATTTAGATCGGCACTCATGGCACAGAGATGTCTGTATGATGTACGAACACGTCACGGGACAAAGGTGAAAATTTTCAAAAAATCATGTAATTTTGATCAAGTAGGTTTTGTTTTTGTTTTTTATTAAAAAAAAAAAAAAAAAAAATCAAATTTTACTCTTTTTCGATAAGGGTGAAAAAAAAAAAAAAATCAACGAATCGGTAGACAAGGGCAGACAACCCTAAAGCACGTGGAAACTGTCAAAATAATCACTGATTATTTTCTTTAGAGAGACGTGGCCTCATCTGTCACTTATCGGTACCAAAAAAGCAAATAAATAAATAAAATAACGGCAAATTTGTTTTTCGTAAAAAAAATAAAAATTAAAATAAAATAATTTGATCAATTTTTGGGAATATTCCATACGTACAATATTGAAGTTTTTCTTCGTTTTCGTTTATCGCTCTGAATAATCAACGAAAAAAAAAAAAAAAAAAAATGGTACCCGTAAAAATGACAAAAAAAAAAAAAAAAAAAAAAAAAATAGCACGGAGAAAAGATATAGATGAAAATCTCACGGCTTTGTAAAAACATTGCATTCCAATGGAAAATTTTAAGTCTGTCAAATTAAAAAGAAATTTTATCTATATTTAAAAGTAGATGAAGACATTCAGCTATTTCCCCCCCCCCGCTCCTCCCTCTCTCAAAATGATATTCTACTTTTTTTTCTAAGGTGATTATGTGTGAACACCTCACTCCCCAAAATATTTTAGAATTTAAAGAACATGGCCTCTATAGTATCTGATTTGACTGAATGGTTAATTGTTGGTATAGACCGCTTCATAGCCTCCAAGAAATTCCAGCAAAAGGCCAACAACCAGTTGTGATTCACCCCAGAATGTGCCAATGCCATTGCGCACAGAAATCACTATTTCCATTGCTTCAAATGTAATAGGTATTTTGAAACTAATGTCACCTTTAAGACTACCAGTGACCATCGTAAAAGAGTAATAAAGAATGCAAGAGATTCGTATGCTTTGCTTAGTCTGTCAAGTTTAAAGACGAGCAGCGGCTTGGTCCCCACCAATTTTGGCAAATAACAAACAGGATCCTAAACAGAAGCATACCCTCTATCCTTAACATCATCAATGGACCGGAGATAATTTCATCAGCATCTGACAAAGCAAAGCTATTTGCCAAGAACTTTGCAGCAAATTCTACCCTTTGCGATCAAAGCTGCCTACTCCCTGTATTTCGGCCTGTGACAGAAAACACTATGCGATATACAAACATCTGTACATGATATTGCCAAGCTTATCAAAAAGTTTGATTCCAGTAAAGCAACTGGTTTCAATGGCATTCCAGTCATAATGCTTAAAAAGCTTCAACCAGAACTAGCTCTCATACTTCTAAAGCTGTTTAAATGTTGTTTTAAGGAGAAATGTTTCCCAACACTCTGAAAAACTTCATCAGTCTGCCCCGTATTTAAAAATTCCAGAGATTGGTCATCTCCCTCTCAGTACAGATCAACCAGTAACCTGTGCATCATGAGTAAATTGCAGAAATCTGATAAACAGAAGTGGTCAACCATCTAAGCAAAAATAACCTGTTCAGTGACATGCAATATCGTTTCCGTTCTGCGAGATCTACAGCAGATGTACTAATTGTTATATCAAATAGGATTAGTGAATCTCTCGACAGGGGGTTAATTTCTAGAGCAATAGTTCTTGACATATAAGAGTTTTTTTGTTAGAGTATGGCATAAAGATCAACTTCACAAGACCGCCAGCTATGGAATAGCTGGAAATGTCCTCTCAATTATTAAATCCTTTCTCTTTGATAGGCTAATATGAGAAGCCGTTGATGAGCAGAAATTAGAAACTCATAATATTAATGCTGGCGTCCTTCAAGGTTCCATCCTGGGCCCAAATCTCTTCCAGATCTTCATCAATAATCTTTCAAATCACATTCTTAGATTATTCGTAGACACTTATGCTGACGACACCACAGTCTATGGCAACACTTCAAAGGTCAGCAATGAACAAAATCTTTCTGATTCTCTCTTCCCTGATCTTGAGAACGTGGTGCAATGGAGAAAAAGGTGTCTGGTTAATTTTAATGCATCGAAAACAAAGCTTCTCTCCTTTCACTTACACTTTTTGTCAAAATTTCACAAAAAAAAGAAAAGAAAAAGAAAAACAAAAGTATCTAAATTTTCAATAGAGGCTTTCACCGTATTTTGGCGTAAAACTAAAACTAAATAAAGCCCACATTACTCACCCATACGCCTAGTAGTTGTATTCAAACATTCATAATGATAGGCTAATGAGTTTAGGAGTTAATCCTGTACATGCAAATAAATAAAATACCTAACTTTATGTAAATAGAGATAGTTGAAAGTTGACACGAAATTCATTCTGCATATTCAGTTGATGAAAGCGGGGTGGAGTTTGTCTAAGGAAGATGGAGGAGCACAAATCAGGTTGTTGTGGGGTTACAAAGCCACCCCCACCCCGCCCACAACAACCGATTTTTATTTAAATTATAGCCGAATGTCCTTTCATAATAATCTCTTCTTTTTTATATTAAAATGTGTTTAAACCGTTTAGGAAATCATGATTTTTTTTTTTTCCATAGCGGAATGAAGTTCGAAAAAAAAAAAATAAATAAAATGACAAATTCTGATACGAGGATGAGAGGAGGGGTTGGCCTGTTGCTCCTCCTGATCACCTACTTTCAGAAAGTTCTAAACTTTTTTAGGCCGATCTCCCCCCCCCCCCAAATTAAAAAAAGAAAGTGCACCTCACGTTCCAACAGATCGGTTATTAGCTTTTAAAGTGATGCAATAAATAATAATAAAGTAAATAAATGTTACTAAAATAATAACAATAATAACAGTTTAAGATATGAGAGAGAGAGAGAGAGAGAGAGAGAGAGAGAGAGAGAGAGAGAGAGAGAGAGAGAGAGAGAAAAATAACACGTGTGGTTACAATGGTCCCACTCTTTGGAGCTTCTCATAAACTACTAGTGTCAGCTGTCAAACCTTAGAATTTCGCCCAGCAAACACCTAAAACACTTGTGTTAATTTACAGTTCATAGACATCCCATAAAGTTAAACATATACACCTTTTAGTTAAGTGGTAGAAACACCTGTTTGTCTTCCCTACAACTGAAGAGATCATTTACTTGGCATTTTGGTCAAGATCAAAGTGTAGTATGCGGCACTTCCATTTCTCGTTCTCTTTCAGTGGAGGAGAAATCCTTCACGGCTGAGACAATTTTCATTTTTGTACCTTTTTCTGCACGTTAAAAACCGACCTTGGTGTCTAACTCTGCTCCGTGGGGAGGCATTGTAAATAGGTACAACTGAAGAGGTGGTAAAATTCCACCCTGGTCCTTTTTTCACATGTTTGAATTGCCCAAACAATGAAGATAGCACTCACTGCAATAAATATATATATGCATAATGATTCTCTTTCTCACACACACAAACACACACCATTAGACAAAATAGAATACCTGCCTCAGAATAGATAAATTACCCCCTTAGAACAGAAAAGTTTCCACACAAATTTTATGTCCCCTTTAAAGTCAGGAGAAAACACTCGCCTAGCTACAACCACTATCAACAATTACCCCTACTATCTATCTGTGCCTAAATCTGAACACAGATTTCATGGACAAAGCTTTTTTTCTTCTGGAACTGCCCGCCTGTGCAATTGCAACAATGCAACACTGTTCCAGTGTTCCACTTGTCTGCTTCTCGACCGACTATAATATGGTAACCTTCAAGTCCAATGTAAACAAGTTCTTGTTGAGCGGTCCCCTTAAATAATCCAACCCTACGCAATCTACACTATTAACGATTACTACACTACCATCTTACATTCATTAACCCTTATCCTCGAGTGGCCTTCGGACTTTTTATAAATGGTAACTATCTTGTAAAAAAAAAAAAGTCATTAAACCTCATGTTTAGAATACTCCTAATTTTGATTTTAGAAAATGTTTAAAATTTAAGGGGTCTTGAAATTCAGGGAATCTTGCTTAATCGGCGTATAATGAGTGTTGAGTAAGAATTAAATTCAACGCAAATCTAAAATATTTCAATTTTCAAATGTGAAATTGTGACTATTAAAAATTTTGGTACTTCTACAGTTTATCGCCGAAAATTGAGACGCCATTTTTTTCGAGCACCTGTCGTCAAAATCAGAGGGAGAAATCAGTATTTTAAACTATGACCGAAGCATGAAATAAAAAATTTTTTTTAAATAAATTAAACTAGATAATGATTACTTCCGGGAAGAACTAATAACTACGTGCCCCAAAGTAGTATAAATACCCTCAACCTCCCCATGTTAAGAACGGCTTTCGAGGTTTGGGGTATTTATACTACTCTCTGGGGAACGTAATTATCAGTTCTTTCCGGAAGTAATCATTATCTATTTTTTTATATTTTTATTTCATGCTTTAGTCATAGTTTAAAATACAGATTTCTCCCTCTGCTTTTAACGACAGGTGTGCGAAAAAAAAAAAAAATGGCCGAATCCGGTAAATTAGGAAAAAAAAAAAAAAAAAAAAAGCTTCTACGCCTCGACCTCTTTACGCTTTGGTTTGCTTTTTTTTTTCCTTTTTTTTTTTTTTAATCCAAAAAATGTTGTTTTTGACTTCTCCGAACATGATTGAGTTTCTCAAAAAAAAAAAAAACCCCAAAAAAAAACATTAACGTTTAGTGCATTTTTTTTTGTTTTGTTTTGTTTAATCTGGTAGCACCACCAGCACCAGACCAAAATAATAGGTCGCAAGTGAAAAAAAGTTTTTTTTTTTTAGTGGAAGCAGAGAAGAAGCTTAACAGAAATATTTCAGCCACCATTTAGAAATTTCTTCATGAAATCATAGTCGAATAAACTGATATAGTGGTTTTGACACAACGGGTCACGGGTAGTCTCATAATCTAGTGTGCGTGTTTCGTCTTTAATGACACTTACACGCTTAAATGTTTGGCTAAACGTGAAGATAACGTTCTTACGAGCTCTTCTCCGGTCTTTTTACTCGGAGATATCCTACCAGACACTGCCTAGGCCTCTATGTTTCGAAGAGAAGAAATAAGTTTATTGTATGTCGTCCGAGACGCCCTCACTGGGGAATGCTAATGAATTCGAACAGTTATTTTTATACTCGCATGAAATACCCAAAACCACACTCCATATATTTATAGCTTTTCAATGCTTAGAAACAGTGAAAAATCGCATTTTTATTTTTTTTATTAATTTCTCCACCTCTCTCCCTCCCCCCGCTCTCTCTCTCTCTCTCTCTCTCTCTCTCTCTCTCTCTCTCTCTCTCTCTCTCTCTCTCTCTCTCTCTATCTCATTTCGGATATAATAATGACGTATGTAAATGGTGGGTAGTATCGCTCAGTCTCACGTTCGTAAAGAAAGAAAACGTATATATACAGTGAGAGAGGCAGACTTGGAGAAACGTTAAAAATATCGACATAGAAATGGCCTGGAATCTAGGCTAATGTTATGCAGGCGTGCAATAGTACATCCATGACAATGAAAGTGGTCTTAAAAAGGAAAACTTTCAAATCATATCGTCGTCATCCTCATGGACTTGATGCGACAAATTGTTAAGTGGGGGTGGGGAGCACGGTTGGAAAAAAAATAAAAATAAAAAATAATAATTATTATTATAATAATAATTATAAATAATAATAATTTTTTCGTTAGCTTCATAGGAAAAAAATCATTTGGCCCCATAAACTTTGAATTCTAATCGAACATTATTTTGAAATCGATAGTTTGAAGGATTCAAAATCACTTTTGAAAAATGTGAAATTGTGGTGACCGAGATGATTCTGATTAAGAGTAGACATTTTTTTTTTTATTATTTGTAACCAAGGATGACCAACGACATCCACACCCACCCATACTTTTTGACGACCTTGTGCCTAATGTGTCGTGATTGAGAAACATGAAGTATGGTATCAAAACAGATAGTAGTACCTGTTCTGATATCATACTTCATGTTTCCTGAACTCAGTCGACGAAGGAGAAATCCTAGAATGAGGTAATTTTAATTTCAATTCTTCTGAGGGAGCTAGATATTAAAATCAGATCTTTGTCTTAATTCTGCCATCGTGGAGAGGCAAGCAAATATGAGGACAGCTGAGAAAGTATCGTGGCGAATAACTTTAAAATCTTTTATTTAAACAACAGAGTATGCTCAAAACGGTGTTTACTCCGAAAATAATATTTCGAAGTCTACAATTAAAGTTTGGAGTCGAGTATTTTTGTACTCCAGATTAAAGATAATTTTTGACGGCGCCACTATTCTACCAATAATCCGCAATTCGGACTATTTACTTCGCTACTTAAAAAAGTAAAGATGCTTAAGTTTAAAGTAAATAAATATTTCGTAATTTTATAGAATACATATTTAGTTTAACTCTCACTGTAAGAACTGTGACACCAAGGTTGGAAAGTGGTATTGAGAAGTCAGCGCCCCCGAGGAGAGGGCACTCTAACCTGCAAAAAGTGCCTGGGTATTCCAGTCGACATTCCCCGGTAAGGGCGCCTCATGCGATCAGCAATAAGCTAACCCCTTCTCAAAGAGAGAAAGAAAAGTTAGGGAGGGTGAACCTGAACCTCCTAGAACTGCACAGAACCTGTATTACACTGCAATCAGCAGGGACCAGGTCATTACAGGAATGGTCAAATCTGTTGATTTCAGGGGCAGAGTCTTAAAAAAAATATATGGGGGCTTCCATTATTCCCCCTCTCTCTCACTGAGTCTGAGTGTTTATCCTCACCACCCAAAAAACAATCCCTCACTTAATTCTGTCACCTAAGAAAAAACAGTTTAGAGTCTTGCTTTTTCTTTTCTCCAATTTTCTTATCAGTTTGTTCAAACTGAGAATGGAGCATCCTACTGGATGCCAAACATTCACCTGCTAACTCGTACATTCCAGCCGAGAGCTCTTTTTAAGATTCTAACCGTCCCTTTATGGAATTGTTTGAATCTCTCTTGCATATGGTTCGCCGGGTATATTTGCCAGGTAGTTTTTGGAATACATTTTCATGGGTCCAGTTACTGAAATGTCCCAGAATCCAGATTTACAGACGAGAGTGATCTATAAAAATATCCATTTTTAAAAGTATTTATTTACAAATTTATACTCCTATGATTATTTTTTGTTTGTGTATTCATATTCGTACTAAACCCCGCCCTCTTTTTTTTTTTCTATTTATTTAAAAAGAAAATACAACTTTGTTATTGTGGAATTGCATTCATCTGCAAAAGATCTAGCTAGAGTGACTGTCGTTTAATTGTTATCGACTTCCATTTTTTTGTAATAAATAATTTTACCAAGAATTCTTCATAAGTTTTGGTTTCGGTTTCGATTAAAGCTGATGACACTTAAGTCGTCTAATTTTTTTATAAATACTTTTATCAAGAAGTTTTGGTTTCGGAACTCAAATTTTCGATTCAAGCTGATGTACCCAAGTCATATGGATATATATTTTTTTATTTTTGAAATCACAACTTTAAAAATCGATAGAACATTAACTCTATAATAATATATATAATCTGCAAGAATTAAAATATATTTAAGCGTACTTTACGATCAGGCTAGCTTAGATAAATACTTTTGCAGTTTTAACCAAGATCAAAGTGTAGTATCTGTTCTTCAGATGCGGCACTTCCATTTCTCGTTCTCTTTCAGTGGGGGAGAAATCCTTCACGACTGAGACAATTTTTATTTTTGTACCTTTTCTCCACGTTAAAAAACGACTCTGGTGTCTAACTCTGTCCCGTGGGGAGGCATTGTAAATAGGTACAATAATATCAGAGCGCCTCCATTTACGCTGAACATCTACAGAATGCCTACATCAATATAGTCCCCTGTGGAATTTCCAGAGGCCCCGCTAATATAATAATAAATACGAAATCTGCATTAATCAAAATATCATATTTAAGCGTATTTTAGAACCGGGCAATGCAAGGCGGCCTGCTAGTACTAGATAAAATCATTTTAAATACAATTTCATCTTTTTAACTAGAAGTAAAATTGCTTCCTATTTTTTTTTTATTTTTAGTTAAATAGATTGCGGCTCAGTTGACAAATTAGTCGAAAGTAGGAATGAAGGAGTTATTGCCGACCGAAGGAAAATGTGACACAAGGTCGGGAGGTGGGGAAAGTGAAGCTAGCGCCCGTAAATGAGGAGCACTCTGGTCATTTAAAAATTGTCTAGCCAGCTTCGTCGTCATTCCCAAGTAGAGGCGTCTCAGTCAATAAGCAATAAACTTACTCCACCAGAAAGATGGGAGGCAACAACATGGGAACGTGAACCTCTTAGGACTACCCAGAACCTTACCTCAGCCCGACAGATGCAAGGTCATCTTAATAATCACAAATGATCAAGACTGTAGAGGACGTATTCTCGACTGATCTGAATATAACTAACTCCAGCAGTCCAGCATGAATGGATAATATTAATGGTGCTTGTCCAGAATTTGATAAATAAAACGCGCGCACGCACGCACACACACACACAATTATGGATATAATCTCCCCTACGTCATTTTGGAAGGCACTCAAAAGAGACTGTGCCAAATATGAACAGATACTACACTTTGATTCGAGTAGATATTCCATGGAAATTCCAGTGAAAAAAGCTCGTTATTATTTAGGTTGACACTACATAGCAAAAGAAAAAAAAATCACTATCTTCGGGTTCGTTTTAAACAACTCCCGTAAAAAAAAAAAACATAGTGTCACCCTTTCTGGCTTCATTCCTTACAGATTAGCAATTGTGACACTTGTAAGCATCTCCGGCAAATTTAGAAAGCCGTTCTTAATATGAAGAGGAAGGAGGTTGTTAACTTTTGAAGGCAATTTGCTGAGTGTACAAGTGCCGCAATTTTTATTTTTGCCCGAATCCAGAGTGCCTCTTTCAGGGAGTTGGATTTTCCCCACATTAAAACCGACGTTGTATCTAACTCTGTCTGTCCTCGAGGGTGAGAGTGGCGAGCAAAAAACCACATGACAGAATAAAAGCGGTTAAATGAGGAAAAGGAGGGGAAGGACTAAGAATAGTGTTACTGGCACCTGACGATACCGACACATGGCAAACTCGAAAGTAGTGAGGAAGGAGGGGAAGGGGGGGATTAGAAACAGATTACCGGCGACTTTCGCTTTTTTTTCCTTTTCTTTTTAATAAAATTTCATTTTAATCATTAGTATTAAAAATATTCGATATATATATAAATTAAAAAAGCACGTGACTCTTACTTCGCATGAATCCAAGAAAAAAACAAATATGCATATATCACGTGATACAAAAACCTTTGTGGTCATGGAGAGAAATTTGTTGCTGTTTATATTTGTTAGTAGATTAAAAAAGAAAGAAAAAAAGATATTATGCTCAGTATTATGTTCCAAATAAAATTACCCCCTCCCCCCATTCATATGGTGTAAAAAATAATTCCCTATGTTTTATATACTAGATTCCTTTAAAAACAAAAAAACACGGTCATTGGTGAAAAGTAGCGATAATCCCCTCCTCTCCCCTTGATTCACGTGACATACTCATTTTTTTTTTCTTGTATTTTCAGAAAACAAAGTTAACTTTGTTTTCTGAAAATATTTTTGTTTGTTTTTCCCCCACAAAAAAGCAAAACTAATTAATCTTTATTTAAAAATTAAATAAAAAATAAATAAGTATATATATTTTTTTTAAATTTGAAATATGCTTTTTGACATTTTTATTTGAATCGAGCATTAAAAAAACAAAATTTGACAATGAAACGAAAACGTGGTTTGGTTAAAAACAAATAAGATCTTATCAAAGGCGAGATAAGTTATTTTTCTACAGAGCTGGATAAGTTTTAGCGGTCTAAATTATTTTGAAGCGTTTACTTGGTTAAAAAAAACAAGTGGCATCGAGTGCTCTATACTAGAACAAGAAAAATGACCGACATGAGAGGATTAGGGTCAGATCTTTAGTGTCTCGATAATCTCTCCAAAATAGAACATTAAACAAAATACTGGTAGAAAACCACCTAATAAATTTCATGGCAAATGCCTATAAGATCTAATGGTAATTACGGGCCTTTTGAGAAAGAATACTAAAATTTGGTTAAATTAATTCAAATTTACGTTCTAAGTGGCTCTTTTAACAAGAAAATGTCTAAAAAAAATAATGCGATTAGTTTGACTGGGCAAAATAATATACTGTATTATTTTACCGTTTATTTTTTTATTTTTTGTTTTTTTTGCAAATATTAATGTTTTCTCATTTTTGCAGTAATAAATAATAAAAATCAAACAATGTTTCTTAAAAGATGGAATTGGAATACATTACAAATTATAGTTTTTTTTATTTTACAAATATTATTTGCGAAAATAAAGATGAAAATAAATTGCATACTTTGCAAAATAAAAAAAAATTCACAAAAATCAAATAGGACAAAATAATACGACTTCTTGCCGTCATTGCTTGTAAAGTGGGACAAAACTAATCGCAAAAAAATTCGTGACAGCCATTTTAAAGCTAAAGGTTTCAATATAATCAGGACTTAATTCATACGTAAATTTTGAAGAAAGGTAAATAAATAAAAGATAAAAAAATAATTCAATTTCAATAAAACTGACTACAATAGTAAATGCATAAAAATCCTAGACCAGAGTTCATTGAACTCAATGAACTGGCAGTCACTTGACGCTGGTTGTGGGTTTCCTGTTTTCTTTCATTATTTCATTAGAGAAGTCTTAATAAAAATGCATCAATGTGATGATGACTATTTTACAGCAATAACTGCGAGGAGAACCAAAAAGTGAACAACGATGAATTGCAAAATGTATTTTAAAAGAAAGAATAAAACAAACACACACACACTGAATCTTGTGCAGTTTTCTATTAACAAAATAAAAGTCACCAATTTAATTTTTACATAAAAAATAAATATATACAGAAAACAGTGTTTAAGAGTATTCATTCATTCAGCTAATAATTTAAGGCGCACGTGTCCGGAGCAAATGCATTAACATTATTGCAACGTCACTTTCCCATACAACAAAGCGAAGGCTGCTTCTCCCTCCTCTGACTTCGCTCTTCGCTCTTTTCATTATAGAAAACAGAAAGACCATTTTAGGTAAAGAATGGAACGTTTTCCTGACTGAATACGTGTCGCTTTAGAACTTCTAGTAATTCCGATAGGCGGAACTAGAATTGAGAATATTCCCAGACACCAAATACAGTAGTGCTTATTTCGATATGCATGTTAATATTACCACCTGTATTTTCTGCTATTCGGAATAATAATGTAATAAAGAATATGATAAGGTGCTAATGATAGGGAAAAACAAAAGTATGGAAGGCAGAGAGCGTCACAATCACAAATAATATGGCAAACAAGAATGGAAATGTTATATTTCCAAATCAGTTATTTCCTCAAAATTTAAAGGGGAAATGTGGAATTGATAGTAATTAAATTTGGTTGAGAATAAATTGATTATTTTTTTTTTATATATATATATATATATATATATATATATATATATATACTAGCATGGGTGACCGGCGTTGCCTGGGTGTTTGGAGGTGTATGCTGAGCAAAAAAAAAAAAAAAAAAAAAAAAAAACGGTCAATTTTTTTTTAACTTTGACCCCTATTATGAACCCTTAACATTTATGGTTTTGGGCCCAAATCAAGTTATTAATTTAGATCCATGTCCAAGGAACCTATATCTAAAATTTCAAGTGTTTAGACTCAAAACTGTCAGAGGAGTTTGGTAGAGTTCTCAAAGGTCAAATCGTTGAACTTTAACCCCTTATCAGCCAAATGTCTGGCCGAAAGCCGATCACATAGATTTTACCAAATCTCAGTATCCTGTATATCAAATTTAGAGTCTGTAGACTAACAATTCACAGAGTTATTACGTAGCGAAATGTACACAGACAGACACACAAACACGTTCACTTATATATATCTATATATCCATTCTATCTATATCCAGACTATCCATTCACATGAAATCACTTTTTTCTTCAACCTATTCCATCTGCTTCACTTTTTGTTATCAAGTAATATCTGTGACTTATTTGTAGTTTCATTTAATACTTTTGCAAGCAAAATCCGATCCCGCATTTTGCTAAATCCTACCCTCTGATGAGAAGGAAAGTATTTTTTCAAAACTCTGCGGATTAAGGACTATCCATTTATTTAGTGCTTCCTTTTAAAAATTAAATAGGTTTTTAACTCTTTTTCAAAGTGTTTTTTAACATGTTTTATTAAGTACTTGTTCTTGGTAGTAGGAAGGCAGGCTCGAACCCGTACCGCAAAGGAGGAAAAGAACGGAGTAAAACCTAACGTTTATGCTGTTACGACCACCGCCAAACCGGAACCGACATTTTTAAAAATTAAGGCTAGATAATATAAAGGAGATATAACTTTCAAAAATATCGGCGAAAAAAGTGACCCCCCCCTGTAGAAAAGTGCCTAGTTGAAGGGGAAGATATTAATGTTTTTAGACAATTTTTCGATATTTGTCGTATGAAATATCGAACTTTAAAACGATACTGATCTTGAAAAAATCCGTCGCCTCTATTGAAAGTTTAAGGCAGACATGCAAACAGACATACATACATACATTTATATATTGGTAACTAAAAATTTCCGACCCAAACTGATAAAAAAGCTTGCCCTATCTCTGAATACACTTTATGTAAAATTTCAAATGTTTAGACCAGAAATTGTGTGAGTAATTTGGTATAGACCGCAGACGTCAATTTTTTTTAAAATTTGACCCCTATTATGACCCCTTAAAATTTATAGTTTCGGGCTCAAATCACTTTATTAAGTTAGATCCAGGTTCAAGGAACCTATATCTAAAATTTCAAGTGTCTAGACCCAAAATTGTCGGAGGAGTTTGGTAGAGTTCTTAAAAGTCAAATCGTTGAAATTTGACCCCTTAACAGCCAAATTTCTGGCTGACACCCGTCACATCGATTTTCCCAAATCTCAGTACCCGGTATTTCAAATTTCGAGTCTATAGACTAAAAATTGACAGAGTTATTGCGTAGGGAAATGTACACAGACAGACAGACACACAGACAGACAGACAGACACGTTCACTTTTATAGATATATAGATATATATATAACTTGGTGAGTTAGAAGAAGAGAGTAAATTCAATTCTATAAGAGGAGACATCGGGATAATATAAAGCTCAACAAATTTCAGTGGATCCGTCACATCCTGATTATGTTACCCAGCATCTTCTCTACTCTTCTGATGAGAAGCATTAGGCTTCGAAATACCTTGGTATAAGGATTCCCCTTTATCTCCCAACTGGATTACCATCTACGGTAGCACATCTAAGACAGTAAACGACCAAGTTCTCTCCGATTCTCTCTCCTCTGATCTTGAGCATGTGGTACAATGGGGAAAGGAGTGGCTGGTTACTTTTAATGCATTTAAAACCAAGCTTCTCTCTTTACATCCATCAACGTTCTGATCCCCATCTGGCATCAGTTGAAATGAATGGCTCTCGTCTTGAGGGGGCCTCAAGTTTTGACAAGCTTCTGGGCTTGACCTTTACTCCTGATCTTAAATGGAACAGGTACATCAAATCTGTTGCCAAGGCCGCTGGAAAAATGGTGGGATCCTTCTATCGATCCAGTAGATATCTCAATGCTGATGCAATTCTCTATTTACATAAGAGCCAGGTACGTCCAAGGATGGAGTACTGTTGCCACATCTGGGCAGGAGCTGCTAGAAAGGACTTATCCTACCTTGATAGAGTTCAAAATAGACTTCGTAGCCTCGTAGGAGATATCCTTTTCTCTTCCCTGCAACCGCTGTCTCAGAGAAGAGATGTTGCGAGTTTCTCTCTGTTGTATCGTTATTTTCATGGAAAGTGTCTGACTGAGCTTAAGTCTATGGTCCCCACTCGCCAAACTTTCACAAGAAACACTCGTCTAGCTGAAAACGCTATCAATAATTCCTCCCACTCATTATCTGTGCCTAAACCTAAACGTAGATTCCATGAACAAAGCTTCTTTCTTAGAACTGCACTCCTGTGGAATTGTCTACCGTTTTCCCGCTTTCCAGCTGACTACAATATGGTTGTCTTCAAGTCTAATGTAAACAAGTTCTTGATGAGCCGTTCCACTTGTTAACAAATTTACCGAATTTCCATTACTAACGATTACGATATTGTCCAATTTCTACTGTACACTCTTTAACCCTTATCCTCGAGTGGCCTCTTGGTCTTGATAAGTAGTGGTGCTTATGTAAAAAAAAAAAAAAAAATTAAATGTATCTATACCATTATTAAATAAATGAATCATTCTATATTTACCAATATATAGTTTTTGTGACTTCATTTTCCACTCTTATTATCTTTCTCTCTCTCTCATATATATGTACACATAGTGTGTGTGTGTATATATATATATATATATATATATATATATATATATACTAGCATTAGTGCCGACGTTGCCCAGGTGTTTGGAGGTGTATGTTGAGCAAAAAAAAAAAAAAAAAAAAAAAAAACGGTCAATTTTTTTAACTTTGTCCCCAATTTTTTTAACTTTAACATTTATTGTTTTGGACTCAAATTAATTTATTAAGTTAGATCCATGTCCAAAGAACCTACATCTAAAATTTCAAGTGTTTAGACACAAAATTGTCGGAGAAGTTTAATAGAGTTCTCAAAGGTCAAATTGTTGAACTTTGACCCATTAACAGCCAAATTTCTGGCCGAAAACCGATCACAACGATTTTCCTAAATCTCAGTACCCTGTATAACAAATTTTGCGTCTGTCAACTTAAAATTGACAGAGTTATTGCATATGTAAATGTATAGACACACATTCACTTTTATAGATATATAGATATGATAATAAAATTCTAATCAGGATCCTTCCAACAGTGGGGATAATTAAAAGTAAAGTCGTTCATAGCTTAAAAAGTTTTCTCAAATATAAATTAATCAAAAGTGAAACAATTAGTCTTTATTTTATAATTGCACTTTTTTTTTCATTGATAATTATAAGAATTTGAATATGTCAATGAAAAAAATACAAAAGCCTGATAACATTTATCCCACTTATATTATCACCAAAAACTGCTCACTGTTATTTAAATCAGTAATATATAACATTTTCTTTTGAAATAATATAATTAGTAGAAAGCAAAGACCCAAACAAACTATTTGTACGTCCAATTTTGTATCACTATTTTTTAAAATAAGAAATGTTTGGTGCTTAAATTTTTATGGGCTTTCTTTCACCTACCTCTTGTTTGTTATGACATCTCAAAGTGTTAAGCATTATTCATTTGTAATTTTAATGTCCTATTTTCATTATATATATATATATATATATATATATATATATATATATATATATATATAATGAGAGTAACCTCCCCTTGAAACAAAGAAATTAACTAATAAATAAGAGTTCAAAAACCAAGTAAAAGGAATATTAGAATAAACACGCATAAATGTAGAAAAAAAAATTATAAAAAATAGGAAAGAATAAATAATGAAAAAAAAATTGGAAATTAAAATAAAAACAAGAAAAAATATGAAATTATGGTTTAAAACAGAAATTTATTTTAGTATGACACCCAAGATGGTTGACATGTAGCAACGTGGGGATGGAATTTCTTTTTTCCCAAACACCAGGTTTATCATGTACAAAATCAACCTTTTGTTGGTAACATCAAATGGAAGCAACATCTGACGAGTTGGTGAGGACAGGAAATTTTTATGAAAACATAAAATCATAAAATTGCCATCTCATTAACGAAACGGCTGTAATGAAGAAATCCAGGATGAAATAAACCAAAGTTACTAAAAAGAAAAAATTCAACAAAGTTTTGCACTATATATATATATATATATATATATATATATATATATATATATATATATATATATTACACACACATACTGTATGTATGTATGTATGTATGTATGATATATCAGGTCATGTAATATGCTACAGGTACTACCTGCCTCATGGTCGGGCCACCGGCGACTAAACTGGTTCCCCCACCAAACATGTTTGTTGAGGAGGGTGGCTAGTCTCCCTGAAGGATTAAAAACAAGACCTTCCAAAGGGCGAAAATGCTTTTTCGGGGTCAACGGCCAACTAGCACTGTGTGTGTGTGTTGGGGTGGAGAGGGCTCCCATAAGCCGTGGTGAAGGCAGCCTTTCTAGGAGAAGCAAATCTCTGATTTAAAAAACCATAAAGTGGGAGACCAGTACCCGCATTAAGCTGGTCTGCAGTTTAACTTGTTGCTGGCTATCTTGCTCTTGCTTGTTGCTGGATATCAACGTTTTGAACCGAGAGAGAGACTTAGCTGTTGTACAAAGCTAAGACTGTAACATCATCCTAGTATAGATACTCCCTCAGGCATTTGTCTATTAAAATGGTCCTGTGGCGATGTAATTCATTTTTGGGCTCATGGACTTTAAGTGTCTGAGGGAGTGGCACTCGTCGGACAAGACGTTACAATCATCATGTATGTATGTATGTATACATTGTGTGTGTAAGCATTTTGTTGATAGAACCAGTAATTAAAGTAAATAAACAAAATAATTTTTTTTTAAATTCTCAAAACCTTTCTTAAAATATCATGATCATTAATTTGTAAAAATGTGTGTGCGTGTGTGTGTGGGGTAATTGAAATGAAAATTATTAGTGTTTAAAATTACAATAGAATTATTATAAAAGAGATGAAATGTAAGCTATACATTTAAAAAGAATGCTCGGAGCTAGATTAATAACGACCAGGTGACAGGTACAATTTTGCTTGTATCTAATAATAGAGGCTTTGTATCTGTCTGTAACTAAACCCATGTCTTATTTCTCAAAGCTGTTACGTACTATTTCCAGCTGACTACAATCTGATTGTCTTGAAGTCCAATGCAAACAAGTTCTTGATGAACCGTTCTAAGTAATCCAATTTACAAAATTTCCACTACTTATGTTTACTACGCTATAATTATTATCCTCGAGTGGCCTCTGGGCCTTGATAAGTGGTGATTCCTGTGTAAAAAAAAATACACATGCAGGTTTTTACACTAACATTGTACCTGCGTTAGTTGCCCATTTTCATAAGAGTGCTGCCACAAACTTTTAAAACACAGCTCATTATAAATTTCATCTAGGTCTTACATGGCCCGATCAAAAATTCAACAAATTTTCAACTATATTTTCAAATACGAACGGCGTTCCAAAAGTAATGTCTCCTATTTCTTTTTATTCTGCCTGAATGGATTAGAAAGGATTGCCAATTGCATTGTTATAATGACTGAACTTGTGCATTCATGACCCAAAAGTTTCATCTTTCTGTTGCTGATATTGATGGTGTGAGACTCAAAGGAAGCAATCGCTGTCATGGATATGTGTCAGTAGCAGAGGTGCGTCACTGAATTCTTGACAGAAGTGCACTGAGAATGGTGTTTACTATGAAGAAAAATAAATTCTGGAGCCCAAAAAGTCACTCGTTTTAATGGTACTAGTCACGTCTTTATAGTTCAAATTTTTTTAGTCAAAAAAGAATTTAAAAAGAAATTTTTTTTTTAGGAAGCTTTCCATTTGGAACAACCTTTGTATATCACAGGTTGTCCACATGCGCAACAAACGCTTCTGAACTACAACAGCTTCAGTGTAATGACTAGGGCTATGACAACAGCATATTCTTTTCCTTGTTTTGATTCTCAAGTATATATCCATTGATATCTTATGATTTATGTAGAGTGATGTGATCCTCGGTTGATTAATTGTGTCTACCTGTGTCGGATATTTACTAAAGAGTAAAAACAATGAAAAGAATACTCTGTTGTCATAGCCCTAGTAATGACTGTGCCATGATCAGATAGACACGTAGCAGCAAACTAAAGGAAAGGATCCCTTCAACAGTGCTTCAGCAGAAACTTGGTATCGGGAATTTCGAATGTCTTATGTACTTAGTGTCTTAGATAGTTTGGCCCTGTACAGCATGGCACCTATTGCATTAACTCCACTATGGCACTATAGTAGACCAAGGAAAACTTGGCTCGAGTACATAAGTGAATGAACCGATATCAACCCTTTGGATCGGACTGCATGAAGAGCAGTTGTGAGATGTTGTCTATGCTGTTCATCCTAGAAGAACACTTAAATACAAAAATTGGTGCAGACGTTGACAACATCATCGAAGTCGTTTTATGATTCACAACGTGCCAACAACTATAAATAGTATTTAGATTTTAAGAAACAGTTCAGTTGATAAACTAAAATAATCATTGAATTTCATTTATATTGTTATAATGACTGAACTTGTGCATTCATGACCTGAAAGTTTCATCTTTCTGTTGCTGATATTGATGGTGTGAGACTCTAAGGAAGCAATCGCTGTCATGGACACGTGTCAGTAGCAGAGATGCGTCACTGAATTCTTGACAGAAGTGCAATGAGAATGGTGTTTACTATGAAGAAAAATAAATTCTGGAGCCCAAAAAGTCACTCATTTTAATGGTACTAGTCCCATCTTCGTAGTTAAAATTTTTTTAGTCAAAAAAAGAATTAAAAAAAAAAAATTTTTTTAGGAAGCTTTCCGTTTGGAACAACCCTTGTATATCACATGTATATTCTTTTGCAAAAAGATACAGCTATTGTAGACTCATAAGATATTTCAATGCTGCTGTTTAATATAATCTCAATAAGTGCAACTACACTATAATAGCGAAATTCAAAATTTTTTTTTAATTTCAAGGCAAACCAATGATCTCTAAGTGACTGCCATGTTATAGTAATGAATATATCCAAAAATTATGAAAAATGATAACGTAGAAAAATTTATTAAAGAAAATATTATTTGATGAAAATTAGTGAAATAAAATATTTGGCTAAAAAAGTTCCAGAGAGTTCCAAAGGGAGGTAAATAGAGTACAACTATTGTCAATTTTTAAAATAAATTGTGCCTTGTTTTTTGCATAACTGAGTTTCTTCCCTTAGTATTATGTTGTGTCTTCCAAAAGAAATATGGCAACGTTTTTTCATGATAAAGATTGAAATCTTGTTGTTTTTTTTAAATAATGCAGTAATGTTTAAGTATTTCTGACATGCCAATTAAGTAGATGCCATTGCTTTTAGTTGAAATTGACACAAAAAGTCAGTAGATACCATTGTTTTTTTATTGATTTTTTTCATTTTCCGAATTTTGCAATCATAGTGTAGTTGCCCCACTCAATCATTAATAGGTTATATCAATTAGAGGTTTCATATTGGGGTACCATTCAAAACATTAATTAAAAGTTGAAATATTCAATAGAGTTCGAGAAATAAATACACAACATGCCTTCCATACATATGCACGTTTCCATTCATTATCAAAATTATTCATTTTATTCATTATCAAAATTATATGTTGGTGAATATTCCAATATATAAAGAATTTTCATCAGCATTCTAATTTTGATACACTTGACAAAGAGATGGACCTTCAAATTGTAATAAAAACTTCCAATGAACAGAAAAAAAAAAACAAGATTACTCAAACACAAATTTTTTCACATGCACACAAGCGCAAAAATTCGATGAATATGTAATAGAATTGTGTTAGAAAGCACAACAGTATGAACTTGGTGATCTAAAAGATGGTTTCATCAGCGGAGATTAAAGAATAAGAGGACATCTGCTGAGAGTACCAAAATTTGGATTTACAGGAAGCAAAGTAAGCCGGTGAGAGTGCGGGACAAACAAGATACCAGTCAGATGCTGAATGCTACGACTGAAATTTCAGCGATACATCACCATGACAGAAAAGGCACCAAAACTCAAAAGAAGCAACTATGTCCAATTGAGATGTCATGACAAAGAAGACTGAAGTGAAAGAAAGCCCATAAAGATTTAAGCACAGTATCAATATTACATCAAACACTGTCGTTATTGTGGTGATGTACACCAAAGAAGTAAGTCTTATCCAACATTTCAAAAGATATGTGAAAAAAGTACAGAAAAAAAAAAACGGACACGTGCAAATGTTGAAGCTCCACTTGACTCAACCAACTTGGACACAAGCTGAAACAACTTAAGATATACTGATGGAACCAGCTATGCAGTTTTGCACGCCTGACAAAGGGAAGACATCTTGAAATATAGTATCACGAACACACTACTTGGCTGCCTGACACAAGTAAAAAATATCCTACATATTGCATTTAAAAAAAAATATATACACACACACACGTGTGTGTGTGTGTGTGTGTGTGGTTATATACATGTACATGAATTGGATCAATAAAAGTGAAACTTCATAGCTGATTCCACCATTATATCTTGAGTTGCTTCAGCATCCATAATACCTTTGCATTGTTCTGCCCTCTATAAACTTAAATTTCTTTTTAAAGTTAATGGTGTTCCAGAACCAGAACAAGGACCTACCCCAAAAATCAGGATGCACTTTACAAAGAAACTAAGTAATTTCCTACAAACAAAACAATAAAAACTAAAAGTAATTTGCCAAAGTAAACAAGTTACTGAATTTTACTGCTCATTTACTTCAAACCATATCCCACAATGCACTGCAACCCAAACTTACTCTACCACTCCTATGTTTCTGGAAATATTATATTGCATTCTGTCATAGCAACGATTTTTGTTATTACAAATTGTTGAAAGCAAAACAGTGACTGAACAATTCGCATGTTTGAATAACACACTGAATCAGAAAAATTCTTTTTTTTTTTTCTTTCATAGCAAGAAAATTGACTTTCCCCAACAGACAAAGAACATTGCATTGTTGTGATGTAGAAAATGAATCTGTGGGAGTGGAGAGTGGGTTTTCCTTCTGTGTCTACCTGGTGTGGTATTCACCTTGAGTGAATCAAGCCAGCTTCCTCCAATGGAGAAACTTTCTAGAATGATCTCTAGTCGCATGTATATCATAATACAATATTAGTGTTTGCAGGGAGCTGTCATCGTCCTCCTCTGATATACAGTGACTGGTATTCCCAAAATGATCATTCATCTGAAACTGACCAAACCTAAAGTTTCTCCAATTTTGGTAATCTATCTATTTATCTCCCTCTTATGACAGGATGTTATGACACAAGAGTTGGGAAAATGAGGTTTGAAAAGCCAACGCCCTAGAGCAAGAGCACTGTAGCCTGCAAAAAAAAAAAAAAAAAAAAAAAAAAAAAATGCTTGGGCAGACCCATCAGCATTCTCTGATAGGTAATTAGCTATAAATTAAGCCTGCATCTCAAAGGATAAGGCAAAACCTGAGAGGGTAGACCTCCTAGAACTACACAAGATCAGAACAATACCAAGGAACAAGTCATCTCAAGAATCGCCTAGACATGTTGGCTTTGCAGTCAAGGGAAAATTTTGGTGATCTAATGAAAACCGGTTTGTTATAGTGATTATGCAGACTTCAAATTATCACTTCAATCCATTTCAATACTCCTTTGCTACGCTCTTGTTAACAGATTCCACACCTAAAAACCAGAACAGTTATTCTATGATGAGATCACACCATATATCAATATACTCTCAAGAACATTGAACCTTGACAGGATCACCCATGGCTGAGAGGATCACCCATGGCAAACAGGTTAGACACGCACTGATATTAGGGGTATAACCCAGCTAATAGAGCTTCGATGAAAATCCAGAAGTCAATATAAAGATCGATCGCCCTCTAATGTTTTCATATTTTACTTCAGCAAGTTCTCAGAAATCAAGGAGCCCCTTTCTGGATATACTAATACTTGATTTCTATATGATATATAGATAGCCTAGTGTTAAGTCAAGATTTTGCTCAATGTCTCAAACATTGATTTAGTAAATAAGTGAAGAACATTAATTTTCTGTCATCCAGGCTTCAGTCTCTCTTCCACCGATAAAATGTTGCATCCCTCTGCCTGTTTTACAAGTATTTTAATTAGATGCTCCAATGAACTACAAGCCTTTGTATTCCCCCCTCAATGTAAATACCCCATGACAAACCCGACAAGTAGCAAAATCCCACCCCTATATAGTAGAGATACCCAGATGCCAGAAAGCCTTCTACGCTAATAGTTTCTTCGCCAGAACTACTAGACATTGGAATCCCCTTTTGGGTTCCTCATGACATGCAGAAGTTCAAGTGTAATGTAAAAAGACTTCTTGCTGCAAAACTTCCTACATAGTATTCCTGCAATTATGTCCTGAATAGTAGCCTCCTATATCAAAGTGGCACTGTGCCTTGTCTGGCATGAAAATGCAATAAAAGAATAAAAGAAAGAATTGACCAGTTAACAATGTTGTAGTATATCTGTTACTAAATTCCAAGATAAGGATTCATCTGGTCTGGTGGAGTATCCAGCTGTGCTGCTGCTTGAGGTAACATTACTAAGAGAAGATGCACCATTTCTTGTATGAGCCAATGTATAGGCATGTCATGGGAAGATATTATTTGGATTTCGAATACTATCTTATTTTGAATATTTGGTTGGGGTTTATTTGTAGGGTTAAGTGTACTTATGTCAAGTTATCCTGACAAAGCATTATACAGAGAAATTGAAGACACTCAAGGATAGTCTATCATCAATGCTTCTGCATTTACTGGCCTGTGGTTTTCCACAAAGTTTCTAGGGTGTGTCCGTCAGCTGACGGAAATAACCGGAAACTTTGTGGAAACCGCGGGGTCAGTAAGTGCAGAAGTACCCTTTCATCTTTACATTTGTGTACGGAAAGGTAAATCAAAAAGCAAAGGCAGTTTGAGCTCAGATCCAATGCGTGAAGATAACAGTGCTTACAAGCATTCCTTTGTGCGTTCTGAGCTAAACCTTCCTTGACTTTGTATGCAACTGTTGGGTCTTGCTGCTCCCAGTGAACCTGCAATATTATAGTTTTAACAATTATCTATGGCTAATAAAGAGGACTTCATACAGACCAATCAATCTTGAAGCACGCCCTTTGTGGACTTTGTTCACAGGTCCAATTCGCTCAAAAACAAATTTTTTTCCTTCATTAAACCATGGTCATAAAACCATTAGCAATAGACAGAGGCTACCAAGCTAATTAGGGAATGCATAAAACTTAGGAGCATCATGATAGTTAGCCAATACAGAATTCCGAAAATGAGAAAATGTGATAGTGATACATGTGTATTCACACAATTCTGAGGCAGCATGTTCAGGATTGCAGAACACAATGCAAAAGGTGATCACCAGTACATCTCTGAGCAAACACCGGTGTGATTATGCAGAGGGTCTAATGTGAATGTATCCCGTCGCAGGTTTGGTCTGTTCAGCCGCAGCACAGGGCGGTATTTAAGCATTGCAGTATGGCAAGAAGCATGAAAATCTGTACAGCAACAGAAGCAACCATTACATTCCGACGAGTAGACAGCAGATCTAATCCTAACGGATCATATATTCCAGAGGGAAAAGGGTTGCGGCAGGGAATATGCAGTATATATCTGATGGCACGATGCTGTAGATTTTCAAGAGAATCGGAGAACACCTTGCCAACTTCAGCAAACACTAGGGACACATATTTCACGTGACATAACAACAACAACAACAACAACAACAACAACAACTATAGCAACAACATCCATCTAAAGTCCAGCTCCTCCTCACTAGAATAGACGCAGCAGCAAGGTGGGGTAGTGCCAGAGCTATCCAACTGACAGTGCTCTGATGAAAGTTCAGGTGGAGTTAACACCAGGATCCATTGTCCTCTGGTCGTCTGTTTCTGTATGTGGCAAGTAAGGACATGTCAGGGACAAAAGATAACAACGTTGCTTCTGGATATGTCAGGGCTCTACAGACAAATTTATCTTTAGTTGACCTTTGACAACTAAATATTTTTCTTTACTAACCAAATAGAAAAGTTACTAACCAAACTCATATGATTTTTGGAATATGACATCTTTGTTCCATGATGAGTACGTACATAATAAAGATTTTTCTGTAATTTTTTTGTTTTTTTAATAATTGTAATTCTCAATATGTACTGAGTTTTATGTTGAGATTTGAAGATATAAACATTTGAATGTCTTTAAGTGTTTTTTTTAAACATCCTTTGTTAAAAAAAAAATAAATGAGTATATTGTTCTAATAAACTTTTATTGTTTAAATAACTTGACTTTGCTGGTTTTATTAAAACATAATAAAAGTTGAAAAGACATTTTTCACTCAGTAATGAGCTCTGGAAGATTGTCTGTGAAAAAAATAAAAACACAATCATCAAAAGATAAGCGTTTTATTATTTCTAGTCACCACTTGGAAAAAAAATCACTGGCAAATGAGACTGTTCCACTCACAACGTAAAGCCCTGTTTGTGCAACTATCTGATCGAAATCAGCATGCAGACATAGGTAGGAAAAAGAATGTGTACAAAAGGAGGAAAGAGTAACTGACATATTAATATATATGAGAGAAAGTATTATTTAATAGTAATCTATATAAATAAAATAATAGATTATGTGGAGGTCTGTAGATATTTAATCGATAAACTCTTAAACTACTAATCACAGAAAATAGCAATCATACACTAAGGATGGTTTATAATGAGTAAAATCTTTGTTTGGATGAACGAATAACATGCATAGTAACATGTCAACAAGTTGAAATGCAAAATGTTCATTTTAACTTGCCGACATAGTTCATCATTCATAGCTAGAAGTGGTTTAATTTAAAATTTTTCTTATCTGTCTGGTTAACTCAAACAGTACGGAATGCGGCTGGAGGGCTAAATGTTTTTGTTTCAATACTAACTGATGGCACCCAAATCATTTTCTGAAAACTTTTGAAATCTACAATATATATATCATATTCAATAGAGAATTGGCTTTGTAATGATAAATATAAAACCTGCATGAATTAAAATATATTTAAACGGATTTTATGACTCAGCAAGGACGAGCTCCCCCCCCCCATAACAAATATATACATAGATAAAAAATGGCTAAATAAAAATTCTATTTTCTTTAATTAACCAGAGAATTTTCAAAGACACTATTAGTTTCAATTAACTTCATCTTGTAATATGTAGAAGTCAGTACAATGCAGAGGTAACGGAAAGACACAAAACACATTATACTGCCTTCCACATATTACATTTAACTACATGCTATACGATGAGACAAGAGCCAGCAGAACAACATCAGTCACTCACCTGGCCAAGCATTTTGGTCAGGGCTGTCTCACAGATGAAGCTGAAACACTAAACAAGTCTGCCACATAAATAGCAAGAAAGAGCCGGCAGAAATATACCGAGACCTTCCAAAAGAGGAAGCTTAAAGAGTGGGACCAACATCAGCGTGCAAAGTATTTTCTGGGGGAAACTCCCAGGAATACATAGACAAAGATGGTTCTTTGGACTGGCTCAAGAGGGGAGCCCTCCACCACAATCAGGAAAGGGTTAAAATGGCTGCTCAAGACCAGGGATTGATGACCAATGCATTCAAGAACATGGCAGATCTCACTAATGAAAACAAATACAGATTCTGATATACGGAATTGGAAAGTGTGAGTCATCTAGTATCAAGTTGCAAGGTTTATTTAGGGGATGGCTACTACACAGCGAGACATGATGGAATATGTAAGTACCTTCACTGGATCATCTGTAAAAAATTAAACATCCAGTATAGCAGCAAGTCCTGGCAACATCAACCTGAAAGAACAGTTGGAAATGACTTATATACCATACATTACGAGCATGTAATTCCTACAGCCACCTACCTTGAAAATGCTGCTGTCAAACCTGACATAGTTATATGGAATAAGTCAGAGAGAGTTGTAACCTTGGTTAAAGTGAGTTTCCCTAATGATGGAGGTCTGACCAGAGCTGAAAGGGAGAAACAGACCAAATATCAAGGTCTCATGTATATGAAAAGAAACTGGAATCTTAGATATCAATCATACCAGTTTTATAGGTGCCACAGGGCTTATGGAGAAGAACCTAAAGTCCTACTTAATTAATATTCTTGGTGAACCAAGTGTAAAAGAGATCCAGACAATTGTACTTAAGGGAATAATGAGGATACTAAAAAGAGTTCTCGGTTGGTTTAAATAAAAAGCAGGGGAATGTTAGCAGCTGGTCTGGCTGCCCCATACCCAGCGTTACAATCTCCAAAGGAAGAAAATTAAAAAAAAAAAATACAATGCTTCAAGCAAACTACATTCACCTCTTAACTTCATTTTGCTTGTTGATCCCCAGAGAACTATTATATTTTCTGTGAACCCCATACATGTATACACATATTTTTTTAATCCAATATTTGGTTCCAGGTTAATAAAAAACTAACAATGAATCAATTTTGTTATATTCATAACATATTAACTGTATAGTTTCAACTTCAAACAGACAGATACCAAATCTCGATTAGTAATAGATTTGAAAAACAAAAAATGAATGGTATTCACTGGTTTCATTATGAGATGAATTTTTACTTTAATTATCAATTATGCATTTGTAGAAATTTTATAACTTCAATGTTGTCTCAACATCGTCAGCAAAGTTTACATGACTTGACACATTTTTTATTTCCAAGTTGGCAAAGTTGGCGTCCCTCCCTACTCCCGAGAAATAGACAAACTTTACAACGAGCATTTGAGATAGTGAATAAATAAAATATAAGGGCAATGTTGACTAGTTGCTTACCATGTATGCGATTCTGTCGAACAAAATAGTTCCTCTGGCATTTTTTTTTTTTTTTTTTCATTTCTATTATAATTTGCTAAAAAAAATCGGGGGGTGGGGGGTAAGAAAGCTATATTTCGTTTCATATTTTCATTTCTGGTTCGATGTTTCGTTGTTTTCATTCAACTGCCAGAAAAACTATTTCATTGGGCCCAATCAGTGAATGACACCAACCAGTCAACATTGCTAATATAAGTATTAGTAAATAAAATAAAATAATTAAAAATAATGTTCATAAAATAACAATGAATACATTCAATGCGAAAAGGAACCGAGATCGCTAGTGTTATTACGGGCAAACAGTACCAGGCATTTCTGTAACATAAAAATGGAAGTTGTGAATGGAAGCTGTAAGCACTTTTAAGTTCTTTTTCAATTACAAATTATTTCATCTTGTTTTTGCTAAGCATTTTTTTTTCTGAATGAATGACCATTGTTCAAAGCTGATGTGAACATTCTTAAATCTCCCAATGCTATAGATTGAGATCAGAAAACAGCTTATTCATTCATTAGTTGTACATATCCAGCGTAGCCCAGAAGTCTTTTTATACCACCACCCCCGCTTTTTGTTATGTGCTTTATATTAAAAAAAAAAAAAGAAAGAAAGATTAACACTCATCGACTAAATCAATGATATTCTATTTTTTTTTAGGCGATTACATGTGAGCACTTTGAAAAACTTAGCAGAAAACAAGAAAAACAAGTAATAACGGATTAAAATAGTTGCCTTGTTTACTAAAAAATCGAAAAGCATGAAGGTGGATTTAATTTCTTAAATTATTATAAATGAAAAAAAATCGTTTTATTTCATGCAATTGATATTTTATTCGCTTTTTTTTTCTTTATTTCAAGAAATAATGAGTAGTAAGTTTTAAAAATGTGGAAGTTACGCAGTGGTGAGAAAAACATGACACAGAAGTTACCCATAATTTTATTAATATAAGAGATTTAACGTTGTATTGAATGACTTCTTAGTAACATTAACAAACAGACCGATAATGGCGAGCTGCTGGTGTTGGAATGAATAAAACAGAATTCTTTTTGTCTACTACTGAGCACCACTAGTGACTAAGTACAGACATCCATTGAAAAAAGGCATAGAGCTAAGAATGAAATAGTGGCACGACTGAGCATCCGTAAGCAAAATGAAGCGAACAGAAGCTAGTCGCTAGCTTACAAACGGAATAATAAAACAAACTAGATGATGGCTTAGAAGATTGTTGTTGATGTTGTTGCTATTCTGTGTGCGTGTGCACGTTTGGCGTACACAATCAATGAACACATCATCATCATCATCATACACAGTAAAGAATAGGAGTGGGTTTCGGCTGGGGGTCGGGCATAAAAGGCGTGTGGGTATGGTTTGAGGTTGCAACAAAACTCACCTGACATTCCAGCTCTCATCACATGACTGTGAGTGGTGAAAGAGAAGGGGGTAGGGGAGAAAGTGTCACGGCTCTGCCATGCCCGTTTATTGGACAGAGAGAAGAAAAGGAACCAAGACGTTCTGATGGTTCTTTGATACGACAGTGGTGCGTTTGAAAATAAATCGTTTCCTTTGGTTTAAGAGCACAAAGGAATCATAATACTTGGACTTGCATTGCTTTTAAAGCTATAATTACAACCAGAACTTACTTCATAAAATAATCATTCGCATTTCTAACTATGGTGGACAATTCTACATGATCTATCATAGAAGGTTTATTGTCAAGTTGCTATGGAAAATTTTAAAAACTAGATCAATTTCTAATCGCTCCAGACAAGACATGAAGCCGCTTGATGTAAGGAGCTAAAAAGAACGAAAGATTATCACAAAGGCAGGAGCTGCCTATTGGCCTTAATCTGAAAATGGCTAAGGCTGTAGGTAGGAGAAAAACAGTGAGCAGAAAGAGAATTGATGGAGACCACTAGACCGAGTCAAACGAGCTGAAACAAAGGAAGCAGATCAGACAATTCTGAAGAACACATGTCATAATAGTAGTTATAGAAAAAAAAAAGACAGACTAGTGACATCACGTCTGTAAGAGAGGTTGCAGATTAATAGAGTAATATACTTTTGAAACAAGTTGCCAAATTAAGTATCGCAAACGCATAGAATATATAAGATGAAGTTAGATGAATTCACTGATAATGATAAAAAAAAAAAAAAGCAGTTAACGGGATACTTTGGAGGATTCTTGGATGAAATCTTAAACAGAATGATTTGTATATCGATCTTGCATCAATAATATAAAAATATCCATGGACAATTCTTTTAAGGTTCAAACCTTAAAAGAAGATTGTAAAAAGAAAGATTCACCCAAAGAGATAAAAACAAATAAAGTAAATAATCAAAAGTTTTGACCTTGGCACACTCACTGTTTTTTTTTTGTTTTTTTTTCATGGTTCTAAAAGTATCCTGTACCTCTACAAAGCCACCATTCGCCCATGTATGGAGTATTGTTGCCACATTTGTGCTAGTGCATCTGCTACTAGTCTCTTGCTCTTGGATAGGATTCAAAAGAGAGTCGCTAACCTGATGAGTCCTGAACTGTCATCTAAGCTTCAACCTCTGTCCCACTGATGAAATGTTGCATCCCTCTGCCTGTTCTACAAGTATTTTAATGGTGGATGTTCGGACGAACTACAAGCCCTTGTACCCCCTCGACATAAATACCCCCCGACAAAGCCGACAAGCAGCAAAATCCCACCCCTACACAGTAGAGATCCCTAGCTGTAAGAAAGCCTTCTACTTTAATAGTTTCTTCCCCAGAACTGCTAGACTTTGGAACTCCCTTCCGGGTTCTTGCTTTCCCAACTGTACTGACATGCAGAAGTTCAAGTGTAATGTGAACAGACATCTAGCTGCTCAACTCCCTACATAGTATCCCTGCAACTTATGTCCCCGATAGTAGCCCCCTACATCAAAGTGGCACTACGCCTTGTTTGATAATCACATATATTAGTTCTCTCCATGCAACGTATATCCTCAACTCTTACTGGCCAGGTCTTACTTTAATGTGATGATTTATTAAGTAAAACCTGGCCAGTGAGGATTGAGGGTATGTGTTACATTGAGAGAAATGATGCAATGGATGTGTAATGTAAGTCTTAAAGACAGGTTGAGATCTGATGATCTCAGAAGAAGATAGAATCTGGATAGTATGGGGAGATGTGTGCAGAATAGGAGACTGTTGGTGTGGTCATCTGGAAAGAATGGGTAGGAGTTTGTTAGCTATCTCATGCAATTTTGCTCAGGACTACCATGGTTCAGAATGAAATGCAAGCAAGGGAAAAATTTGTCTGAACCTGACCAGGGTAAACACCATTATGCTTGAGTTAGTAGATGTATGGTCAGTTCTCAAGTAAGATCAAGGTAAACATGGAAGGAAGGGAGAAGGGTTAATTTGAGAGAGAGAGAGAGAGAAATCGGCTCAGATAAATTTGGAATTCAATTTTCAAAAACTATCTAACACAAACCAGCATGTAAACCAAACGCCATGGTGGTAGAAATTATATTTTATTTGGCAAATGAATGCAAATTCTTCTTAGAATACGAGAAAGTAACCTAATGGATACCCTCACAAACTATGGAATCGATCATGTTGAATTCCAATCCTGTTAGATCTACCATGTTTAATTCTGCAATAGTATAATTGAGAAAGATAAGAACTTATGTTAAGGTTCCATAGAGATTGATCAAGCAAAATAAATTGGAATGTTCAGTGCCATTGCCAGTGGAATTTCTGGTCAGCTGGATGCAAATGGCCATCTGCCAATAAGGTCAGAGCAAAATAAGAACGTCTCCTTATTTATACCTCTTCAAGAATATAAACCTCTCTCTAAGTCAGTAAAGGAATAGTATCATTTGAGACAGGTGATGGTTTGCCTCAATCTAAAAGGATTTCGAGATTTACCAGAGAAGTCATCAAACGAAAAAAAAAAAAAAAAAAAGGATAAAAAATTCGGGTTTCTTTTACAATACACATTGATACGAAAAAGTGGTCCAAAAACAAATATATAACAAATAAATGTTATCAAAAGCAAGATAAGTTACTCTTCTACCTATCTGGAAAAGTTTTTAATCGTTTTACTCACTTTAAAATGTTTATTCGGATCGAAAGATTAATAGTGTCTAGCGTTATGTGAGAACAAGAAAAACGTCTGCAAATTGACACCTAAATATTTGAAGTCTTCATAAGGAATTAAAAAAATAAAATAAAATACAGTTTGAAACCCACTCATTAAATGTCACAGTAACATTTATTGGGTGGGTTTCAAACACTATCTTTTTATTTATTTTTACGTCATTAGATAGAAGAGTAACTTATCTTGCCTTTGATAACATTTGTTATATTTTTTAATTTTGGACCACTTTTTTGTCTCAATGTGTATTGTAAAAGCAAACCCAAGGAATAGTGTAATTGGGTCAAATATATATATATATACAATTTTTATCCAGAGATATTTCACCATTATAAAACAATATATTATATATACCATTTTTACATACATACATTTTGTAATCCCACTTAAAACTGATCTATTAATGTCCTAAATAAAGCACAGATATTTGCAGGTTTTTGCCATGTTGACTTTTTAATGACAAGTTAAATTTCAGTGATCAAAGTATCACGTTTACCTCCGTTCTTGTGCTCATATGCTCGTCCCTTATTCAGAAGTGAACTAGTGTTCACCACAAGCTTTTGTTTACCCTGTATCACTTTATTTGTATTTCGATATTCATTTTCAGCCTTGCTTTAGTATATATCTTCTCTTTTAAATAAACCTGAAGGAGTTAAAATTTGATTCTCTTTAAAATCATCACTACTATCTCCTCATTCTTTCCTATCCCCTGCGTTTCATGGGATCTTTTCTGTCTTGAGACACAATAGAAACCCTCTGTAACGGTGGCTGCATTTGTAACTGTGAAGCAAGGGTTGCGCAATCCCTAACTGCACGTCTTTTGAGTCGGCACGGTTTGATTTCATTGGCAAGAAGAAATCCAGGACAACTGGAAGCAATGTTGAGATAAGCGAAAGAGACATCACATACAGCACCTGGTATTCTCAAATAGTTACCTGTTTTAGCACTGGCCAAGCTCAACGTTGTTTAATGTTGGTTATCTAATAAGAAATGGTACATCAACGTGATTAAGACATATATCCTTTGTGTTTGCAGCTCACTAAAACACATGCAATTTCTCTCCAACTATGGGTAAAAACATAGCAAATCACTTACACTGACTTATTTACTACTATATGGGAATTAATTCAAAATGTAATCCTACCTATTTTTTTGCCTGGATGCTGCAAGTGCATCAGTGGATAGCTGAGGACATGAAGGAAGGACAGTTGAGCACTTAGGTTCACAAGTAGTTAATATTCTTCTAATGTGGGTGTGTGTATATGTTTTTTTTTTTTTTTTGTACATTTAAATTTAGACAGAAAAAGAAACAAAATTTTAGCCGCACAGGAGACAACTCTCTTTATATTTTTTAATAATATAAGTTATTCCCATTTCTGATTTCGAGTTTTTGGCCATAATTAAAAAGAAATGTTTCCATATTAAAAGTTGTTCAAGACAGACCACATAATTTAAAAAAATAAACTGCAGTGAAGTGTGTTATCATAGTGCTAATAACATGATACAACAATAACAAATGAAAATTGGCGAGTCAGAATCTAAATTCGAGATAACAGCTATAATGTTATTTGTCACGCCTGTGGAACTTTCTTCCATTTGCCTGTTTCCCACCTGACTACAACTTGGATGTCTTCAAGTCCAACATAAACAAGTTCCTGTAGAACCGCCCCCTTAAGTAAGACACTATCAGATCTCCATTACTAGTGATTACTACGATATTATCCCATTGATTACTGTACACGCGATAACCCTTATCCCCGAATGGCCTCTGGGCCTTGATATGTGGTGACTTCCTTATAAAAAAAATAAAATAAAATAAAAAAATAAAAAAAATTTATATGGTAGATTATTGTGATATATTTTTTAGCGTTGTTTATGCCAATAAATTATTAATGCAACATAACCGGAGTGTTCTTTAATACAATTACCAAATATAATTCTTTATAAACCTCTAAATATTTAACTACAAAGTTGTTATTTTGACCAGATTACCGCAAAAAAACGCATGTTAAATGTGGAGATATTTTCCTAAACGAAAAAAATACACGTGTGGGTGATCATCTATTGATTTTAGTTTTACTAGTAGTTAAAAATCAATAACTATTATTTTGTTGGTGTTATTACCAGCAAAGAAAGATTTTGCTTAAAACATGTTCGAATAGAAAATACTATTAAAAGAATCGTTTTAGCATTGGAAAATATGCACACATTTGACCGATTCTGATACCCCAAATGGTCCGATTTTTCCGATTCATCGCCCTAACACTAATATATATATATGCTGTAAGGAAATAATAAAACTCCAAAGAGATTTTTTAAACTCAAACGCTTTTTAAATTTTTCTTTGAGAAAAAAAGAAATCTGCAACAACAGAGAGAAGTGAAGATTGGAACTTTGGCTGCCACCCGTTTCCCCGCTCTCTCCGTCTTGAGTGAAAATGTGAAAGATCTTCCGCGTTTATTTACTATATAAGATTCATAGCTACCACTTTACATGGAAATTTACTAACATAACATACTAACCCTATTTTTATAGGCTGGCATCTAACACTTATTCTTAACACTATTATTCTAAACACTTAGTCATATAAACTGAATGGCCCATGCTAAAAAAATATAAAATGACCTACCGATGCTAAAAAACTATAAAATAACCAAGTAGCTACCAATGCTGAAAAACTATAAAACCAATATGCAGGACATTTTTTTTTTAAGCTGGTCTTCAAAGTTGAATAAAACTGCTGATTAAATTTTATAGTGGTTAATTTCCTGTTCTGTTACTAATAAAATTTATAACACTTCTTTCTTACTGCCTAGAGAATATGAACATAAGAAAACTAGAAAATCACTCGTCCCAAGATGGCTACCACTAATTAACCCGAACATTAGCCAAAACTATGAAAAATGAAGCCATTAACATCCTGGAGATATATTGAGTACTGGAGGTGTTTTTCAGTTTAGCTCTACCATGAGGGAAAAAATCAATATGGAGTCAATTTCATAAACTGTTGCCAGTCTTGACATTACAAGCTATCTTTCTCACTATGAGGGGGCGAGTATTTAGCAATTGTGTCAGAAGCGTGATATTGTAGAAAAGTGAGTGTTGACTCCTCGTTTACTCCTCATTTTCGTCAGTTTCCAGTGTAATAACAGTCATGATCAGATGGATATGCAATGTCGGATCAGATCACACTCGGTATATCAGCTCTGATACCGTTAGTGAGGTTGACTCCTCAGTTACATGGTTTTGGAAAAGTTGAGAGGATCAACTCTTTAATAAGAAAACTAAACTGATGCTACCAGATCACGCTGTATGGAGATACCAGTTTCCTGATCTAAAATGCATCAAACATGGATCTTATTTTTTTTCTTTCCTTTTGCAAACTCCATCATGTTCTGCAAAGGCAAAATTCAAAAACAATTTTCCTCAACAAAACAAGCAAACCAAACACAGTGAATAAATACTTGAAGATACAAAGAAAATTAACCATAGCAACTTTTACCAAAATTGACCAGATTCAGCATTAAATAATTAAAAAAGGATTGATATGCAATGATCTTATGGATATGTCCGATCAGACCACACTTGGCATATCAGTTTTGTACCACTTTTATGTCCTCTTAAAACCATTAAAATCAAGAATACTATTAATACCAATGCCAGTTTTTATCAAAATCCACTACATGATTTTAATTCCAGAAAATGTCTAAAACTTAAAGCTTAAACTTGAGGGAGTCTTGAAAATAAAATAAAATCCATGGAACCTTCCTTAATCAGTGTCTAACATGTATGAATCAAATTTAATGCAAATCTGAAATATTTAAATTTTCAAATGGGATTTTGTGCTCATATTAGCCCCCCCCCCACCCCACCAAAAACAAAAAAAACTCTTCAAAATATTTCAAAGAAAATTTAAATAAGTATTTATTAATTAATGTCTAATATCTATCGTTAAAATTACACACAAAAAATCAGAGGTATCTGAATTTTCAAAGAATTCTATCCCGTCTTTGCATAAAACTAAATATGATCCACATTAACTACTCTTATGTCTAGCAAGTATGTTGAAAAAAAAAATTCATAATGATCGGTTTATCAGTGAATCTTGTACATACAAATATATAAGCATATACATCACTAAGGCTAGGACAACAGCATATTCTTTTCATTGTTTTGACTCTCGAGTGTGTATCTTGATATCTTGTATGCTTTTATGTAGAGTGACGTGGTTCTCAGTTGCTTAACTGCGTCTGTGTCGGATATATACTTGAGAGTCAAAACAACGAAAAGAATATGCTGTTGTCATAGCCCTATACATAACTTTATATAGAGATTATCACATTCTTGCCAAACAGATAATTGCTAATAATATTAGTTTATCCCCCCACCATTTTAATTTAGCTAAGGACACACTGTGATTTCCTCTCCGAGCCAGTAGATACTCGAAATTAGCTCACCCATCCCCAGTCAGACAAGTGTCTTTTCTACCACCAACGTAGGCTTTCTCTAATTTCCTAATGTGCATGTTTTCATAAATCACTCGCTAATTAACTTATACTAATGCAGTTGGTATTTAATAACGTTATATGTTATCCACACTCCTTTCAGAGTTTCAAACAACAAAGGCAGTAAAACTCATCAAAATAACAGGATTTTCGTGTTGATTATAATCCAATGATTACAGACAAAAAAAAAAAAATGTTACCCAGTATCATTAAAATTGGCAAAGGACACTGGCTGGCATTGAAAGTTTGGAGCAGTTTTTCATAATAGAATCATTACTTTCTTTAGGTTCTTTTTTCTTTACATTAATTTGGACTACTATTCACATCTCGGATGTTATTTTCATAACGTTTCAGTCAATGTAACCATGACCTTCTGCAAGCGTATCTTTAACAAAGCCACCGACATGTATGCAAATGACCAGGCCGGGGTGGGGTGGGGTGGGGTGGAGGAGAATGACGTCAAAGAAATAAATGGATATATAGACATTGGGATTGGAGTAAAAAAAAAAGTGGGGGAAAAAAGTGGAGAGAAAGCGCGTGTTTGTGCGAAAGAGACTCTGAACAAGATGCAAGACTCGTTATTCTTTTGAACCTTTGCAAAATTCTTAGACGACCGCGAACTTTTGAATGAATTACACACATAGCAGATGCTTATAGCTGCAGACTAAGAAACTGTTAATTGATCATATTGCCACTGGCTTGGAAAATATGTCAGATGACTTGGTGTGAAAACGACCGGTAATAAATACCTTTTTTTTCAACTGAAAAAAAAAAAAAAAACTTGTCTTCGTTTTTTTTATCAGACTTTTTCATACACAACGTTAGGTCCGTGTTAAAATGTAATGACAGTGTTACACAACTTGAAGTATGTACGAAATTTTGAATGAAACCCTTTAACTTAATTCTTAGGGGTAGATTGTTTTTGTTCTCTCAGCAAAGATTGGGTTTATCAGCCATCTCCGCACTCACCGATGATTACTCCCCCCCACCCCACCCTACAGGATGATCAGATGATCCTAGTCTTCCAACGGAAGAAAAACAACAATAACAGTATTTTAAACGGTTTCAGTTTTGTAAAAAAAAAAAAAAAAAAAAAAAAATGGCTTTCTAGTGTACAAGTCAAAACCAAAAAAACTATTTATTTCTTTTTTGTATTATATAAATACATGAACAACATGTTTGTAATATATACACGGTAATATATATGTGAAACACTAGTGTATCTACTTATATAAATATTAAACTGGCAGGGACAATCTGTGTTGCCCGGAAACAAAATGTTAATTTTGTAAATCTCCAACTTTTTTCAACTAAGATAATGCTTAGATGGGTCTGAACGTTTTACAGCTTGAAACTATGAAAAATGAAGCCATTAACATTGTGGGGATATATTGAGTACAGGAGGTGTTTTTCAGTTTAACTCTACCTTGAGGGAAAAGTCAGTATGGAGTCAATTCCATAAACTTGCCAGTGTTGACATTACAAGCTATCCTTCTCACTATCAGTGAGTATATAGCAATTGTGTCAGAAGCGTGATGTTGTAGAAAAGTGAGTGTTGACTCCTCGTTTACTCCTCAGTTTCGAGTGTAATAATAGAGTCATGATCAGATGGATATACAATGTCGGATCAGATCACACTCGGCATATCAGCTCTGATACCGTTAGTGAGGTTGACTCCTTTGGAAAAGTTGAAAGGATCAACTCTTTAATAAGAAAACTAAACTGATGCTACCAGATCACACTGTCTGGAGATACCAGTTTCCTGATCTAAAATGCATCAAACATGGATCTTATTTTTTTTCTTTCCTTTTGCAAACTCCATCATGTTCTGCAAAGGCAAAATTCAAAAACAACAATTTTCCTCTACAAAACAAGCAAACCAAACACAGTGAATAAATATTTGAAGATACAAAGAACTTTAACCATAGCAACTTTTACCAAAATTGACCAGATTCAGCATTAAATAATTCCAAAAGTGTTGATATGCTGCAAAACCAAACCAAACCAAACCTAAGAGAATACAAAGACTTTGAAATGGAAGACTGGAGGAAATTTAGACAGCCAAAGAAAACTTGGATGCAAACCATCAAGGATCTTTGAATCCTCAATCTAATTCTTATCCTTGAATGGTTTTTAGATCTTGATAAGTTGTGGCTTATTGGTAAAAATAAGTATAGTTTGATACCACATGAAAATATGAAGGAAAATACATAGAGGGTTTCATATTCATTCCGGGATTCCTTTATGAATAATTTTTTTTTATTTTTAATAATTAAGGTTTAACCTTTTAACAATGAACATAAAGGACTATTGATATGAAATGTCAAGTTTGTATGTCTAATAGCCTAGAAGTAGTCAGCTACCAAACAAAGAGAAAGAATATAAAAGGGATAATTGTGCTATCAAGTCAGTGATTTTTAAGATGCAGTTTATGGCAAACTTTATTTTATTTTATTTTTTCTTATCAGAAAGTACTATCTGGAGAAGCGACCATTTAATTAAATGTCAACAGTTAGTTTCATTGTTATAAGCTTACCATTGACGCAACAGGTTAAATAGTGATAAAAAGGAAAATGCGATAAAGACTATGTGGTCAACAAAGGCTCACACATCACGTTTCTGAATTTTGGAGATGAGGATTATTTTAAAAAAAATTCATAGAAATATCAAATCGGTACAAAACTCAAATAACACAAAAAATGGAAAAGACTTGATGCTTTTTCCAGAAACCAGGAGAGTCATTAATTTCTAAGCTAATCTTTGCCAGATGATTCTAGCCGTATGAGTTGGAGCATGTACATCTCAAACAAAAAATTTATTTTCATTATATCTAAAAAAAAAAAAAAAATTTCCAAACAGAAAAATGGTATTACATTTATTTTATTAGCAAAATTATTCACAGAATTATAACTGTTTAAAGTACATTAAGAAATTAGAAAATTTGCTATTTGCGGTTCAGAAACCAGTGAAAACTCCTTACAAATGTAACGTCATCTTGTGTTTTATTACTAAATTTGTAAGTTTTTATATTTTTATTCAAAAATTTCAAAATTAATCATAATGGAAACAATAATTTTTAGATCAAAGCAGTCTGTTGAACATTGGAAAAGTCTCATCTATATATATAAAAGCGAAAATGTATGTATTTATGTATGTGTGTATGTTTGTGTGTCTGCTAAAAACTTTCGACAGACAGAACATAAATTCATAAATTTGGTCTCATATGAAAGCCCATCTTTCGCCCGACAAATATCGAAAAATTGGCCAAAAACGTTAATTTTTTCACCCTGAAATCAACACTTTTTTACAGGGGGGGGGACCAACAAAAACCGTCCTCTCATGATGAGATCAGTTCTACGCATGCGTTAGACGACGTCATGACCTGATTTAGTTTAAACATTTGAAGAACTGACACAATTTCATGTACGTTGTGTTAGCTCAGTTGGTTAGAGCGTTGGGTCATTATCTAAACGTTTTGGGTTCGAATTGTGGTGTGAGATGTCTTTTTTTTTTTTTTGATTTTTTAAATTTTAATATTGAAGCAGTGTTATTTAAACCATTTTTCACGTAACGTTCGTTTTTCTGGGTTTTTTTTTTTTTACTTCGCTTATTCTTAGGTTTTTATTAACACCCCCACCCGACCACACACACCCAAAAACACCCGGGTACCCAACGATATTTTAAATTTTAATATCGAAACAGGCTTATTTAAGCCATTTTTCACATGTTTTTTTTTTGTTTTAACGTTCGTTTTTCTGTTTTCTTTTTTGTTTTTTCGATTTTTACATTTAACATCGTTTGTTTGCCTTACGTTAGTTTTTTTGTGTTTTTTTTTGGTTTTGATTACCCTAGCCCCCCCACCACCCACCCACCCAGCGCCCGGGTACCCCCCCGCTTAAGTTTCAACGTTCGTTTTTCTGTTTTCTTTTTTCACTTCGCTTATTCTTAGGTTTTCATTAACACTCCCCCACCCCGCCCACCACACACACCTCCAAACACTCGGGAAACGCCGGGTACCCCCCGCTAGTCTATATACATAAAAGGCAAATGTGGCGCGCGCAATTTTGTATGTCTTGAAAAGCCTTTTTTCGCCGATGGTCCCGGGGTCGTTACTATCACTTAGAAGTGTTTATATACCCCCTAGATAATAATATCTACAATTTGGGAATGCAGGTCGCCTCTACATTTATTTACGTCGATTTTTAAAAAATTCTTGCTATTTCAGCCAGTCTTGTGTTCGTTCAGCTTTTTTGTATAAAACCGAAACTAATTCAAAGCTAAGAATTGTTCCCGGCAATTGCACTACTTCCCTGCTGACTAAAAAAAATGCTTGTTTTCAAGTCTAAACTTGAATGCTTGTCGAGCCATCCTCTTAAATGATAAAATTCTGTCCATCCACTAGACAAACTCATTTAGTGGCCTTTGAGCCTTGATAATCATTGAATGTTTTTTTTGTAATTATATATTTTTCTGTTCTTTTTACCAATCTTATATATATATATATATATATATATATATATATATATACATACACACACACACACACTAGCGGGGGGTACTAATAAATAAAAGTAAAATTTCTTTAGTATTTATTCACTAAATTTTTCAACAAATTTATTCTTTATTTGTGATATAATTATAACCCATAGATTAAACCCACTATATCGATAGTGTTTTTTCTTTTTTTTAAATGCATAGAAATATACAATATCATACACAAAAAATTTGAAAAATACCAACATCTTGTTCAACATAAAAATAAATTGTCCCAGAGAAAACAGTAAGTGAACGTAGCCATGAGAAACAAAACAAAACAAACTATTAATGACACAAGAGAAAAATATTGTATAATTATAAAGAGAAAAGGTTAAATTTAGTTTATACCTTAAAAAAAAACATTAGAAATCAAATACAACATCTCAAGTTAAAAATGAACGAAATTTTGCTATATTTACCCGTTTTTAAATTAAAAACTAGACATGTTTGTAATACCTATTATAAAAATTAGATTTAAATCGGTCTATGAAGACTTGCAATTATCTTCTGGATTTATCTTTCGTAATGATATGGACTTCAGTTTTTATCTAAAGTTATAGTGGTAAGTTGTATCATTTGTCTATAATCATTGAATGTTTTTTTTTGTAATTATATAATTTTCTGTTCTTTTTAACAATCTTATATATATATAAATATATATATATACACTAGAGGGGGGTACCCGGCGTTGCCCGGGTGTTTGGAGGTGTGTGTGTTAAAAAAAAAGCTTTGGTCGGGAGGTAGGATTGAATCCCGAAGCCTTTACGCAAAGATGGAAACGAAAGGGAAAAAAAGCCTGACACCTAACCATCTTGGCCACGAAGGAGAGGAATTGGTAAGTGTGTTCAGTTAAGGTTTATAAACTGAAATATACAGGTGCGAGGAAGTGGCGTGATATTTGACCTAGTTTTATGCTGCAAGTCAGCCACTCCATCATTCACTTTTTGAAGACACAGCGAGCTGGTAAAAGTCGCACAAATTAAATACACACGCAACCCCCGTTGTTAAGTCGTAGATATTATCATTTAGACATGATATAAAAAGTTTTAAGAAGGAGCGACCCCCACCCCGAGAAGGCCTCGGAAAAAAGCCTTCCACAGACATACACAAAAAGCGAACATACATACATACAGACGCACATTTTTGCTTTTATACATATACTAGCGGGGGTGTACCCTGCGTTGCCCAGGTGTTTGGAGGCGTGTGTGTTAAAATAAAAAAAAAAGTTTTAGTAGGAAGGTAGGATTGAACCCTGAAGCCTTGACGCGGAGGTGGAAACAAAAGCCAACCACTTAACCACGAGTGATAGAATTTGGTTAGCCTGTTAAGTTAGTTATAAAGTGAGTCAAGGAGGTTTGATTGACAGGTAGCCGTCATGGAGCGTTACGATGACGTGGCAGTATTTTATTTACTGCGGGACAGTTTTTTGGCGTTAGTTTACTTTGTTTCAATGCGGGCAGTTTTTGCTTCCCCAAGATAATGGTGGGGGGAGTAGCAGCTCCCCATTTAAAGGGGATTGTCCAAATTGAATAGCAACTGGCTTATATAAGGAGACACTCCACATTGATCAAAAGCTAATTGCTTTCTGGACGAGAACACGCAGCATTTCAATTTAGTTTCACTTTATTTATACTAAAAAGTTGAACAAACAGGCGACAGCGAAATAGCGCGATTTTTATAAAAGTCGATGTAAATAAATCTAGATGCGATGCGCGTTCGGAAATCTTCAATATTATGGTTTAGACGGTATATAGAAAGTTTTAAGACATAGTAAGCCCCTCGAGAATCGCGGCGAAAAAAGCCTTTGCGAGACATATATAATATGTGCACACACATTTTGCCTTATATATATATATATATACTAGCGAGGGGTACCCGGCGTTGCCCGGGTGTTTGGAGGTCTGTGTGCTTGGGCATAAGAATAAGCGAAGTAAATATTTTTAAAAAAACACAAAAAAAAAACTAACGTAAGGCAAACGAACGATGTTAAATGTAAAAATGGGAAAAACAAAAAAAGAAAATGCGTAAAAGAAAACAGAAAAATGAACGTTAAGACTTCTTTAAAAAATCTGAAAAATAAAAACAAACAAAAAAAAAACATGTGAAAAATGGCTTAAATTGCCCGGGTGTTTTTGGGTGTGTGGTCGGAGTGGTGGTGGGGAGGGGTTAATGAAAACCTAAGAATAAGCGAAGTAAAAAAAACAAAAACGAACGTTAAAAAATCTGAAAAACACGTGAAAAATGGCTTAATCCTGTTTCAATATTAAAATTAAAAAAAACGAAAAAAAAAAAAAAGAGAAGAAAAAAAGACATCTCACACAACGATTCGAACCCAAAACATTCAGATAATGAGGCCGCGCTCTAAGCAACTGAGCTAAGATGACGTCGGCGAAATTGTCGTTTTTTTAAATCTTTAAACAAAATCAGGTTCTGACGTCATTTGCGCATGCGTAGAACCGAACTTGTCATGAGAGGAGGCTGTTAGTCAAAACATAAGAATAAGCAAAGTAAATATTTAAAAAAAAAAACAGAAAAAAAACTAACATAAGGCAAACGAACGATGTTAAATGTAAAAATGAGAAAAAAAAAAAAATGCGAATGTGATGGAAAAATGAAACAGAAAAACAAACGTTAAAATTTCTTTAAAAATTCTGAAAAATAAAAACCAAAAACAGGCTTAAATAACCCTGTTTCAATATTAAAATTTAAAAAAAAAAAAAAAAAAAAAAAAAATCGAAAAAAAAGATAAGACACCTCACACCACGATTCGAACCCAAAACCCTTAGATAATGAGGCCACGCTCAAAGCAACTGAGCTAAGGACGACGAGGTGTGTGTGTGTGGGGGGGGGGGGTTTAGATCAAAACAACCCTGTTTAAAAAAAAAAAAAAAGCGTTGGACGGGTGTTTGGAGGTGTAAAAGAAAAAAAAAAGTTTTAGTAGAAAGGTAGGCTTGAACCCCGAACCTTTGACGCGGAGGTGGAAAGGAAATGGAAAAATAACACCTGCGACCTAACCATCTCGACCACGGGAACAGACGAATTGATAAGTGTGTTAAGTTGACGTTTATAAAGCGAAATAACAGGTGAGAGAACGTTAAGTCGCATGATGTTTAACCTAGTTTTGCTCTGGAAGCCAGTTTCTATTTTCCCTGCTACGTGGCGATCAAAAAATATTTTGAAAATAGCTTGTAAAGGTCGGGTAAATTAAAGATAGCTGCGACCCGAGTTCCTTAGTCGTAGATATTATTATTTAAACAGCATATAAAAAGTTTTAAGAAGGAGCGAGCCAACCGAGAATCACGGCGAAAAAAGCTTTTTGTAGACATACACAAAAAGCGAACCCACATACATACATACATACATACAAATATTTTCGCTTTTATATATATAGACTAGCAGGGTTTACCCGGCGTTGCCCGGGTGTTTGTAGGTGTATGTGTTTTTGGGTAAATGAAAACAAAAATCGTTGGCCGGGTGTTTGTTGTAAAAAAAACCAAAGCCTTGACGCGCAGTTGGAAAATAATAAAGTGTGAAAAAAAATGTGCAATGTTTAACGGCAGGTGCCCGTTTTTGACGAGTTAATGACGTCAACTTTGAGTGCGGGACAGTGTTTTATTTACTGCGAGTCTGTTTGCTTCTTTTTTGTATAAGAAAAAGCTTAATGCACATGTGGTGATCGAAAAATAAGTTGGACAAATTAAATAGACAGACGAATCCGGTTGTTAACTTGCAGATATTATAATTTAGGCGTGATATAAAAAATTTTAAGAAGTGAGTCGACCGATCGCTTCTCAAAAAAAAAACTTTCTTGGACATACACAAAAAACGAACATACATACATACACACATTTTCGCTTTTATATTTATACTAGCGGGGGGGGGTACCTGGCGTTGCCCGGGTGTTTAGAGGTGTGTGTGCTCGGGCAGGGGGGGTTAATCAAAACATAAGAATAAGCAAAGTAAATATTTTATATCAAATAAATGTTAAAACTTTAAAAAATCGAAAAAAACACAAAAAAACTAACGTAAGGCAAACGGATGATGTTAAATGTAAAACTCAGAAAAACAAAAAAGAAAACGCAAAACAGAAAAACGAACGTTAAAACTTTGTTAAAAAATCTGAGAAATAAACCCCCCCAAAAAAAAACACGTGAAAAATAGCTTAAATAACCCTTTTCAATATTAAAATTTTAAAAACATCAAAAAAGAAAAAGAAAAAAAAAAGACATCTCACACCACGATTCGAACCCAAAACTTTAGATAATGAGGCTGCGCTCTAAGCAACTGAGCTAAGACGACGTCGACGAAATTGTGTCTGTTTTTTAATATTTAAAGTAAATCATGTTCCGACTTCATATGACGCATGCGTAGAAGTGAACTTGTCATGAGAGGACGGTTTTTGCTGACCCCTCCCTGTAGAAAACTGATGATCTTAGGGTGGAGAAATTAATTTTTTTGGCCAATTTTTCGATATTTGTCAGGCAAAGGTTGGAACTTTAAAATGATACCGATCTCGTGAAAATCCGTGACCCGTGACGAAAGTTTCTGCGAGACATACATACATACAAACAAACATACATACATACATACACACATTTTCGCTTTTATATATATAGACTAGCGGGGGTACCCGGCGTTGCCCGGGTGTTTGGAGGTAAATCAAAACTCCGAAGTTTTGGTTGCTGAGTATGAGAATCGAACCCAAACCCTTGAGGCAAAGTTGGAAATTAAAGTGTGAAAAAAAAAAATCATGCGACGTTAACAATTGGGCCACCGCAACATACTAAAGGAAACACAAACACATTTGAATTTATTTTATTACGTTTTAATGTCTTAATGAGGTCAACTTTGATCGCGGAGTTTTTATTTTTATTTTCCCAAGATGTTGGGGGGGGGACCAGTTCATCTTGTCTAATTTGAATAGCAATTGTCTGATATAAGAAAAATATTTCCACATCGATCAAATTTATATAGTTTATTGTCGTCAAAATTTACATTTTTCAATCAAAAATTTGAAAAAAATAAAAGATTAAACAACAAACTTAGGCACAAGGCCCGATAAGAAATTGGGGAGGGGAAGGGTGCAGGGTCTTTGTGACTAACAAATCAAAACATAAGAATAAGCGAAGTAAAAAAAAAAACACAAAAAAAAACTAACGTAAGGCAAATGAACGATGTTAAATGTAAAAATCTGAAAAACAAAAACAAAAAAGAAAACAGAAAAACGAACATTAAAACTTCTGAAAAATACCCCCCCCCCCAAAAAAAAACATGTGAAAAATGGCTTAAATAAGCCTGTTTCGATATTAAAATTTTAAAAATCGGTGGGTACCCGGGTGTTTTTGGGTGTGTGGTCGTCGGGGGTGGGGGTGGGTGTTAATGAAAATCTAAGAATAAGCTAAGTAAAAAAAAACCCAGCAAAACAAATGTTACGTGAAAAATGTTTAAATAACCCTGCTGCAATATTAAAATTTTAAAAATCGAAAAAAAATAAAATAAAAGACATCTCACACCACGATTCGAACCCAAAACATTTAGATAATGACCCAATGCTCTAACCAACTGAGCTAACATGACATACATGAAATTGTGTCAGTTCTTCAAATATTTAAACTAAATCAGGTTATGACGTCGTCTGACGCATGCGTACAACCGATCTTGTCATGAGAGAGAACGGTTTTTGCTGACCCCCTCCTCTGTAGAAAAGTGTTGATTTCAGGGTGAAAAAATTAACGTTTTTAGCCAATTTTTCGATATTTGTCGGGCGAAGGATGGGGCTTTCATATGAGACCAAGTTTGTCAATTTTTGTTCAGTCTGTTGAAAGTTTTTAGCAAACATACAAACATACACACATACATTTTTGCTTTTATATATATACTAGCGAGGGGTACCCGGCGTTGCCCGTGTGTTTTTCAGGGTATGTGAAAAAAACCCGAAAATGTGAAAAAAAAACAGGTGCCCGTGAAAAAAATGAAGCCTTGACGATGCACAGTTGGAAAATAGTAAAGTGTTAAAAAAAACAGGTGCGCGTTTTTGATTGACGTGACGGCGATAGGTATTCAGCAGTTAGCATTTTGTGCGGGACAGTTTTGAATGAGGTGAATAAATCGGTTTGTTTGTTTTTAAAAACCCACTCCCTGTTTATTAGGAGGAGCGAAATGAAAGCTACAGTCTGATATGATGAAGTCGACATTGAACAAACGTTACTTAGCTCTCTTGAGACAACTGGCTTTCGGCCTGTTGCATTTATTTGCTTCCTCACTGAGCAAATACGGCACAAGGCCGTTTTTTAATGTGGAGATAGAGGGAGGGGGAGGGAAAGGGGGGACCAGCTCCCGAGAGGTGGGAAATGGGAGCTGGATAGTAAGTGTTGGTCTGTAGGGTGATCCCTACATTGACCAAGGTCAGATATGTGGGGTTACCCCCACATATGGTCTTTGCTGGTCTTTGCTTGCAGCATCTGTCAGAACAGATATTACACCTTGATCTTGTCGGCCGGGCCCCGGAGGGCTTTGGGCCTGTGATTAGAGTCGAGTTTCGCTTTTTTTTATACCGAAAACCGAATGTAACACGTGCCGATGCGGGAAATGTCGAATAAAATTATAAGTCAATAAAATTAAATAGACAGGCGAGCTCTGTGGGTAATTCTGAGATATTACAATTTATAGATGATATAAAAAGTTTTAAGAAGTTGTGAACCGAGCAAGCGCTTCTCTGAAAGAAGCCTTTTGTGGACATCGAGGAAAAGCGTACATACATACATACATACATACATTTTCGCTTTTATATATATATATATATATATATATATATAGATAAAAGTCATTTAAAATAGGTTATGTATCAGTGTTTTGTAGCATATATAACCAGAAGTTGAGCGAGAATTAAAAGTCAATCATTTTGGACGGAGGGGGGGGGAGTAGAGTTCTGGCTTTTATCAAATTGATTTTGTAGTAAGGATGTATTTAAAAAAAAAAAAAAAAAAACGATTCTTAAAATCCGAAATGGAGAGTAAAAGTCGGCAATTTTTGCAGAAGTTGGATTTTTAAAATTGAACCAGAAGATTATTTTCAACCAACATTTGAAAGAGTATTATGAATATGATGGAAAGTTCATAATAAATTTTCGTATCACTCATCCTAATCTTTACTTAATGATATCTGAATTCTCTGTAAAGTGCAATGAAATTTGCCCTTTGTTTGTTGTTATCTATAGAAAATAAATAACAAATTTCATTAATTGCAGTTAATCTAAAAAGCCACAAAAGATAGAAATTGATATAGGTAATCTCTTATCGACTTTCAATAATTAATAAATTTGTGAAATAGATATTAAAATAGCTATTTTTTAATTCACTTTTCTTATCTCTTTAGTTTTTCCTGGGGATGGGGGCATCCAACAAGATGTCAGAGACTCCCCTGCTATTTCAAAGACTTCAGCAAAGAGACCTTTTTAACATTCTAACCGTTCCTTTGAGTGCAACTGTTTGTATCTCTCTTGCACTTGGTTAACCTAGTACCTTCATTAGCTAATTTGGGAAAGTCTCTTTCATGAACCTGGTTGCTCATGGATATCAATCTAAACTGTTAAATCAAGAATCCAGGTGTAAATGCCCTTGAAGCTGTTAATGCCACGTGAGTTAATTCCCTCGAATGAATATAGAAGAAGCAGAGACTATTTAAAGCAGACATGCTTACTGCTCAAAGTAGGATATATTAGCAACATCAACCTTAAAATATTAGACACCGTATGTCACATAATTATTTTTTAAGCAAGTCGCTCTAACCAAGGCATGAAGCTACTTGATTTAAGAAGCTAAAAAGAAAAGACGATCATGTTGCGTATCAACAAAAAAGAGAAAGGAATGGTAAAAATCACTTAAAAACAAGGTTGTCTTTTAACTGATTGTGATAAATTCAAAGGCAAAATAATCAAATCTAAAGTTGAAACATTTGTATGATAATGACGGACTCAGTTATCCACGCAGGAAATACCTGAGGGGAAATACATTTACGTGCAACATGATACTTGAGAATAACTTGACATTTAGCTAGTGTAGATGGAGAAGTTTCTCAAGGAGCTACTTCAGAGTTCAGTCTCCTGTATAATCACCAAGGAAAGTACCAACCAAAAATGCACTATGACATCACCTTCTACCAAGTATACTTAACTACCTTTATTATTCATGTTATAAGACAAACTAAGCCTGAAAGCGGCACCACCACCACCACCATTCAATTTCCTAAACTCCAAACAGATGAGACCAAAGGCAAAATTTTCAGGGGCTCAAAAGAAGGAACAGGTTAGAAGACTGACTGATAAAAAAAAAAGTCTACCTTCACTGTTTTAGTCTTAAAAAGGTAGGAGGAAAACGGTCAGCAGGAAGAGAGTTCCACAAGGCTGCAGTTCCAAAAAAAAAAACGCTACTAGAATAGGAAGTTGTATTACAATGAGGTATCAAAGCAGTAAATTGGTGAAGACCACTAGATCAACTAATCAAAGCTTAAACAAAGGTAGCAAGAAATAGATCAGACAATTTCGAAGAGCAATTGCCATAATGGTATTTATAGAAAAAACTGAGACTAGGTAAGAGAGAGAGAGAGAGAGACACACACACACACAGAAAAAGAGAGAAAGGGTAGAGCCAATCAAATTATAGATACATTTCTGCACCTTATCAATAACCCTCAAATGGAGCAGAGGGTATTAGACGACAACAGAGTTACTTTCTTTGGAGGAATATACAAGAAATGGCGGAGACAATATAAGGCAGGTATACTGCACAGGGTATGAAGCAAGTGAACCAGTGTAAACATGATCAATGTGACATGTTTAGTGGATTACATATTTGCAGTGCATGCAAATAACAGAACTTGCTGCAAATGATAAATATTTAATTAAGAGAAGAGAAATAACCTAAGAAATGGAAAATATCTCTGATCTGGGAATGACTACACACAATTCGATTTGTCTATTTGAAAAAAAAAAAAAATAATAAATAAAATAATGGGTCTACAGGTACAACACCTTGCTATGGTTATGATCTACTCAAGAGTCTTCCAAATTTAATGGTTATCCAGATAATAGACTCCTAGGTAGTAGAATTTTTTTTATGTTCATACAGACAAATGCTTAATTGTTAGGTGAAAGTACAGAATAGTTACATCTCCCCTCCCATTTTAACAATGGCTTTCTAAATAACTAGCCTGGATGTTCGGAGGTGTGTGTTGAGAAAAAAAATAAATAAATAAGTGGTAGTAGGCAGGCAGGCTCAAACCTATACCGCGAAAGAGGAAGAGAATATGAAAAAAAACAAAAAAACGTGACGTCTTTGCCATTGCCTCTATCACCAAACCGGAAGTGGCGAAGGTTTAAATTAAGACTAGTCAATTGAAAAGAGGGGATGACTTTCGAAAATATCGGCGAAAAAAGCAACCTCCCCCTGTAGAAAAGGGTCCAGTTGAAAGTGAAGGAATTAATGTTTTTAGCTAATTTTTCGATATTTATCGTCCGAAGATCAAGCTTGAAAATGATACTGATCTTGTGAAAATCCATCGACTCTGTCAAAAGTTTTATACATACATACATACATAAATACATTTAAACAGACAGGTGAGATTTATATTATAGATGGCATTATTTCAACATGGTACAATAAGTGCATAAGTGCGTATATATTTTTACTTGAGGGTCGCCGTTTATCAAGGCCCAGAGGCCACTCTAAGATAAGGGTTAATGAGTGCTAGATAGACGTTGTAGAGATTTAGGATACCCTCAGGTGTGATAACCAATAATGGTGGAACTGGGTAGGGTTTAATTATATAAAACGGTTCAACAAAAACTTACTTAATGACTGTGTTATAGTCAGCTGGAAAGCACATTGCTTGGAGTAATGTTTTTGGGGGTTGGATGTAGATATGATTTGCAGTGGTGAGGACTGTGATTGATAACATTTTTTATTTTTTGACCTGGAGCTTATATGCACGCACGCGCGCACACACACACACACACACACACACACACACACACACACACGCAAGAGAAGTAGATCTCATTGGTTAATTTGGTACTTGTACAGTTTAATCAAGACATTCAAAAATGAAAATATCGAATAAAGGTTATATTGTACGTATCCGTTTTGGACTGAAGATCTCCAAAAAAAAATTTCACTTAATTTGATCGAGTAGTTTTTATTTTTATTTATTTATTTATTATTTTTTTTTACAGCAGAAAAACACGTTTTTATGAGAGCGCGTTGAAGTCAGCCGTTATAATATTTGTTGAAAACACCACAGGGAGATAACTCCAATTAAATCACTGACACTCCCTCCCCATCTTTATGACTAGTTTTTCTTCCTAAAAGTCGAACCTTTTGCTCGGTATCATAACAAATTGATTTTTCCTTGTAAAATAAAAACTACTTGATGAAATTAAGTAAATTTTTTTTTTTCGGAGAACTTTGTTCCATAACGAATACGTACAATATAACCTTTTTTTTTTTTTTGATATTTTCATTTTTTAATGTCTTGATTAAACTGTACAAGTGCTGTTAATTTAATCATGTGACATTTCAGGATTTCACGCTGGATAGTATAGTTGCTGAGTAGTGAAAACTAAATATGATAATTTTTCTGTGAAGACTAAGACTTGAAAATTCAAAATTCATGGTGAATCAACTAACTATTATGCACATTATTTGGATTCATTGGACTACTGTTCTCATCTTCAGTGTGATCTTCACAACATTTTGGTTGATGTAACCTCCAACCTTCTTCAAGTGTATCTTATCGAACTCGAGAAGATTTCAATGTTCGGAGAATTAGAGAGCTTGGACCCTCCGCCCCTTCATGTGAGGATGATATGGTAACCATAGATAGAATATTGTTGCCACATTTGGGTTAGTGCACCTACCACTGGACTCTCCTTCCTGTTGCACCCCTGTGCTTGTTTTACAAGTACTTCCAAGGAATGTATTCCAGCGAACTTACTGCATTTATACTCCCTCTCTAATGTAAATATGCCAGACTAGCAGCAGAATCACACCTCATTAACTGTAATGCTAGAAGATTTTCTACACAGCTTCTTTCCCTGAACTGTTCACATTTGGACTTCCTTTCATGCATAAATTTAAATATAATGTGGATGAACATCTTGCTGCCCAACAACTCAGTCTTGTTTTCCTCCTATAAATCTGGTCCCTATCACAGTATGCTTCAGTGACACTATGCATTGTTTGAGATCAACAAAATGTAAAAAAAAAAAAAAAAAAATTAAAAACAAAAAAAAAAACTCTTAATTAAGGAAATACGTATAGCCATAGTGGAGTATCTAAATTTAAAATCGTCTTTATCATCCTCAATAGCATTTATAAGTTAACAGTCTAAAGGAAAATATTGAGAAACATCATTGTAACTAACTCCTTGACGCCGACAAAGCAAGAAAGACAATATATACCTTCTGCATATAACAATAAAGGTCACACAGTGCTAATTTGTTATTTTATTTCATGACTAGAAAAAAAAAGGGAGATAATTGTGTCCTTTTTATCAGATGAGCAAAACAAAAAAAATAAATAAACTAGGGGCGAGTTTCTCATAGGAAATTCTCAAGACAGTCTTTACGTATAAAGTATATTGCATCAAAATTATTTGTACTTATATTAGTAGAGCTTTAAATGTCGTCAGAATTTAGTTAGAAATTTCCCACAAACAAATTTACCATCTTTCTGAAAGTCTTTGTCTATTGTCTGATCGGTCATACTTAAGTTTGAAACAGCAATTTTTAGATGTGTTCCTGCATCGTTATAAGTCGGTGAGTATCCAATTAAGAAAAAAATAAAATAAAATAAAAGCCGAAACCGAGATGAATTTCCCAAACTGAAGGTGGAAATTATCCCCTACCCATTCTCATCTGTGTGTAGATGTGTGTGTGTGTGGAGGGAGGACATTGAAAGAAAGTTCTTTTCCTAAGCTCCAATCAGTTTCAACTAAGAGTCAAAATTAAGAGAAAGACCCCAAGTGCGCATGTGTAGGGAAGGAGACAGGAAGTCATTTTTTGATGAAACCATAGTTAGTTATGACTTTTCTGAATTTTAAAAATGAGGATTGGTTATTCATATTGTTTGGATTCATCAGACTACTGTTCTCATCTTGAGTGTGATTTTCACGTTTCGCAAGGACCCGTGACACAGTGGTTAAAGTACTTGGAAAAATAAATTGTAAAAGTGATATTCTCCTGAAGGTTAAAGGTTTAGTTCTCAGTGTGAGCATTCAAAAAACATAATTGCGAATTACTTAGGACCTCTATCCAATCATGGATAACGGAGCATTAATCTTAGCCTGGCGAAGAACATAACTTGTAAATAAGATCAAAGAGATACGAAAAAAAAAAAAAAAAAAAAAAAAATTTAAGGCCGTGGAAAGTAAGGGATAAAACATAAACAGATTGTATTTGCTTTCTTTATAAATGAAATCCTTCCCCAGACACAATTTTTCTGTCAAAGTTTATGTGCTAATCATTCTTATTCCATTTGAAATGGAGCTATTTTTTGTGAATAAAAAAATGTATTTGTTTTCTGGACGAATTAGACGTTCTTGATCTATTTGAAGGCAAAGCATTTTCGGTGCACTCCAAGAATGAGACTTGCCTGCATCACCATCTCCTAAAACAATCTTTGAGATAAAGATAGTTTATTTTCATCACAATTGGTCCATTAGCTTCAAAAGTATATAAGTAACATCAAGCAGACTAACAAAAAGAATGATGAGCATGCATATATATATATAAAAGTGAAGTGTCTGTGTACATTTTCCTTCGCAATAACTGTTAATTTTCAGTTTACAGACTCGAAATTTGTTATACAGGGTACTGAGATTTTGGAAAATCTAGGTGATCGGTTTTCAGCCAGAAATTTGGCTGTTCAACGATTTGAACTTTGAGAACTCTACCAAACTCCTCCGACAATTTGGGGTCTAAACACTTGAAATTTTAGATATAGGTTCCTTGGACATGAATCTAACTTAATAACTCGATTTGAGTCCAAAACAATAAATTTAAGGGGTCATAATAGGGGTCAAAATTGAAAAAGTGACCATTTTTTTTTGTTCAGCATACACTTCCAAACACCCGGGCAACGCCGGGCACCCATGCTAGTATATATATATGATACTAACCAAGCTCAACGTTGCTTAACTTCAGTGATCTGACGAGAACCGGTGTGTCAATGCGATTATGGGATTGGGAATTCTAGGCGCTGTATGTACTCTCCACTTATCTCGGCATTTGTTTCCAGTCGTCCTATACTTTACTTGCCACTAGTATTTAACAATGTCGTCTTAAGAGAGGTGTGGTTGGAGATTGTGCACCTCCTGCCATAAAAAATTTCATGCGCAAACAACCCTTCCTGGCTATCCATAATCTGTCCAAGACTGAAGGAGCTTACTTTGATGTATATATATATATATATATATATATATACACACACACTGGGAGAAAGCTTCACATGGATCCCCCCAGTGATTATATTCACATTACATTGTATAATAGTCTACATTGCACTGTAGAGAACCTACTGTTGATTTTATAAAATTATTTTTACATAATGGCTTGAATTAAAGTTTAAAATGCTAAAGTCAAGTATCATGGTTCAATTATGCCTTGAATAAAAACATTCACTTCAAATGCGCCCTTGTCACATCAAAGAACCTACTGTTGATTTTATATGCTGAGCCTTTCTGCTTGTGTGGTAATAAAACTTCTCAAATCCACTTGTAATGTTAGGGTGTATAAAGTGTTAACTTTCGTCAAAATCGTCTGTTCCTTCTTTAATTGGATTTTTTTTTCAATTACCGATACTTCCGCGTAGTTATTGAGAAAAGTGCAGACAGATGAATGTACAAGGGTGAATTTACAGGGCCGCCCTCCTTTTTGTCGGGGGACTAATAAAAATAAAAATTTCTCATTGAATTCATGTCCAATTAAGATAGACATTTAGAAATCGCTATCGAGAAAGAAACGCCATCTAGTATTGTCGAGAAGAGCCACAAAAAATATCACATATCATAATCTTACCGAATAAAAAAACAGTTAAAAGAATTAATAGCAAACTTGGTTGAAGTTTATTATAAAAAAAATTCAATAAATTATGAACAAAATTATATAAATTACCAAACCAACATTCTAATATCTTTAGATATGTCTTAAAGTTATTTTCAAAGAAAATACTAATACAGTGAGCTAAAGAGTAACTAAATATAAATTCTACCAACCATAACTGGTATACGATGTACTACAAAAAAAAAACCTTCACGTTGTATTAAGTCATTAATTTAATCTAATTATCATGTCCATAAGATGACAATAAGTTTAAAATCATGTGATATAATTGCATTACTATTTTCTTTAATTATTTATTAAATCTATTTTAACCCTCAGGCTACGCTGGCTGTTAATTTTTTAACACCTAGTTTTTACTATTACAAACAACTGCAACAGTGGTGTCTTTAAGAACTACGGAGGTCTTATTTGCCCTAACTGCATTAATCAATGAATGAACCCCATGCTTAAAACTCATGTTTGAATGTCTGTATTATTTTTTGATAAAAAAATTCTTCTTCAAAGACCCTAGATTTGATTTTATGTGATATGAAAAAATCCACACCCATCGTAGGTAATGTATGTAAAAATACCATCATAGCCCAAGGGTTAATGGTATAATGTTCAGACTCCAACAGTATTGCCTGAGATTAAACATCAGAAGAAATGTATTGGCAGCAATACCTGTTTAAAAAAAACTAAGTTACATATTTCCCTTTATAGCCGAATAGAAATTTAAAAAAATACAGAATATATGCATCTCATTTAAGTTGATAAGGTCCTTATAATAATAATGTCAATTGGACAAATAAAATCTAGAACATAAAACTAGAGTGCCAGCCCTCCTCCTATCAACTTTGACCCATTTAGCTAGAGTAGTTTGGGTCTTTAGAATGAGCATTAGGCACTCTAAAAGAGCATATATGGTTTCAGAATATATCCTTGAAACTGTATCAGTGGACCCAATGTATGTTCTACATTTATTTCTCTTAACAACGTTGCATTTTTACCCTAGACATTTCTCTTGCAAAGGGTATTCATTTGCATTTCTACAATTACATTAGCATTCCACATACGGATTTTTAAGGACATTCTTTCCACCGTAACTAATTATCTTATTTATTTTAACATTATTATAAGCTACGATAGTTGATGAATAGTTATAAGCGGTTGAAAATTATGATTCAACAATGTTTTTATGAATAAATTTTACTATTCGTTCTCAAGAATTTGGTAAAATTCTTTAGGTATGGTTTTGATTTTATTATGTACCAGTGAGGGGTACCCGGTGTTGCCCGGGTGTTTGTAGGTGTGTGTGAAAAAAACCCGAAATGTGATAAAAAAACAGGTGCCCGTGAAAAAAAAAAAAAAACGAAGCCTTGACGACGCGCAGTTGGAAAATAGTAAAGTGTGAAAAAAAAAACAGGTGCGCGTTTTTGATTGACGTGACGGCGATAGGTATTCAGCAGTTAGCATTTTGTGCGGGACAGTTTTTAATGAGGTCAATAAATCGGTTTGTTTGTTTTTAAAAACCCGCTCCCTCATCTCGAAATGAAAGCTACCGTCTGATATGACGAAGTCGACATTGGTCAAACGTTACTTAGCTCTTTAGAGACCACTGGCTCTGGGCCTGTGATTAGAGTCAAGTTTCGCATTTTTGTTTATACCGAAAACCGAATGTAACGCGTGCCGATGCAAGAAATGTGGAACAATTAACGTTTGAAAGTCAATAAAATTAAATAGACAGGCGAGCTCCGGGGTTAACTGAGATATTACAATTTATAGATGATATAAAAAGTTTTAAGAAGTTGTGAAGCGAGCGAGCGCTTCTCTGAAAGAAGCCTTTTGTGGACATTGAGGAAAAGCATACATACATACATACATTTTCGTTTTTATATATATAGATGTAAAATATCCTACAATTTGATATTGTGGAATTTTGTGTATGATTTATCTAAACTGTGAGAGTCTGTAGCTGTATTACATTCTGGTGGGTTCCGTGTATGAGTAATCTGGTCATCAGATCTCTTACTTTCCTACATGAGATGATGATGCTGTATTTTCTAACAAATTCTTTTCACAAAAGAATTCTAAGCCTGAATCATGTAAGATTTATAGTTTGGAATTGTTATGCACTTAGGTGAGAACATTATTTTCTTACTTGTAAACATATCGACTGGTGCTAGCAGATCAGGCTGTCTGAAGATATTGGCTTCCTCAGACGAAATGCACCTAACATTGATGCTTTTTGTCTTTCTACTTCCTTTTGCAAAACTTAAATATGTTCTGCAAAAACAACCCCCCCCCTTTTTCCTTTTTCCCACATTTCTCTTTCTATCTCCCCCCACTTCCTGACTGGTATCCCCAACTTAAAATGTGCCAAACATTACAACTGTAACCCTTTTCTCCTCTCCCATTGCAAAACTCATTCATGTTCTGAAGAGTAGGGAACAAATAAAACCCACTATAAGACAACCAAACCAAACACTACAAACTAATGATTGAAGATACAAAGAGCTTAAAGAACGTCTACAAAATGATTGGATACAACATGAATACTATTTCAAAAATAACTGGATTCGGCATTAAATAACCAGAAAAGGGTTGATATGCCATAAAAAAAAAAAAACTCTACAAATATATATTTGAAGATATACAGAACTTGAAGCATAAAGCCTGTTTCCAAAATAACTGGAGTCGGCATTAATTAACCTGAAAAGGGTTGATATGCCATAAAACAAAACAACCAAACCAAACGTAAACATATTGAAAAAGTTTTGTAAGGTATTCAACTCAATACAAAAAGCAGTAAGATTTGATTATCTAATTTATAAAACTCGCTATGTTTGTCTGTCTGTCTCCATATTTTTAAACTATCTCTTCCAAAACTAAAAGTCACAGAGCGGCACTAGGCGCCTAAAATGATTGAATTTTTTATGAACCGTTCTTTTATGAGTCTTTAGCCGGTTAAAATAGTTTTTAAGGGGTCAAAATTAAAAAAAATCATTATACATTTTGTACATTCATCTAAGTTTATTTTTAATTAGTTCATATGCATGTCATGTTTTTTTTTTAAATCATAACTCCATAATAATATATACGAAATCTGGACCAACTAACATAATATTTAGGTGTGTATTTTATGACCCGGCAAAACCCCACCCCTGCTAGTATTTTCTATTCTTTATGTTTACTGAACTTTTTACAGTGTAAACTCGATGCAATGATTGTTAAGAGCATATATAAGTAAACAATATATAAATATATATAATATCTCTCTATATATAATAAAACAAAGTCACTTATTCTCATCTAGGTAAAAAAAATAAAAAAATGTAGCTTTGCAAATGCAGACGTTATATAAATTCTATATAGTCAGACTACTAACCGATATCGGATATAGGTTTTGCACATAGTACAAATAGCTTTCATTCGTTATCAGAAATTATTATAGTTGTTCTTAAGAGAGCCATATTCCAAAAAAATTCATATTTAATTGTGGTAGTATAATTTGTTTTTCTCTTCTCTCTCCTCAACATAACCGGTAACTTTTCTAAATTTGACACACCAGTGCCGTCCACGTTTTCCTTTTCCTTATAATACATTTCACATCAGCTCTTTCATTTACAAAGATTGAAATAAGGACCGACTGCTCCTTCTACAAATTCCGGACAATTTCATTGGTTGTTTGCCTATGTTCATCAAAATAAAGGCATTTCGAATGGTTAATAAAACCTTTCACAACCTAATTAAAATGGTGTAGTTCAATGAGAAGTACGGCACAATCATGTTGACAAACCGATTCTTGTCAGATCACCAAAGTTAAGCAACATTGAGCCTGGCCAATACCAGATGGGTGACCATTTGGGAAGGTTGAGCGTGCAGCCTGCACCCTCACCCCAAAAAAAGAACTCCTCGCTACAAAAGCATCCAGGGGCTCAAGGCTATGGATTGGGAATCCAATGAGAAACACTCAAACGCTTTGAACCTAACAACATCAATTTTATTCAACATAAACCTAAATATGAAAAAAAAAAAAAAAAAATGTTACAGTGTCACATTCAATTAACAAAACATTCTTATTCTAACTTGGCATACCTAATTTGACTTCTATTTTTCACATATAAATCAATAATTTAATAACAAGCAGATACAAAACATCTATTTACACACTGTGCAATAGTATTATTCTCTACTTTCACCTAACATTTTAATAATTCAACTTTTTTTTTATTTTGATTCATTATTTTACAAACCGCAGATAAAAAAGTAGTCTAAAAATATCTTTGGCTTACACACTACGCAATTTAAACCCATTCTGTAAAAATGGATACAGGAGCAGATATCATAAATGCAGCAATCTAGGACTGTGCAGAAATTAAAATACCACCATCTTGCTTTGCTCAGATTTCCAACAAAACACTTACTGTAGTCTGCCAGTGCCTGTAAGTGTCATGAGTTGACAGTAGTCAACTTAAATGAGCAATTACTACCATGGAGGAGTGCTTGCCACTCTATGACAGTGCCCGACAATTTGCCTGCCCTTTCCAACTAGTGCCCACCCCTGTCAAGTGACAGTAACCAGCAGAAAATTACCACCAGTGACCAACAATGTCCATAACTGGATGCCAATACCATACAATGGATGACAGTTTAGGAATTTGAAGACAGGTCATTTCACTTCAGAGCAGTTCAATGGGGTCTGACACTGGTTGTGATTATTAGTGATTGACAACAATCAAATGCACGTAATTACCTAAAAACGCTAATGACCATCGAAGATAGACAATTTCATTTCAGAGCAATCCAATGTAGGCCAATACTGGTCATGGATGACAGTGAACACCTGGAACCAACAATGACATGTAAGAAAGACGGCCAATGTCCACCAGTAATTGCAAATAAATGCAAGTAACCGTCTCAAAACATAACCGCAAGTGACCATAAGTGCCCATGACAGGAATCCAGTGACATTGATTATGGCCGTCAGTGCTCACCAATAATCAACCCAAACCAACTCTAATCACCTGTAATCCCTAGTGCTGACAATGACAACTAGTGGTTTCCGCTAGCTGCCACTACCAAAAAATGCCCAGCAGTAGAAGCCAGATGATTTCATTTTGGCCACAACTGTCAGTGCCTGCTTTTTACAAGGGCTGACAACCTTAATCTGATTTGTTTCCAGAAGGGAAGGGATCTTTACTGAATAAGTTCTACACAGGTCCTGTTAGTAATATATAAACAACATTTTGTCACATTTCAAATGAGGATTTCATCCGTCCTACCAATCATTTATTTTCAAAGTAAAAAAACAAACTTTGATACAATTTCAAATCCATTTCGTTCACAGAAGAACAATCGATACTTATGCCATTCTTTCTAAAGTATTAAGGTATCCAATAAATATGGCAAATGTATCTGCTAGTTCCAGTTTGAAACTCAAGCATAAATCAGCCATTCAGAAAGGATTAGCAAAAAAATATGCAGACACAAGTAATGGAATATGTCCTCAAGAAAAAATTCTGTGGTACAATAAATCTGCACCTTGAAATAACCTGTTCAAAAATTCAACATATTTCCAACATTATTTTCAAATAAGTTTCTACTTACTTGCTTTCTCACTATTGAATAAACAAATGAACTTTTCACTCCTTGGCTGCAGCAAAAAGGAGTTCATACTTTTCTTATGCATACTAAAAGCATACCCGTCCCACTTGTCAGTTTTACTCCCCTTTCTTTCTAATGTCCGAGGGTTGAAAGTTCTGCCATGTCGCCCATGTCCAATGTTCATTAGTCACCACTCTCAATTTGAGGCTTTTCAAATCTTCATTGACGCAGTCAATCCATCTTTTCCATGGGTGACCTTGAGAATAGGAGCCAGAGATGACAATGCTCTCAATTTTTCTAGGTCACACACTATGAGCCATGTGCCGAAGGCGATCGTATTAGTGCAGTCTGCTCCACCAAAGAATCTCCTCATTAGCTAAACCTAGTATAAACCTCAAAGAATGTATAGGATCTGTCAGAGAGTTTCGAGGCACAGATTTAGCAGATCATGGCATGGTCACTACTGGTTAATCTGGCTATATCCTGAGATGTAACAGGCCATGTCTCATTGGTGTAGAAATGAACACTTCTTACACAGAAATTGTAAAAGTAATCTCCGTTGTGCAAGGGATGCCATGACATGTAAGGATGGGGAGGAGCTCTTTAAACCTTTTTTGATGCTGACCTCATCCTAGCAGTTGTGGTGTCGCTTTGTTTTACAGATGTTTTAAAAATGTAACAGAAATTTAAATTTCGTTCCATTTTAATCTTTTTTTTTTTTTATTTCTGCATGCGCCCCCAAAAAATCGAAAGTAATTGATAAAATAATAAAAATTAAATTTAAAAAGTGGATAGTACAACCATCGATATGTGCACAAGTTGCAAATATAATAATTTTTATGCAATGGTAAAATTTTGGGAATAAGGATATTTAAATAGGATGTTTCTCATTGAACATGGAATATTGCCTAAAACAGTCATATGTCTGAAGTGCCAAATTCCGAAAGCCGTTTTTAAGATGGGGAGGTTGGGGGTGTCTATTCCAAAAGCTGTTCTTAACATGGAGAGGTTGGGGGGGGAGTGTTTATTCCAAAAGCCATTCTTAACATGGGGAGGTTGGGAGTGTTTATTTGTTGTAAGCATACTCGAAAACCTATAAAATTTGACATTTCCAATGTGAACGGTGAGTTGTAGTTGTAAAAGAAAATACCAAAAAGGTATACCAAATGGATTTTTTTCGTTTAAAAATTAAATTATTTCATTTTCATTAATCTTTTTTTATATAAAAAGTATGATGGCTGAATGTTATTCTTTTGATTTTTGGGGGCGCATGCACAATTTTTTAAAGAATTAAAAATTTCCGTTCCATTTTTGAAACAACCATAAAATAGAGTGTTCTCCGCAAGTTTTACCAAAAATTTAATGAGCTCCTCCCTGTCCCAAAATGGATAAAATTCCAAGAAAAGAAAATTTTAAACCACTTTTCTATCTCCCTACAAAGGTTAAAATCAAGATATAATGCTACTACCTGTAAACCTTATGCCTACCACCCATTAAGTGATTTTGACTCTAGAAAACGACTCAGATTTAAGATGTAAGCTCAAGATCTTGAGAAATTGAAATTTGGGAAATCTTGTTTCATTTGTGCTTAATGACTATGGATCAAATTCAATGTAAATCTAATAAATTTGAAATTTCAAATGGGAGATTGTACCCATATCTATCAGGCCTCCTAAAACATTTTTAAAAAGTTTTGGAGATATTAATGCGTAGTACCTATTGTTAAAATTTCATAAAAATTGGGTATATCTGAATTTTTGCAACCCCCTTTTTGCATAAAACTAAATATATTTATTTGAACCAATTATGTAACGTTCTGAATTCGTTAATGCTCGGCTAATTAGTTAAGGAAGGAGTCCTGTACATACAAATATATAAACACACACTAACTTGTTATTTGCACATATGTGTGTGTGTGTGTGTGTGCGCACGCACATTTCAGAAGATCAGTACAACATTGGTACCATCAGTTTCAAATCCAAATCAAGGAGACCTACAGAAGGTCACCTATGTCAAACTTTTTTTAGCCTCTGTTTATATCCGTCTTTCTGGAAAAATATTTTTCTGGGGAGACAGATATAAACAGAAGAGAGTTCAACATAGGCAATCAGTTTATAAATTGCCTTTGTTTAGATTTGAAACAAATACTACCTATGTTGTCCTGATCTTCTGTAACATATATAAATAAATCATTTCTTTCTTATTTTTTGATTTTTCTTAATCCAGCACTCTGCTAACTTTACATATATATATATACACATATATATATATATATATATATATATATTAGTTGATTCTGTTGAGTAGAAAGAAATCCGATTGAGTTCTTGATTATTTTATAAAAGCATAATATTCATTTATATACGATTTTACAAAATTTTTGATCTCATGGTACCAAAGGTTTTGTGACCAAAATGAAGCCTGATAAAAAAAAAAAAAAAAAAAAAAAAAACTGCTGGGTGCAATCCATCATAATGATCCTCAGACATTTTTTGACCAGAAGATATGATACTAACCTGTTCATTTCCGGTTTTATCTTCCATTTACAGATAAAAACGTGACTGACAAACGTTACGAGGACATTAGATCAGGCAACTTTTTTGTTGTACTCTAATTTAGTTGTGAAACGTTTGGTACCATGAGAGCTGAACTTTTGTATAACGGTTTCCATTCAAAAAATCCGTACAGATTCCAGAGTTTGGCAAGATGCACCTGAAGAATGTTAGAGGATACATACACATACATGCGAAATATGTTGGTTTGTAAAATAGAAAAAAAGGAAAACTTATAGGCATATTTAGTTAAAAATTACAGAAAATTATCAAGTAGAATTAGGAGAGAGTAGTAAAACAAATTAATTTACTATTTGGCTTGACAAACTCTGGACAACTTCGTATGAAGCCAGTATGGTGCAGAAGTGTGACCTTCATAATATTATATTTCACTTGAATAATGATTGAACAAAAGCTTTAAAAAGATATAAAGTATATTTGTACTAAGTTTTTTTGGGGTGTGGGTGGGGTCCCTATATTTTTTACTAGCCTGGGTGCCTGGCACTGCCCGGGTGTTTGGAGGTGTAGGTTGAGTAAATAAAAAAAAAGTTGTAGTAGGTAGGCAGGCAGGCTCGAACCCGTACCACGAAGGAGGAAAAGAATGTGAAAAAAAAGAAAAAAGTGACGTCTTTGCTATTGCACCCATCGCTAAACCAGAAGGGACATAGATTTAAATTAAGGCTAGACAATCAAAAACAGGGGATGACTTTCGAAAATATCGGCAAAAAAAAGCAACCCCTCCCTGTAGAAAAGTGGCCAGGTGAAGGAATTAATGTTTTTAGCCAATTTTTTTATATTTGTCATCCAAAGGGCTGAGCTTCAAAACAATACTGATATCGTGAAAATCGGTCGCCTCTGCTGAAAGTTTTTGCGAGACATACAAACATACATACATTCATACATACATTTAAACAGACAGGTGAGATTTATATTATAGATGTTTTATAAGACCTGTTTCTTGTATATTTAAGACACCACTGATATTTTATCATTTTTTTGTTTTGATTATTTTTTGATGTTCACATCAAATTTCGTCCATTTTATTCAGTGTAAAATAAAGAATGTTTATATGTGATTTAAACCCTGATCCTTCTTCAATATAGAGTAAAAATTACAAAGAATTAATTTAATTTTTACTAGTTTTTACTTGTATTTTTTTATTATGGGTGTCGACAATTACCGGACATTTATGAGAAATCCAATTCGTAATATGCAACAGCAACAATATCCAGTTCGTAGAATACACCAGTACCTTATTGGTCCTCCGATAAAGGAGGGATTGGACCTAATAATTCACATTCGTTTGTTTGTTCACACTTTTCTCAATAACTACGCCTTGGATTGGTTAAAAATTGTGCACAAAAATTAGTCATGGTGAAAGTTAATTTTTGCCAGAATGGATTTTCTGGAATAACTCTGGTTACTCCCTTTAGGGGGCATTATAGAGGTAAAATTGCCCCCAAATTGTTCATCCGTTCATGCTTCTCTCAATATCCATGCCTTGGATTTTTAAAAAAATCTTGCACAAACATTAGTCATGGTGAAAGTAAATTTTTCACTCATGGAGGATGCCCCACATGCTCGGTTTATTTCTTTTATTAAAATTTTTCTAATTTATATTGTGCGTATGCGTGCGTGTGCATATACAGTAATATTTTCAACTGATAAGTAAATACATTGGTAAGTTTTTCTGTTATTTTATTTGAGACTAGCCTGGGTGCCCGGCGTTGCCCGGGTGTTTGGAGGTGTGTGTTGAGCAAAAAAAAAAAGTGGTAGTAGGCAGGCAGGCTCTAATCCGTGATGCGAATGCGGAAAAGAAAGCAAACGAAAATCTGACGTCTTACCCCTACTCCATGACACGACCGGAAGTTTGGAATGTTAAAATTAGGCTAAGTCAATCAAACTGATACGGTGACTTGTAAAAATGGCTTGGAAAAAATCGATCCCTCCTTGTAGAAAACTGCTCAGTTGAAGGTGAAGGAATTAATGTTTTTGGCCAATTTTTTTATATTTGTCATCCTAGATGTTCAGCTTCAAAATCATACTCATCTTGTGAAAATCCGTCGCTTCTGTCGAAAGTTTTAGGCAGACATGCAAACATACATACAAAAATTAGAGACATCAACTCCTACCATCTTGTACGACACATTACGTAAACGTAATATAATTGAAAATTCCTTCTAATATTGTCATTATTCTTTTATATGCTAACTCATGTCCACAGTGTTTCTTACAAACTGCATTGATATAGCCTTCAAACACAACTTCTTAAAAAAAAAAAAAAAAAAGAAGATTTGCGCTTCCCAGCTTGAAGACCGAAATCAAAATCGTACTATTTGGATTCTTTGGACTACTGTTCTGATCTTGGGTGTCATTTTCACGTTTCGGTCGATGTAACCTCAGACCTTCTTTAAAAATTCAGAAACGTGACCTTAAAATGTTCTGTTCTCAATAAGTAAGAAGTCTTGACTGAGCCAATCCTTATCTTTTTGCCCCCAATCTTTTTTTTTGGGGGGGGGGGGCACTGGATCTCGACCGCATTAAAACCTTTGTTTTCGCGGCGAGGTAAGTAAAATACAGACTATAAAAATAGTACAGTTTAATTAACTGTGTCTCACAATGCACGTGGATAGCAGCAACGTGTATCGATCTGATGCGACGGGGGGGGGGGGAAGTCGGGTCTACGTGTACGTGTGTGCGCGCGTGTACTGGATGATGCATATTGGTCATATGACGTTCATCTGCAGAACATGAACATGTGATGAAGAAATATCTTGTTTCACAGGTAGAGACACAAAGCAGACTCAAAAGGGGGAGGAGGGAGTCAATTAAGGGGAATAAAATGAGAGTTAACCAACACAAGTTGAAAACTTGCAAACCAGATTTTTATTTTTATTTCATTTTATTTATTTATTTATTTTCTTTTTTTGATAAATAATGTGACACTGGTTTACTTTTAAAGTATGATATTTCTACGTATCAGGTCAACTGCTACTTTAAGAGACACAGACATCGATTTATTTTTTTCGGTAAATTTATGTAGAGTAACACTTTCAGCAAAATCCTCCCACCCCAATGAGATTCTAATGAAATTCTAATTTTTAAAAGCGATTCCGTGTGAATACATTGAAACACTTCTCGGAAAGCCAAAAAAAAAGTACAAAAAAAATTGGAATTTATAGTGGGGGATCAGTTTCGTATATGAATTATATGTAAACTGTTTCCGGGCCATTATATTTTGTTAGTGTAATTAACTAAATTGTTTTACCACTCACTAACCTTAAGTTAGAACAATAAAATCGTAAAACCACAAAATAATCGCTTTAAATAGTAGAGTAGACCCCCCCCCAAAAAAAAAAATGCACAGAATTTATTTCCTACCCCCCCCCCAAATATGGTTAACTGCCCTAAAACGTAAAAAGGGCGTAGAAATGACGAATCATTTAATGCTAAATCTATGTGAAACTGCTCCAAACTCACTCTAAAATAATTGTTTTATTTTTTCTTTCTGAAAAGTTTTTCGTTATATTCTGACGTGATCACATCTAAAAGATAAAATAGAATCCCAATGTTTTGAGAAAGTGATTTAGTTGAGGGTGTTAATCTACAATAATACACTTTCTTTTTTCGATTGCACAAAATAAGAAATTTGGCTTTGTGACATATCAACCTCATTTGGTTATACCGAATAGAATAATCAAAAAAAAAATAAATAAATAAAATTAAAAAAAAATAAAATAATAATAATAAAAAGAGAGAAAGAGTAACATAAGATTTAGGTGAGTTCATGCATTTAATTGAACTTTAAGTTTTGTTAAAAACGTTCTGAGGTACAATGAAACACTAATAGATGTTTTGAAAGGCGTATTCTTTCACGAAAATCAGACCGAATGATGCTATACCATTTTCTTTGTGTTTCGCGTTCTTTCATTGAACGTTCTCAACAACAAAGATATCACATGACTGACCGAATTGACAATTTAGCAACTTACAGTAGTACACTTCACATCGGCAATTAATAATAATAATAAAAAACACCGACAAACATGTAGGTAACGCTGTTAATAAGCTTAAATTATTACTAAGGGAAATAAAAATAATGTATTCGATTCCATTGATAAGATAAACACGTTTTTTTGTTTGTTTGTTTTTAGCAACATTACTATAGTAAGAAGCGTTTTTTTTTTTTTAATTCTTTTAGTAACGATCCGTCGAACTTTGACAAATATGTCAGTCGAAGTAAACACTTTAAAGAGAATTTTAAAAAATATATACGGTACTTCTACGAAATGGGACCCAGTAAACGTAACTATTGGCGACAAATTATTACAAATAAAAAAAAATAAATAAATAAATGCAACTAAAGAATAGCTTTTTAAATAATCTTCTGCTGTTTACGAACCGTGCTGAAATAATATAACGTTATTATTTAGAAAGCAATTCTTATGCTGGAGTGTTTGTCGACTATTCTGTACTTTCACCTAATAAATAAATAAATAAATAAATCTGAGAAACTGAAATTCTATAAATTATAATACAGATGAAGTTTAATATCAGGAACCAAACACAGATTCCTGCTGATTGACCCTTAGTACTTTTTCGGTTTGCGATGTTACATTTTTTTTTCAGCGCAAATACGTCAAAAATGAATAACTAAACTAACCATTAACGCAAAACTTGTTTTTGACTAATTTTTCAACTGTATTTAATTTGTCACCAAAAGTAATGTTTACTCAGGGTCTTTATAGACACGAATGTTTTTGGTTGCAATTTACAGAACAGACCAAAAATAGCTTAGCCGTCGCCGAACAACATTAAAAGGCGATTAGTATTAACATAAAGCGTCATTTATTTACTAGATTAGGGTTAATTACTGTTAAGATTAGGTTTAATAATTAAAAAAAAATCATTAAAATTGTTTAATTTTATTTCTTTTTTTCAAGCTTTATTTTTGGAAGGAAGGGGAGGGTAGCCCAAATACAACTATTTTGGTTCTTGTATTTGCTGTCTTTTTTTATTTTTATTTTTTTTCCCCCGTGACTTTTAAATCGATAATTGCTCTGGTTATTTATTCCGTAAATCGCGATCGGAAACATTCGTGTCGATATGGGTATTGTTATGCACCCCACTTCAAGAGAAAAAAGAGAAAATTAAATTTACTATCGTTTGGTAAATATATATATATATATATATATATATATATATATATATATATATATATATATATATATTGCTTGTTTTAGATTGCTTTGCTATGTACGTTATACTTTTGTCAAAAATTACTTTCGTAAATCATTTTTCACTATTAAAAGAAAGAGGACACTGTTGTTACAGTAACAGAGCTGGATTGACCCAATTTGTCTACGAAAGTCTAAATGTAGCAGCAATGATTCGATTTAATTTACATTTTCTATCTCGGTGTTGTTAGAAAAAAAAAAAAGAAATTAAAATATTTTGTTTATTTATTAAATAAGTCAAGTTTAACTTAATCATTATTAATTACGATTGGTCGTCATCACTATACCGGCACCATTTGATATTATTGCATGATTGACCATCCATAGAAGGAAAAAAAAAAATGGTAATATTAGTAGGTCATCGGTTTCGTACTCTTGTAAAAATTGTTTTTCCAGCCTTGAAATACAATGAATACCCCATATACCGAGGTGAGTTTATGCTGAACCAAGGGTTTCTCAATCCTCAACATATCCTAAACCGGCATTTCTTGAGTACAGTGACAAGAATTTCAGGACGACTGGAAATAATGCTGGAATAAACAGTAAAAGACTAATGTTATTTCGGATATCTCCTAGACTAGTTGCTCAACCTAGGCTTGAGAGTCTGGTCTATTCTACTATTCAAGTCGTAGCTGGAGGGAGGATATATGAATTCATACCTTTCCCAAGTGAAAGTGGTCATATGGTATGATTTCCTGAATGATCGGATGTTAACTCTTATTAATCGGTCAAACGATTCGTGTTGCTCGAATATCGATACGCAAACGAGGGAGGAATTGGTAACGAAGGAATAAAAAAAAAATCCCCGAAAGGGCAGCATGTGATCGATGGAACTCGGAGCAAGATGTGAAAAAGCAAAAAATTTCTTCTGATGAAGAAGATGCAGACAAGACCGGTTGGTTTGAGATTTGAAAGAAGAGAGAAAGAAACGATGTTTAATTGTTTTTCTAGTCTCTCTCTCTCTCTCTCTCTCTCTCTCTCTCTCTCTCTGCGTGTTAAGAAAACGTCATAACGTACGCAATTATTTAAATTTTAAAAAAATTAAAAGCAAAAAGAGAACATATTTGGAGGGGTTGGGTTTTTTTTTCAAAGACCAAACTGAAAATGATGTCAAAGAAAAATAGTTTTTTTTCTTAAATAAAGTAATTATTTTTTTTTTTCTTTTAAATTATGCACAAAGGAAAAGAGAGAGAAAAGATTCCAAATAAAATTCAGGTTAACCTCAAAAACTCTGAAAAAAAAATCAGGTATACAATTGCACCAGTGAGTGCACAATCACATCCATTGATACACAGTCAATAGTGCTAACAAAGTGGGGGACCGGTTTGAAATAATAATATAAACATAGATCGATCCCCCATTTTATAGTCACTAGGAAAAAATGCAGAACAAATCTCGGATAGTAGACGAAAAAAATGTCTCAGATCAAAAGATCCTGACGGTAGATCTCGGTGAAATTTGTCACAGGTGATAAGCAAAGGTTCGTTTTACTTGCCTGCTACACGAGTTGAGTGGAGTGACCACAAATTTACGCCAGGGTAGCTCTTTCCGTTAGCAGGGGACATTAACATTCGACAATGTCAGCAGTAGTACAAGGTAGTCGCTCGATCGCGCTCTCTCTCTCTCTCTCTCTCTCTCTCTCTCTCTCTCACACGATTGTCAGTTCAGTGCCCGTCGGCTGCTGCTGCTTCAGAAAAAAGGGGGGGGGTCGAGAGTCATGTGATGTTCCAATATTCTTCATGCACACACGCGCACTTTCAAACGATCCCAGAGAACGTTAATAATACTGAACGGTTATAATGATACTGATGATGGAACGACGGAGAAGAACGGATTATGATAATGACATAATAATCTATTTAAAGACTTAAAAGGGAAGCTCGTAAACTTTAATCCATTTCTATGATTACAATTATTGTTTCTGGAAGCAAACCGATTCAATATAACCACTTGTTACCATTACTTATGTTAATAAAACTATCACGCACAATCTCGTGTCTGTGTTTCTCGCGGATAAGTAACTTTGATAAATACACGTTGATTTTATTTTATATTTATTTATTTATTGTTACTATTAACGAAATATTTATTACAATAAAAAAAAATAGAATACAGAAAAAGCAAAACTATTTTTTTTCTTTTAATCCTATTTGGAAAATGTAAACAGGATTATATTTTTAATCACTTTTCTCTAATCTCTCCACTCGATCTGGCCTCAGGTTCTCTGGATTATATCAGTTAAGCAAAGCATTGTTCTGCTAGCTCGTAACATCATCCTCCTATGCATTATCTCCTTCGGTAAGAGAGACTGCTTTCGTCTAAGGCTGCCACCATCATTACTGGGGAATGCTAACGGGTCTGAAAGCAACTTTTGCATCCATTCAGAATAGCCACTTTTGGGGAGTGGAGACTAAATTTTCCACATTGAATAGACTTCGTGTTGCATCCACTCTTTGGTGGGAAGAATGATAAATATTACCTTGCAATATGTCTTCACCCGAATGCCGGGTAAATGCCGCTAGTGTTAATAAAATGTACTTAAAGGTTTTGGTATTATTATACAAACACCGTGACAGCGTTAGGGTTAGGATTAGGGTTAGGGTTAGGTTTAGGGTTAGGGTTAGGGGTAGGGTTAATTCGCTGTCACGGTGTTTGTATAGTTTTACCATTTATTTATGTATTTGGCGTCCTGAGAAAATCTGAAGATAAAATTCATTTTTGAAGAAAGAAACGAATCCAAAGCCGGTACAGAAAGAAAGAAAGAGTAGTATTTATTTAATTTAGTTTGCGTTGACTTAAAATGTACAGGGGAAAAAATAAAAGAAAGAAAGAGAAATAGAATAGCTTTATGTTTTTATTCGTTTTCTTTTTCTTTTTTTTCTTATATTTATTTTATTTTAACCGATTGATGCGATTATGTTGATAATTTTCCTGTAATATTCATAAATAAAAGAGAAAATGATGTAATGATGTGTTGTTTTAATGTACGAAACTATGGCAGTTATTGCGTTCCGTTTTTTTGCTTTTATGAACGGCTCTGCTCTTCTTTCGAGCATTTTGTCTATCTCGAATGATTCCCACACACCTCAAGACTTCGAGCCCCAAAGAAATTTCGATATTTATAATGAATGGATAGCCAGAGGATTTCAATATTTACCGAGTCCGTCCCAAGTATTAACGGAAAATTCCGAGATAGTTCCGGAAATGACCGAAGCAATTCCGATTTGAAAGACACACACACACACACACACACACACACACAAAATCATGTAAAAAAGCAGACGACGCTAATCGTGCAGAGAGATTAAAAAATATTTTAGCCCCCCCCCCCATAAAATCTTTCTCAAAAATAAAAAAAGAAAAGAAGGTGATTGTTCTCAAATCGTAAACTGCGTTTGGTCATTTTCGGGATTGCCTCGAAATACTCCGTCAATACTCAGAACTGAATCCGTAAGTACTGAAACTGAACTCTTCTGGATGTCTATTCATTAAAAATTGTCGAAATCTCTCTGCTTCCTAGCCTTTGAGCTAAAAATATCCGTCTGTGGAACACAATACCGCATGGCTGCTTCCCACCTAATGACAACATAGTCGTTTTCAAGCCCAATGTAAACAAATTCATGTCGAGCCTTCTAAATAACCAACTTCTGCCCAGTTTCAACCATTGTTACCAATCATCACGGTGTTATCTCACCGTCTACTTGACAAACTACATCATTAACTTTTTTTCTTGGGTGGCTTTTAAGTGGTGACTCCTAAAAAAAATATATTGGGTAATATTATTCGGTCTGAGTAGACCAACCTCCCAGGCATTATTTCTTCTTTCGAGAGACGTGTTGGTTTATTATTAGTCGCCTGAGGCGCCCCTGCTGTGTAATAACGACGAGTTCGATCTAGGCTATTTTAATAACTTTCTAGTGGCCCTTCAGATGGGTGTGCTACTAGATTACTCGCATTAAACAACCGGCCTTGTCTTACATTCTTTCTGGTAAAGAAGTTTAATAAATACCAAATTCGGTTGTAGCGGTTACAAGTACCCATGCCTTATCGATACGCGAGCTGCAGTAGTACAGTTAAACGTCTACTTTACACTGGGAGTTTCTCGGTAAATTTGTACATTAATAACCTATACTGAATCAATATGTGTATCAGAATTTTTGACACCCCTAAAAATAGGATTCTATTTTTTTTGGGGGGCGATTAAAAAAGTTGAGAAAAAAAACTTGTCGGAAAGAAAAGGAAAAAACAATTTATTTGGAATTTAGAGTAGAGGGCCAGTTTCGTATATCAATTTAACGTAAAATGATCCCTCGTATCCGGACCATTCTCGCTTTTTAGGGCAGTTAACCAACACATTTTTAATACTAACCCTAAGTTTTTGTGGCACGTAATCGCCTAAAAGGTAGACAATAAGCTGGCTTAGATCTGCAGCAAGCAAATCTAAACTAGCTTATTTTAAGTGTCTACTTTTTATATTATATTATGAGAGAGAGGGGAGTGGATCCGATCTCTTTCTTTTTTTAATGAAACAATTTTATATTGTATTTATTTGTTTTGCTTTTTAGTGATTTATTCGTAACAATTTCTGTTCTGATTATGTTATTTTAGCTTCGATTTAAAACAAAACATTATAATTGCTTCTGCCCGTCTCTATGTTCGCTGCGTGCGCAGTTATTAATGGTTGATATTGTTTTCGTTTTGCACGTAACCTATTTTAAAATTGCGTCAGACGTCACTTGCAATCACGTGCGCGTATATATGGAAGCGCAACAGCGGCAAATTATTATTCGCTTTGAATTTATTTGCAACCAGCTGTACTATAGCGGCGTCGTTGCACCGGACCGGACTACTTTTACTTTCAGTTTTATTTTCTGTTGTGTTTTAGAATGAATATACATTTTTTAAAAATGTTAAACTACAATTCGCTATAGATAGCATTGTAAATTTTAACTGTAAAAGGTTTGCGTGCTGAAACACAATTTTTGTGTAGTCTTTTATTTCGCGCCCTCTACCTTATTTTTAGTTCTTTTCTTTTTTTTTCATATTTGTTTCTTTTTTCTTTCTGTTTTTTTTTTTTATCATACGAGATAATTATTATGATTTCAACTGATTTAGGTAACTTAGTGATAATTTTTTTTTTTTTTTCAAGTTTTCATTATAGTCAAGATTGTCTCCTCGTTTTTACTTCCGATTTAAACAAGACGACGGTGACAAGCAGAATAATTATTAATTGATTAATGATTATCTTTTTCTCGGGTAAAGTGAAAGTCCTCCCCCTTTTCCCATGTTAAGAATGGTTTTCTTGTTCGTTTGGCCATCTCTAATTATCCAACTAAATGGATAGTAAAAATCGGAAATCAAAAAGAGTAGACAATCTTGACTTTAACCTAAGTTTCTTTTCACTTTTTTTTTTTTTTCTTTTTTAATAATTGCCAAAATTTCTTACTTTTAATCCAGAAAACCGGTTCTTTTAACATAATAGTAAGAGTGTTCACTAATGGACTGGGATACCAGGGTCAAATTATGTTGAAGACTTTTTAATAAAATGGTGTTTGATGGCACCTTACTAAATACACAGCATTATGAGTTGAGGATTAAGGATAAGTGGAGTAATCCTAAAAAAGGAGTGGCACCCTCCTCTACATATCAGTGTAGTAGCTACTTAAAAGGGGGTCTCTGTGTCATCCTCGGCTATGGTCAACCACTATTTTTTTAGTCCATAAAATAAAATATGAGCACTATTTTCTAGCGAATATCTTTCAGATGCCTTGTTCAAAAAGGCAACGCCAGTGAATATTGTTATTACATATCAGCTATCGATTGGACAAAAGTTCACACCAGCAGTTTCTTTCCACCAATTAAAATGAAAAAAATACTTACTCTGTATTCCAGCACACTATAAAACTACTACAAAAACTCAAACACAGCATTCTCTCTCTCTCTCTCTCTCTCTCTCTCTCTCTCTCTCTCTCTCCTCCGTATTTTTCAGAAACAACACATGTGCGCATGTCACAATCCAACCAGGCATCTTTATGGCCAGAAAGGCTCTCAGTACAGGTGACGGAAGGCATCCATAAATTTCATTAGACCAGTAAGGCATACACACTGTTCAACGAACGTACATATTCATAGACGCACAATGATAAAATAGACATATTAATACACACGCGCACACACACACACACACACACACACACACACACACATGTATCTTCATACATAAACGCACATGACACCAGCCAAAACAAACGTGTACTCAATTTCTTCTTACAAACATCTTTTACCAAAACTTTCTGAACTTTCATAGTCATACGAACTCTTTATCTGTCATTGTCTTGAGTTGTTACTAAAAATCTATTTGTATGGATAGACTTTATCATTTACATTTGGTAATGTTCTATCTTTCACATTCTCTCTATATCTGTTAACTGACAGGTTGGTGTTGATGTTATACAATCTCATGGTTGTACACAAAAGTGTGTGCAGCATCCAATCAAACAATTTCTTAAAATTTACAAAAAAACATGCAAGTAACAGGTTCTGATGTACCTATTTACTATGCCTCCCCACGGGACAGAGTTAGACACCAGGGTCGTTTTTTAATGTGAAGAAAAGGTACAAAAATAAAAATTGTCTCAGTCGTGAAGGATTTCTCCTCCACCGAAAGAGAACAAGAAAATGAAGTGCAGCATCTGAAAAACAGATGGTGTTTATTTGCTCCCCCACTGAGCAAATTAGGCACAAGGCCGTTTTTAATGTGAGGTAAAAACCAGCTCCCCTAAAAGTAGGCAAAAAGGGGGCACTCTGGTTACCAAAAATAATAATTGTCCCAGTATAGAGGGTTTTTATTTAAATGCTGCCCACATCAGCATTATGTGGCACAAGGCCGGAAAGTGGGAACCCCGCAGGCTCCCCTAAAGGAGGGGCACTCCTGCAATTTTAAAAATTGCCTGAGTAACCCCGTCGGCATTCCCCGGTCGGGGCGCCTCAGGCAGCAAGCAATAAACTTGCCCCACCGGAAAGCCCGGTGGCAAGGCCTGGGAGGGTGGACCTCCTAGGTATTACCCAGGCGGTTCCCAGTATAGAGGGTTTCCCCTCCATTGACTGGTACAAATTATCTTAAGTGCAGTATCTGCCGGAACAGATACTACACTTTGATCTTGACCAAAAAAGTCACTGTCGACGTAAATTAATATGAAGAAAATTAAATTATTTAATTTTCCAATTAGTTCAAAGCAACTTATCTTCTATCTTCTGCTATGTTGATAAGATTATGTGACATCTTCACTGTGTGTGTGTGTGTGTGTGTGTGTGTGTGTGTGTGTGTGTGTGTGTGTGCTTTTGATAATTACACACTGAATTATTTTTTTGATTTACTATTACAGTAGAACCCCGGAATATGGTGGCCCTGATATAAGTTTTTTTTTCGGTTACAATGTGAAATGCGATGTTTTCCCGGCCCCTGGTTACAGTATTTGACCCACGTTACAGTGTTAATTTTAATATTATTTGATTATATGCATGTGTATTATATACTGTACTGTATTTTGTTACTAATTTTTAATGTGTACTGTATAAAATTTTGCTTAGGCGTCACCATTTGGCGATTTCACTTTACGATCCCAACTCCGTAATGGATTAATGCCATATCCCAGGGTTCTACTGTAATTGCATATTTATTGAAATAAATAAAATTCCAATAACAAACGAAAATTTAAAATTCTGTTTAAAAGAATCATTTAATTCTGTAAAAATCTATCGGAATGTATTTCCATTTCTTCTTCCTCCCTTAACTCACAGTACTTCACCAGTTTTCCCTTACTTGCATTCGTCACTTAATCAGCATACTTCATCTATCTGTGAGCTCGCTAATTTTTATAAGCATGCCAGTCTGAGCTAGCTAGCTGTATTTAGATTTTTTTGTCTTTTTGAAATCATAAATTTGCTGACATTTCCGAATCAGGCAGTATTTTTGGACGAGGTAAACGGATTCAGTTTGGTTAGCTAAAACGAATTTGAATCTTTCATCGGTTCAAATCAATCGATTTATCAAGCTGCAAATCTTTCCCCCACATTTTTTTTTCATGTCACTCGCTCAATCTTTTTGATTTTAGTGATAGCTTTTACAACAATTTCATTCAATTAATAATTTAATGATCAAATGTTACCATAATAATTAAATTTAAATTTCAAATTCCTTTCTAAAAATAATAATTTGATAAAAAATCGCGCATAGTTAAAAAAAAAAAGAAAGTATTTATGATATTTAAAGATGTTTGATCGGTCTTATTGCAAAACCAATTTTAAAAACCAAATATATTCCTTCATTGAATTATCTTTCCAAGGATGTTAACTTGAGCTACCCATTTCAAGAGTGGGTGGCTTTGCCCAGAGAAAATAAATATAGTTACGTTGTGACAGCAGTTATGGCCTCAGAATCATGACGTGTACTTCTCTAACATACTTTTGTTAATACACTTTTTGTTAATTATATCACTGTGTTTGCTTTTATTATTGCCAATCAGTAAGGCCACATCCATATATCTGTTCGATATGTCTCTAATCTTATTAAGAACCTTTATTCCAGCAAAGGAACTAGCCCTCACAACATTCTAATCATTGTACTTAAAAAGCTACAACCAGAACTAGCTCCAATACTAACAATCGCTGCCTTAAGGAAATATGCTTCCCAACATCTTGAAAAACCTTGACAGTCTGCTCAGTATTTAAAAATATGGGAGATTAGTCTTGTGCATCTCAGTACAAATCAGTCAGCCTCCTGTGTGTCATAAGTAAATTATTTGATTCTGTGAGAAGTCGTCAAGCACCGCAGCAAAAACAATCTATTCAGCAGCATGCAATATGGTTTCTGTTCTAAGAGATCAACAGCTAATGTACTGATGGTAATATCACACACAATTAGTGACTCTATCAACGAAAGCTACATTTCTAGAGCAATAGCTCTTGACATATCTAAGGCATTTGATAAAGTCTGGCACAAAGATCTACTTCATATGTAGTATAACTATGGAATAGCTGGAAATGTCCTCTCAAGCATCTCTTTGAAAGGTCTATCCAAGTGATCGTTAATGGGGAAGAACTCCAAAGCTCACAGTATTAATGTGGTGTGATCCATACTGGGCCCAACTCTCTTCCTGATCTTCATCAATGACCTCCCAAATCAGATTCTTTGTTCATTCATCGACATCTATGCAGACAATACTACCATCTACAGCAACATTTCAAAGGCCTATAAAGACCAGGATCTTGCAAATTCTCTCTTCTCCAACCAGAAGTGTTTAGAAGTTTAATTACCTTTAATACATTCATAACCAAACTTCTGTCTTTTCACCACCAATGCTCAGATGCCCTCATTACCCCTGTATAAATGAATAGCTCTCACCTTGATGAAGCACACGGCTTTGACTAACTTCTGGGACTGACCTGTACCTAAAATGGAAAACCTACATCAGATCCGTTGCCAAAATCATTGAAAAAATGGTTGCATCATTCTACTGCTCCAGAAAGTATTTCACTCCCAACACTATCCTTTACCTGTACAAGAGCGATATGCGGCCTAAGATAGAGTACTTTTGCTACATTTGGGGTGGAGCTCCTAAAAGCATTCTTTCCTGCTTTGGCAGGGTACAAAACCATCTACAAAGTTTAGTGGGTGGTGATCTTTTTACCTCCCTACTCCCTCTTTCTCACAGAAAAGGCGCTCTGCTCTATCGGTACTTTTATGGTAAGTATTCGACTGAGCTCTAATCTATGGCCCCTCCCCATAAAACATTCACAGCAAATACTCACCTAGCTGAAACAACTTTCCTTACTTCCTGTCTGTGCCCAAAACTAAGCAAACTTTTCATGAGCAGAGTTTCTTTCCTAGAACTGTCCATCTGTGGAACACAAATACCATTTGTCTGTTTCCCGGATGATTATAACTTCAAGTTTAATGTGAATAAATTCTTATTGAGTCGTCCATTTACATAATTTAGCTCTACCCAAGTTCCAATGTGACTAATCTTGTCTCATCATTTACCTAACACTTAACTCTTATCCTTGAGTGGCCTCCTAGCCTTGATAAGTGATGACGATCTAAGTAATATATAAAATCACATTGACACACCAGTTCTCATCAGATATCAGAAGTTAAGCAATGATGAGCCTGGTCAGTATCAGATGGGTGACCATTTTGGAATAGCAGGCGCTCTATGTGCTCTCTGTTTATCTCGGTATTGTTTCCAGTTGTCCTGAAATTTCTACTTAGCACTGATATTTAACAGTGTCGACTCAGGAGAGGTGTGGTTGGAGATTACACAATTCTTGCCACAAAAATTTCAGGCACAAGTCACAGCATCATCAGCGATGTTTTGTGGTATTCATAGAAATCAATATACGGACATCATCATATATATGCATATACACACACACACACGTACACATATATACACATATTTATACATATATATATGTGCATATATATTTACATATATATACATACACACACATACACACATATACAAATGAATGAAAGAGAAAGAGTGCAAGAGAGAGAAAAAAGTTAATGCAAGAGAGAGAGAGAGAGAGAGAAAGAGAGAGAGAGAGAGAGAGAGAGAGAGAGAGAGAGAGAGAGAGAGAGATGTGAAATTAGTATTTAGCTTTCAGCCAAAAGTCAACATGAGTTCTTTTTAAAACAAAGTTCCTTTTTTTCTAAGGTTTTTTTTTTTTTTTTTTTTTTTTTTTTTTTTTACTTAAGGTCTCCTATTTCTTCTCTATGCCCTGAGGGAAATTCTTATTTCTGAAAAAAAAAAAAGAAAAAAAAAAAAAGAAAAAAAGAAAAAAAGGGAGGTTAAAAATGGTCACATTTTCTAAGACTATGCTCTTTATTCAAGTTCTGACGTTTTCAAAATATATATATATGCTTTAATGTTTTTCTTTCTGCAGAATTGTATGCAAAACTTTCTTCTGCAATTATATTATTCACAAAAAAAAATTGGAAAATAGCAAAAGTTTTATATAAGAGCTTGATAAAATTTACTAATACATCTGCTTTCTTCTTTTTTATTTGAGATAAGATTACTCCAAATATATTCGTCATAAATATTTTTTAACTTTGACATGCAATATGGTTTCTGTTCTACTAGATCTACAGCAGATGTGCTTACAGTTAAATCTCACAGGATCAGCGAATCTCAATAGAGACTTCCTTTTTATGGCAATTGCTCTTGACATATCAAAAGACTTTGATTGGGTATGGCATGAAGGTTTACTCCACAAAATCTCCAGCTACTATATAGCTGGAAATGTCTCTCCAATTATTAAATCATTTCTCCCTCATAGGTTCATAAGAGTAGTGGTTGTTGAGCAGAAATCAAAAGCTCACAATATTAATGCTAGAGTGTTTCAGGGCTCCATTCTGGGCCCAACTCTCTTCCTGATCTACATCAATGATCTCCCAAATCACATCGTAAGATCATTCGTAGGCATTTATACTGATGACACTACCATCTATGGCAACACTTCAAATGCCGTAAATGACCAAGTTTTCTCTGATTCTCTCTCCTCTAATCTTGATCACATGGTTCAACGAGGAAAGAGGTGGCTGGTTTCTTTTAATGTATCTTAAACCAAGCTTCTATCTTTACATCATCAACACTCTGATCCCCGTCTGGCATCAATTGAACTGAATGGCTCCATGTTTTAACAGGGTCTGACCTTTATTCCTGATCTGAAATGGAACACGTACATCAAATATGTTACAAAGGTTGATGTAAAAATGATGGGATCATTCTACTGTTCCAGTAGATATCTCACTTCTGATACAATTCTCTACCTATTCAAGAGCCAAGTACATCCAAAGATGGATTACTGTTGCCACATCTAGGCAGGAGCTGCTAGAAGCAGCTTATCCTGCCTTGACAGAGTTCAAAATAGACTTTGTAGCCTAGTGGGGGATGTCCTTTTCTCTTTTTTGCAACCTCTTTCCCACAGAAGAGCAGGTAGGGTTAACTGGGTAAATATGCAATTTACACAGCTAACAATAAAGAATTTAAAATATACAGTTTTGAAACAAATAAATAAAAATTAAATGTTTCGAACAACTAAGAAATGTCTTGAACAATGACAATAACGAACATTGCCTGATCTTGAATGTCAAAAATTGACATAATTTTGGAAGAGGTCAATTTTAGAGAATAAAGGAACAGCTGGTTATATAGGTAATAGTATTGAGACGATTAATCAAAATCGGAATCAAGAATCAGAAAAATCGGAACTTTTTGGGGTATTGGAATCAGTATCAGAATCGGAAAAATTATAGCCTAATTTCCGATTCCAAACTGATTCTTTTAATTTTTTCTGACAATAAAAAATGAAATAAGCACAAATTGTTTATTTTTATTAGAAGTAGTTCATTGACAACATAATACTGAGAAGGGCCACAGAATGGGTTATAAATCTCCTTTACAGATTTAACATTGATTCACAGTTTAATTTATTCTATTTATTGGTTATTTATCAAGAGATCTTGCCTATTCTCTTTGTAAACCTTTTGCATCTATTCGCTAAATGTCTATAGGCCCCCATCCAAGGAAGTTTACTTGATTATTAAAAGGTTTTAAATGCTCTGGATGGGGTTTTTTAATTTTGTTGGTGCCAGCTGTACATTGGCGGTGTCTGTCACCGGCTTCTTCTAAAATAAGCAATGTTTTATGGTGCTTCTCTTTGGATGCAAGTGAAAAATATAGATGAAAATCTCCGATGAGTTTATCAAAATCTTGGATAAAATACATAATGAGAAAACATTTTGAAGACTTTCTTAATTGAACAGGAGATTATATCTACATTTAAACTTCCCCAAAAAGAATGGAATTGGGACATTTATTATTGTAATTAACAGAAAAAGAAAAAAAATGATAAACAAATATGCAACAAGTAAATGTTACCAAAAATCAAGACTCTTCTACATATGTGAATAAATTTATTTGTGTTTAAACTTCTTTTATAGTGTGTTTTTGGTTTAAAACAAACTTAGTGTCCCCTCTTTGTGTTAGAATTTAAAAACTGGCTGCCTAATAACCCCGGCAGAAGGACCATTGATAACCGCTCAAAAGTGAAAATTAAACAAATGCTGGTAAAAAACATATAAATAAATGTAAAGAAACGATCAAAAATGTTATGTTGAATGAGTATTTTCGATTTTTGTACGATTAAGCAAGAATGAGCCGGAAATAAGTATCATTTTATGTTAATTTTATGTGCAAAAGTGTTTTCCTACATGAAATTTTAAAATGATTATTTTTCTTTCTTTTCGCCACATAATCATTTTAAAATGTAGAGTCCCATTTTGGGAAGTGATTTAGCTAAAGGGATTAATATATTTTCTGCTGCTGCTGCTATTATTATTATTATTATTATTATTATTATTATTATTAGTAGTAGTAGTAGTAGTAGTAGTATATGTAATTTGTTTTTCTTTTACAGTAACACAAATCAACGTAATAATCGACCAAATGCGTCTAATTGTGAGAAAATAATATTAACATTTTTTTTTCAAAGATGGAAGGTACAGAATAGTTACCAGAAATCTCTCCTAATGTTAAGAATGCTTTTTTAAGTAGTACGCTATTATGTAGAAACGAATTCTTGACATTGGACGGGCCTTATTAACTATTCTCTCTCTCCCTATACTGTTTTCTTATTTTGCATACCAATCGTTGAGTAATTATTTTATGCGATTGCATTTTTAGGCGATTATGTGTGAATGCACTGAAATTTTAGAATTTAGAATGGGGGTTCAGTTGTGCATATAAATATAATGTAAAATGACCCCATGTAATTGCTATATTTCTCATGTTATCACCCAGACTTACGGTTAGTAGTAGGAAAGGAGCGTAGCTTTTTTTACTTTTAACAATCACATATTTTATACTAAAGGTTGATTGGGAAGATTTAAAGCAAATAAAGTTGGTTACATATTCTTAAAACATTGTCTGATCAACAAGGTGTGATCAGTTTGTGTTAAAGTTATGTATGAAACTTATTGTTTGGTGTTTTATTGTATTTTTACCACTAAATTTTTCAAGCTGCTTACATGTAATCGACTAAAAATGGAGAATTGTTTTTCTTTTTTAGATTTATTACAATACAAGTTGGATTTTTAAAAATAATAAACATGGTTTTTCATATGTAATATTATGTTATTTGACCAAATAAATGTATAAAGATTCTTGTAAAAAAATTTTTTAAAATTTTTATTCTTTAGAACAAAATATTTTTCCAGTACGCCACACAGAGATTTATGAAAAATGTTAATTTTGTTTTAGAAGCAAAACATTGACTTCAGCTCCGTTGTTGGATTTAAAAAATAATAAACATGGTTTTCCATATGTAATTTTTTGTTTATTTGCTAGATAAAAATGTACAAATAATTTTTTCTGTAGAAATTTGTTTTTATGACAAATGAAATTTGGTGCACTGGTGTACTTCTAGCATGCTTTTTGGCAAACCAAAATAGTGGATTGAAATCTGGCGTCTTGTACGTTAAATATTTGAAACTTATCTTCCACTCTAAATACTAAAATGATTGCTTTTCTTTCCGTCAAGATTTTTAAGGATTTAACACATAATCTATACATTTAAAGGCAAAATGTGTGTGATCATGTCTCGCAAAGGCTTCTTTCGCCGCGATACTCAAAGGGCTTACTATGTCTTAAAACTTTTTATATACCGTCTAAATCATAAGTTCGAGGATTTGCGAACGCACGTCACGTCTAGATTTATTTACATCGACTTTTATAAAAATCGTGTTATTTCGCCATGTCACCTGTTTGTTTGACTTTTAAGTATAAATAAAGTGAAACTAAATTGAAACGTTGCGTGTTCGCGGCTTTCACATCGGAACGTCCAGATAGCAATCAGCTTTTGATCAATGTGGAGTTTCTTCTTATATCAGACAATTGCTATTCGATTTAAATGTGGAGTTGATTTCCCCCACCATCATCTTGGAGAAGCGAAAACTGCCCCGCATTGAAACAAAGTAAACGAACCTCAAAAAACAATACTGCCACGTCATCGTAACGCTCCTGCGATGACCTCATTAAGCAACTACCTGTCAGTAAAAACTTCTTTGACTCACTTTATAAACCTTAACTTAACATGCTAACCAATTTCTCTCACTCATGGCCAAGATGGTTAAGTGGTTGGCTTTTGTTTCCACCTCCGCATCAAGGCTTCAGGGTTCAATCCTACCTTCCTACTAAAACTTTTTTTTTAACACACACACCTCCAAACACCCGGGCAACTCCGGGTAACCCCCCCCCCCGCTAGTCTATATATATAAAACGCAAATGCGGCGCACGCATTTTTGTATGTCTCGAAAAGGCTTTTTTCACCAACGGTCACGGGGGGGGGGTACTATCACTTAGAAGTGTTTATATAGCCCCTAGGTCATAATATGTATGATTTGTGAACGCGCGTTACGTCTAGATTTATTTACGTCGATTTTTACAAAATTATTGCTATTTCAGCCCGTCTTGTGTTCATTTAGCTTTTTTGTATAAAACCGAAACTAATTTGAAGCTAAGAATTGTTCCCGCCAATCTCACCGGGGAACGTCCAGAAGCAATCAGCTTTGATCAATGTGGGGTCAAACTTATATCAGACAATTGCTATTCAATTTGGACAATCCCCTTTTTATGGGGAGCTGGTTTTCCCCTCCCCAACATCTTGGGGAAACAACCAGCCAAAGTTGGGTAAACAAACCCAAAAGCTGCCCCGCAGTAAAAGTTAGCTCTGCTACTTCTATTTGACCTCATTAATGAGGTCAAAAAGAAGGAGCGGAGTTAACTTTTATTGCGGGCACGTGTCAATTCTGTTTTTAATACTTTTAAATAAATTCAAACGTGTTTCAGTTACTCTTTATTGCTGGCCGAGCGGGTAACGTGTCAGGTTTTTTGCACACTTTCTTTTCCATCTTCGCCTCAAGGGTTCGGGTTCGATCCTAACTACTTACCAAAACTGTTTTTTTTTAAGCCGCCCCCCCCCCCTCAACACAAACACCCGGGCAGCGATTTTTTTTAAAGAAGTTTTAACATTGTTTTTGTTTTTTATATTTAAACAGGGTTGTTACTTCGCTTATTCTTTTGTTTTGATTCCCCCCTCCCCGCCCAATACGCACACCTCTAAACACCCGGGCAATGCCGGGTACCTCCGCTAGTCACCTATAAAGGTAATATTTCTTTTTGAAATGGGGATTTAACAGAAGGTGTTAATCTAAAAATTTGTCATTATTATTATTATTATTATTATTATTATTATTATTATTTGCACCACGTTTTTGTTTTTGTTTACAGCAAAGCAAATCAATTTAATGACCCACCAAATTTTTATAATTAAAATAAAATTTTAACTTCATTCATTGAGAGAAGACACAGAATAGTTAACAAAGCGCATGCCCTCCCCATGGTAAAAATGGTTTTCTAAATAGTAACATTATTGAGAAATTCGTTCATTACAATGAAAGGGGGCCATTGTTAAATATTTTGTTCTTACATTGCGTTCTCATTTTGCCTACCAATCGTTGACTATTTTCAACTGTTTATGAAAACTTTCAAGTAGCATGTTGTACACTAACGACGAACTGATACAATCTAGCTTTGTTTTAAAAGCAAAATAAATCTTTTGTTGTCTTATAATTTTCAATCAATTACAAGGAAAACATTTCAGGAAAAAATATATGTGGAAATTACCCAAAAATTTGAAAATTTACAAAAAAAAAACAACAACAAACAAATCTCTAATTAAATATTTATTAATTTTTAAAAAAATCGGAAACGAGAATCGTATCAGAATCAAAAATTTAGATGGAATCGGTAAAAATTTTGGAATTGTCCCATCACTAATAGGTAATAATCGAATTGAGAGAAAAAGAGAGAGTTGGGGAGTGGAAACGAAAGACGTTCATGTGATAAATCAACATCTGAGAAGCAGGTCTGGTGTGTGTAGGACTGGAGTCCTCAAAGAATTCCATGGCGGCTTGACTCAACATGCATCCAAAAATAGATTTAAAATTGAAATAAAGAAATTGTCTTCTGTGTTGTTTGCATGCAATCCGATATTGGGAAGGTGTTTATTATAGCATCTCCAAGTCGAGTGCTGCTACAAAAGAAGCAGAGTACAAAAAAAAAGGATATGCTTGTTTGTTTTTTCTTTGTCATCAAGGGATGTTTTGTGGATTGAAGTAGCAGTCCGTTTAAAGAATTGTCTCATGTAATGTTTATTCTATGCGTTAAAAGAATTGTTTATTGTATCTGTGTATTGTATATGTTTAAACGCACACCTCCACCCCCACACATGCATTGATAACGAGTGTGTAACATGTCATTATTTACCTTCCCAATGACGATGAAGTGCATACATTATATACATATGATAAGAGACACGTTGATACTGCATATAACAGTGTGACGATGTATAGAAGTAAAATCTGGCGAAATCAAATTTAAACTTAATTTATATTCAAATAAATAATTTTCAGATAGAAAAAATTACAAAGATTTTGATTGATATTTTGCCCATTTAAAATTAATATAAACCATATGATGCAGAGAAAGTATATTTGGATGGCAAAGCGATTGGATTTGTTCAGAAGTTTTGTTACTTTGATGATACCATTGGAGCACAGGAGAGAACTGATGCTGGTTGATTCATCATTATTGATTCATATTTCAAGCGTTTTGATTGATTAATCAACATATTTGGCCAATCACTGCATTTATACAAAATTAATGGAAATATTTTGACACGTGTATGAATTAAGTTAAAAGTTTTTGTTTAATCATGAGAGGATAAGTTTTAAAATTAAATTTAGGAGGTAATGAGAAAGGTTTTCAAATTTCAAGCTAGCATTTTTTACCAGATAAGTAAAAAAAAAAAAAAAAAATAATAAAACTAAATATACAATAGAATCAAACTGATATTAAATTCAGAACTGAAGTTGTTAGAAAATTAAGAAAGTCTTAAAATTAAGAAACCAAACACTGTTGTTTAGGTAAATATTTTTGTTGTAAATTAGTTTTAAATGTGTCCGAAATTGTTAGTGAATTTAACCTCAAGAGGACATGACATTATCAAAAGAGGAATGGCAGTCTGTATATGCCAGATTAATTAATTTTATTTGATAAATAAACAACGAAAACTAAAAGTCGGTAAAGATTGAGAATTGAAAGAGTCTGAAAACGTTCTGGTCAAAGAGAAACGTTTTTTTTTTTTTTGTAAAGAGAATTTGAGTACACATGTTTGTTTCGGTTAGTGTGTACATTAAGAAAGAATTGACCAGACATGTTCATTTCGGTAGGCACCATGTGCGTTTATGTGTGTGTGTGTAAATAGGATAGGCATGTCTATTAATATGCTTGTTTTGTTAGTGAGAGAGTTTAGTACTAAGTACAAGAGTGTCTGGTGTATAGGGTGTATATGTTGCCGTTGTTTAGTAGTCCATGAAAGTCTTTTGTGTGTGTGCTGCTTGTCAAGGGGTTCTTCACCACAAAGAGGCTAGGCTGGATTGTACATATGCACCGGTGTTGTCTTTGAGAGAAACAGAAAAGTGGGAGAAAAACTGTATGTTTGCGTTTTTATAGTACACGCTAGAATTATCTGATTGGCTGAAAGAAACTTTTGAAGTTTTATTTTCTTAAACAATTTAGCAGTGTCAGAGTGGGGTGAGGAGGCCAACGTTGCTTGCTGATGTGTCAGCTCACGACTGTCCTTTTTCGTTATGACTCATCATCATCATCATCATCATCATCATCATCATCATCATCTCTTGTTTTAACATGTAGTGGGGCTATAGCAGTCGGCCAAAAGAGAGGAGAAGGCTGAGCGCTGATTCAGTGTTTGAGAATAGAATTACTTTCCAAGCCTTGTCGGCGCCCAATTTGGAGCAGATTCAGAATTTCCTACAAGACAACATGTTGTGTTTTCCTTTTCTGTTCGCCATCTTTAAGGATACAGATGTTAAAAGTTTCGACTGGCTCAGCCTGGAAGAAAAGAAAGTCCTCGGTCATTAATTTGAAACCTTCCTACTGAAAAAAAAAAATTCCCTTTTCATGAAAAAGAAAAGCTTATTAAACAAAGTTTAAAGAAAAATCAAACCTGAAGGAAAGAAAAGAATTCCTTTTTCATAGAAAACATAAAAAGGAACCCTTTTTTTATTTAACGTTTCTGGACAAGAAAACGCAAGAACATTTAACTGTGTGAAAGCTTTGTATGAAAAAGAGGGCTCAACTACACTATAATAGCGAAATTCGTAAAATGAAAACATCAATTAAAATAAAAAAAAGCAATGGTATCTACTGATTTTTTTTTTGTCAATCTCAATTTAAAAAAAAAGCAATCGTATCTACTGATTTTTTTTGTGTCAATCTCTATTAAAAAAAAGGCAATTGTATCTACTGATTTTTTGTGTGTCAATCTCAATTAAAAAAAGAAGCAATGGTATCTATTGATTTTTTTTGTATGTCAATTTCAATTAAAAGCAATCTCAATGATACCTACTTAATTGACATGTCAGAAGTACTTAAATATTACAGCATTATTTTTTAAAAAAAGATACGAGTTTTCAATGTTTATTATAAAAAAAACTCGCCATATTTTTGAGGAACACATGACATAATAACAAGGGAAATAACTCAGTTATGCTCAAAACAAGGCAAGTCACTCATATTTATGACTGTTAATGCAGAATTTATTAAAAAACTAGACTACCCATGACTCGTTGGGTCAGTATGTTATATCAGCTATGGAATTAATGTATGACGTAAAGAAAATCTTTTTTTTTGACATAATAGAAACATTTCTATGAAAGTATATCAAAATGAAAAAGAATATAGATAGATTTCTATGAGTCGTTCTGTTTATAATTATTTTTGAAAAAAAAAAAAACTTACAGCCATTGAATTATAAGTGGTTTGCCATACTTATAGGTAAATGTGCATTGAACAGATACCATAATACTTAAAGTTAAATTCAAATTTTGATATATCTTTTAATTTAAACGCGGAAAAAAACATAGACAGTAAAACAATACGTTTTATTGTCACATTAATTATTTATTTGTAATGCAAATTTAAAAAAAAGCATATTTTCGGGTTATTTATTTATGTTGGTAGTGTAGAAGAAAATGTATGAATGTTTTTTTAAGAAAGGTGTATTAAAAAATGGAGAGTAATTTAAAAAAAGGAAGGCTGTGGGTAAATCGCTGTTGTAAAATACTCTTATGGTTGTCAATGGGTTAAAATGGATTTATTTGTAAGAAAATTGTGTAGAAATAACTTAAACGTAATACGGAAATGAACGATGTAAAAAAAAATGCAGAAAGTATTAACAATTGTTTATTTGGAACATTTAAACGCAAAAAAATAAACAATTGGAACGCTGAAAATGTACACAGTAAAACAATACATTCTATTGTCGCATTGATTATTTCGCAAACCGGATGTTGGGTTAGAACACCCGTTACAAGATCATTTGAGTTTTATAATTAGATAGATAGATAGATTGTTAATAGTTACGCGCTATTTACCTCCCCTTGGAACCCTCTAGTATTTGTTTAGCCAAACATTTTATTTTTACTAATTTTCACAAAAAAAAAAAAAAAAATGTTTTCTTTAATAATCTTTTTCTACCTTTTCTTTTTTCGTAACTTTTTGATATATTCATTACTGTAGCATGACAATTAAGTAGAGACCATTGGTTTGCCTTGAAATTCAATTAAAAAAAAAAAAATTGATTTCCTTATTATAGTGTAGTTACACAAAAAAAAAGAGAATTCAGTACCAAGCGACTTATTTGAAAGAAAAGCATATCAGGATAAGACTGAAAAGAAAGAGATATTTGAAGACAGTTTTATGAAAGACTATTTTTTTTTTAATTTTTATTGCCTGCCATTTTGTTTTTCAGCCTTTTCTTGTTTTTTTCCGTGAGAAAAGCAAGATTAGTTCCCTTTTTTCGCCATTTTATTGTTATCGTTTTGGACCATAAAATTAACCTTTGTCGCTTGAGACGGTAATTCTTTCAAAGAATTATCTCTTATATAAAGACTTCCTTTTCATGTATTAATTTTATCTGTTTCTCTATTTTTAAATTGTTACTTCAGTTAACTTTGTTATCCATGCTTTGGGAAGCAAAGGCGACTGCTTTTGTTTCTTTATTTCAATAAAATCGAACAGATTTCTTTCTGGGTTTACTTTATTATTTACTCCTATTTTATAGCTCATTTGTTGTTAACCTCATTTTTTTTTTCTTTTTTTTTTTTTATTTATTGTTACCTAAAGACAAATTTTGATAACAACTTCAAAATTTCGTCAAAACTGAAGATCAAAGATTTTGTCCAACCAAGAATCAATATGTAATAATTTTATTGTTTCACCGTTTTTCATATCAGAAGAATTTGTCTCATATCACGTCATCTGGTTACCATTTTTTGGCCGGGAGGGTGGGGGTGGGGGTCTATAAAGGTTTTGACTTGGGCGAAGTATTTTTTGGGATGAGTCGATTTTAGAGAAATATTTTCAGTGAAAAGGGTTTTTAGGTTTAGAATTAAATGTCAGAAAGACATGTTATACAATAAACAGACAAAATAACAATTTCAGAGGCATGCATTCACAAAATGAGATATTTTTTTACATATTTAAAAAGAAAGATTACAGCAACAGGAAAAACATATAATGTTTGTAGATATTTTTAGAGTCCTTGTAAAACAAGGGGAATTCATTATCGAAGAAGTTAGTGTTTTTTTTTTGTTTTTTTTTACAAGGTGATCGCCACTTATCAAGGCCGGAAGCCACTCAGGGATAAGGGTTATTGCATGTACAGTACGTTAGTGTGAGGGTTTAATAAAAATGTCTACTTAAGGGGGCGGTTCATCAGGAATTTGTTTACGTTGGACTTGAAGACATCCAGGTTGTAGTCAGGTGGGAAGCAAGCAGACGGAACAGAGTTCCACAGGCGTGCAGTTCTAAGAAAGAAGCTTTGTTCATGGAATCTACGTTTTGATTTAGGCACAGATAAAGAGTGGGGAAAATTTTTGACAGTGGTTTCAGCTAGACGGGTGTTTTTCGTAAAAGATTTGCGAGGGGGGACTAGAGATTGGAGCTCAGACGAGCACCTGCCATGGAAATAACGATAAAACAAAGATAGGCTCGCAACGTCTCTTCTATGGGAAAGAGGTTGCAAGGAAGAGAAAAGGGCATCCCCCCACTAAGCCACGAAGTCTATTTTGTACTCTGTCAAGGCATGATAGGCTGTTTTTAGCAGCTCCTGCCCAGATATGGCAGCAGTATTCCATCCTTGGACATACTTGATTGTATATAGATAGAGAATTGCAAGGATAGTGCATTACACAAGTCTGAAAATTGTAATCAAAACTTCTCCGTTCAAGTATATAAATTATATTTCATCAAAAGTTGTTAATAAAAATCAATGATAATTTGTTTTCATATTAGAAAGAAAATTCAGTAAGAAAGATTGAAAATATTTCAATAAATAATTTTTAGAATTTATTATTGGATTCTTAACGTTTGCTGTGAATCGCCGGTTGGAAATTGCAAGCGTCGCTATTTTCAAAAACTATAACAACAACAAGCGTCAGAAGGAAGGGAAGGAAAAATGCCGTGGCTTGAAAACGGAATTGTTTGGGAAGAAACCTGATGGATCAGATCAGGCTAGGGCTCAGGCACATAACTTAAGAAGAGATCTATCAAGAAAACAGATCTGGACATGTGAAGAATGCGCAAAAAATTTTAATGATGAAGCTGACAAACTTGCCATCTGTAACTGATGTGGTAGATTGTACTGCTCAGTATACATTGATATGTACAATGCTCATTATGAGGTACTTTTGTAGACCTGATTTATTCTGGTTCTGTCCTGAGTGTGCAAGCAAAGCCAAAGTATTCTAGTAGCAAATTTCTAAGCTAGAATCCAGATGTGATGAGCTCATGAAGAAGATGGTAAACAGAATGAATGCCATGAAAACTAAGCTGGACAACAAGCTGAAAATCCTGCTCCAAGAAACAACTAAAAAGTGTATGGTCAAGAAGGTACTACAGCTCCATGTAGAACTGCTGATTTCAGATCTATTGTGAAAGACATAATGGAACAGCAGAAGAAGGAAGAGTCAGAGAAAGAAGCATGTGAAAAGAATGTGATTATCTACAATGGTGAGGAAAGTGAGCAGGCCTCAGTAGAGGTTTGGATTAGAGAAGAGACCAGGTTTCTCAGTCAGCTTTGCACCGGAGCCCTGGATGTAGGGGATACTGAGTTGAAGAAAGTCGTGAGAATTGGAGCTAAAGCTATGAAATATGGCACAGCAAGAAACAAACCTTGCCCACTGAAAGTGGTTTTCAATCAGTTGAAATACACGAAAGATTTCATGAGCTCGTTGCCGAAACTAAAAGATGCTGAAGAGAAGTTTATGCGGATAAGTGTAACAAATGAAGAATGGCATAAAATTCAGATCAAGATCAAGGAAGCAGTCAAAATGACAGCCAAAGATGGTTTAAAAAACTGGCTGTACAAGATTCAAGATCCTCCAAATAAAAAATTAAAAAAGGCAACATGGAAACCCTAAAGGAGACACTCCAAAGAATACCATCGATATGTAATAAATAAATGCGGACTCACAACGCAATAAAATTGATGAACTAAAAATATTGCCAAATTCACCTGCCCACATGTTATTGCCATAACTGAAGTGAAACCAAGGAAACCGGATCGACACAGTCTGTTCGAAAATTTAAACTGCATGAATGGCAGCCGAGGTCTATGTTTATATGTCAGCAAAGAACTAAATACTGCAGAATCTTCGCTGTGCAATGATGTCTTTGGGAAATTCTCAAAAGGTGCTGTGAGTACAGATTAAAACTGAGTTTAGGGGAAAAATGATTATTAGAAAAATCTACCGAAGTCCAAACAGTACAAAAGTGAACAATAACAACATGAACAAGTTATTTTGCAAGCTTGGAGACAAATCTGATAATTGTTGGTGACTTTAATTTTCCAGAAATTGATTGGACAAATTAAATATGTCTTGAAAGTGAAAAGCATGTGTCATATAAGTTCATGGAATCTGTTAGGGACTCATTTCTCTATCAGCACAGTACACATCCAAAAAGATACCAAATAGGTAATACTCCCACTGTGCTGGATCTCGCGTTCATGAGGCCATTGTAAATGAAGTGTGATGAGGTTCGCCTCTGAGGAATAGTGATCATTGCTCATTCATAGTAGAAATTGATGCCAAAGCCTGCCAGCACAAGAAAACCAGATTGAGTTTCAACTATTATAGTGCAGATTACGATAGTATTAGGCAAGACTTAGAATTTGACTGGGATGAGCTTCACAATGCTTTGATTGAAGAATGCTGGTCCCATTTCTCAAAACAAATTGACTGAAGTATGCAATCCCTATGTACCTAGCAAGAGCGGTATATCCCATAACAGGAAACTAATCTGGATGGATAATACTGTATTGAAGAAAATAAAAACAAAGTGTCAAAGATGGAGATGCTTCCTACAATCCCAAACAGGTGAAAAATACTTGGAGTATGCAAAGGCAAGAAATCAAGCAGGGTGGGCATCACGAAGAGCAAAGAGATTTTTGAAGGATAGATAGCCAAGAATGTGAAAGTAAACCCCAAATTATTCTGGGCATATGTGAAGTCTGAGATGCAAAGTAAACCTACCATACCAGATCAGGAAAAAGAACACAGACTGAAGAGAAGGTAGAAGCCTTGAATCTGCAGTTTAAAAAGGTGTTCATTTTGGAGGACACCTTACATATCCCGGTCCCAAAAATCTGCCGTTTTAAAAGACATTAAGGTTGAGCCTGAAGATGTCCTAGAGAAGCTGAAAGCCATTGAATACCAACAAAGCTTCACAACTAGACGAGATTCATCCCAAATTGTTGGCTGAAGCTAAGAACTAACAATTATCTTCGACAGATCACTTGATGAAGGGAAGCTTCCAGTTGACTGGAAGATAGCACGTGTGTCTCCCATTTTTAAGAAAGGCAGTGGTCATTTGCCTTCAGATTACAGACCTATCAGCTTGACTTCTTTAGTGTGCAAAATTCTAGAATCGATTATTTAGAACAAAATCATGGACCATATGGACAGGAATTATTTATTCACTAAAGACCAGCATGGATTCCTGCGTGGCAGATCCACAACTTCTCAGCTATTGGAATTCCTAGAAGAGTGGGCAACACTCCTTAAAGAGCATGAGGGAGTTGATGTGCTTTACTGCGACTTTCAGAAAGTCTTCGACTCTGCCCCCACTAATGTCTAAGTCATGAGCTATAGTCGAAGATGCTGCACTAGATTGGATTAAATCCTTCCTACTCAATAGACAGCAACGAGTTGTACGGAATGAATTCAAGTCTTCTTGGGTGGATGTGTACAGTGGGGTTCCTCAGGACTCAGTCTTGGAACTATTTCTGCTTGTGATTTTCATAAATGATATTACAGAGGCTGTTAACTGTGGCATTAAAATCTATGCAGATGAAATTAAAATTTACACCAAGATTGACTCAATCACAAACTGCCTACAATTTCAGCAAAATATTATGAATCTATTTCGGTGATCACAACAGTAGCAGTTAATTTTCTACTCAGACAAATGCCATATTGGCAAGAAACAGGAGGATCTGTATGCGTACGTGATGGACAGAACTTCTTTAGCAACCACAGAGGTAGAAAAAGATGTAGGGGTACGCATTAATTCACGTTTGTGTTTCCAGACTCATAGTCTTAAAGCAACAGCTGTGGCTAACAAGTGGATTGGCATATGTCATCGTTCATTTAAATGCAAGGACTGTGTTATGTTTTTCTCTATATAAGGGACTGATCCGTCTAAAGCTAGAATATGCCACATTTTTATGGTCACCATGATATATGCGTGACATTAGAACAATAGAAGCGGTGCAGAGGACGGCTACAAAATTGGTCCCAGATCTGCATGATCTGTCCTACGAGGAGCAACTGAAGCAACCGGATCTTCCAACTCTGATGTTCTGTTGAATGAGAGGGGATGCCATCCAAATCTTCAAATATCTGCATGGGGAAGATAACGTGGACTGTCTAAAATGCTTCCTTTGAAACAAGATTGTAGGACCCATGGGCATTCCTTGTGTTGGGATAAGCAGCGATATTGGAAGGGGGCAGCTGAGTCTGTTTGAGCACACTTCTTCTAACATGTGGTGAAAATGTGGAACCAGCTGCCGGAAGAAGTGGTATCTGCAGAGTGACTCAATACCTTCAAAGTCAGACTAGGCAAACCTTGGAGGAATCACCCACTTCACTTTGACTACAAATGTAGATATGATGTGTATCAAGAGACTGTAATCTCGGGTGTATAGGCGTGTGTTCCTTCTCACCGTATAGTGTGTTGTATTGTATAAGTTGGGTTTAAGTGAGTAGATGACAACACAGGTGTTCAAGCAGTCAGTGTGTGTTCTATAATATGTGTCTGTGTCGAGCTTTGTGAGTGAGTGTAAGTTGAGACATGGCAGGCTGTAGGCCCAATCGAGGGTCACTGAGGAACGTTGGTCTGGGAATTTCAGTTCAACTGATTTATTGTAAAAAAAAAAATCTGGCCTTTTAAAGGATCTAGGTGGCTCTCATAAAGGCCATGTCGAATAAATTCAGAAAATCATAGTTCAAATAAGACCTTTCTTAAATAGGACCAAATGCTAATTTCTATGTAAAAATTAAATTGGTGCAGACATTTAATTATTGATCTTTTTTCTTTTTTTTTTCGAAGTTCAAAATATAATTATTTGTTTTTATTAATTCAGGTAGATGCCTGTGCAAATCTGGATGTGCAGAAACAAGTTTAAGCATTTTAATTTTGGACACCATAGGGTAAACTTCGGTGCTATATAATGACGTAATAATTGCTGCTTTTGAACAAACCGAATAATTTGTTAAGGTATATTTACAATTGAATTAAATATCTGTTTAATTCAGAAACTATAAACCTCGAAGATTATCTTGAATCCATGAAATCTTAAAACTGTCTTCTTTTATTTTCAAACTCAGATGACAATTATGAAAGTTAAATCAATGCAAAAATTAAATCAAACATCATAGTTTATGTTTCAGCTAGCATAAAAACGAGGTCATTGAAAAAAAAAAAAGAAACGAAAATGATTTCTTAAAAATAAATATTATAATTTAGAGTTGATAGAACAATTTTATTTTATGAAAATATTTTTTTTGTTGTAAATTAAGTTGAAATGTGTAATATTAAATATTAAACAAAGTATAAAAATATACAGACGAATATTTACATTTTTGACATTATTTATTTAAAAAGAAAACATTTTTTTCAGTATTTTAGATTTCTACGTCTGTGGTGTTCTATATTCTCATCAAAAGAGACGTTTCATTGTATTATTCTATTTGTAATTTTCAAGCCATTTTATGTTAATTTTAAATAGCAGGGTTTCCCAAACTTCAGGACACCGTAGAGCCCCTGAGCAGGGCAAACATTTTTCACGGAGCACTAACAAGATAATTTCCAAAATAAATATGAAAAACATTAATGTCCAATTTTAACACTAACTAATGATATTTGGGTTCCTTAATTTTTTTGTTTTTGATTAATCAAAGATTGTTATATTTTTTGTTAATTTATTTTTTATTTTCTTTTTCAAGAATTATCCTGAAACATGTATTATATCTCTTTCCAGTAAAAAAAAAAAGAAAAAAGGTCAATGATTAAATGTCTGCAGTCATTTAATTTTTACATAGAAAGCAGCATTTGGTCCTATTTAAGAAAGGTCTTCTGGAGCCCCTCAGCCTCACTCATGGAATCCCAGGACTACATGGAGTCCACTTTGGGAAACCCTGTTATATAGTGAAGTAAACCCCCACTCTAAAATATAATTTTTTGGTGCTTATGCAGAGCAGTGGATTTTTAAACAAATACATTTCAAATGAATACATTATTACATATTGCATGCCATTAGTATAAATTCCAAAAATTCCAAAAAATGATCGAATAAAAGATGTGCTAGATCTATTTTTTTTTTTTTTTTTTAAATTCGTAGAGACTAACGGTTGGATATTTTCTAATTTTTCAGTGGTGGATTTTTTTTTTTTTTTTTTTTTTTACAAGGTAGTCACCACTTATCAAGGCCCGGAAGCCACTCGGGGATAAGGGTTATTACATATACAGTACATTAGTTAAGAGTCTCTCGTCATCATGGTAGTAATGATAAAACAAAGACAGGCTCGCAACGTCTCTTCTGTGGGAGAGAGGTTGCAGGGAAGAGAAAAGGGCATCACCCATTAGGCCACTAAGTCTATTTTGTACTCTGTCAAGGCAGAATAGGCTGTTTTTAGCAGCTCCTGCCCAGATGTGGCAGCAGTACTCCATCCTTGAACGTACTTGGCTTTTATATAGATAGAGAATTGCATCAGGGGTGAGATATCTTCTGGAGCGGTAGAAGGATCTTACCATTTTTCCAGTGACCTTGGCAACTGACTTGATGTACGTGTTCCATTTCAGGTCAGGAGTAAAGGTCAAGCCCAGAAGCTTATCAAAACATGAAGCTTCCCCTAGACGAGAGCCACCCATTTCAATTGGTGCCAGATAGGGATCAGAGCATTGATGATGTAAAGATAGGAGCTTGGTTTTAGATGCATTAAAAGTAACCAGCCACCTCCTCTCCTACTGTACGACACACTCAAGATCAGAGGAGAGAGAATCAAAGAGAACTTTGACATTTACAGCCTTTGATATGTTGCCATAGATGGTCGTGTCATCAGCATAGATGTCAACAAATGATTTAAGTATGTGTTTTGAGAGATCATTGATGTATATCAGGAAGAGAGTTGGGCCCAGAATGGACCCCTGAGGGATTCCAGCATTAATATTGAGGGCCTCTGATTTTTGCCCATCAACCACTACTCTTATGAGCCTATCAGAGAGAAATGATTTAATGGTCGAGAAAACATTTCCGTAGCTGGAAATCTTGTGAAGTAGGCCCTTATGCCATACCTTATCGAAGGCCTTTGATATGTCAAGAGCAATTGCCCTAAAGAAGAAGCCTTTGTCAAGAGATTCACAAATCCTATGAAATATAACAGTTAGCACATCTGCTATAGATCTGGCAGAACGGAAACCATATTGCATGTCACTAAGATGGTTATTTCTGCTGAGGTGGTTGACTACTTCTCTATTTAATGTGGATTCCAGCAGCTTACTCATGACACACAGGAGACTTATGGTCTGTATTGAGAGAGAGAGAGATGACTTATCACCTGAATTCTTAAATACAGGGCATACTGATGAGGTTTTCTAGGGTGTTGGGAAGCACTTCTCTTTAAGGAAACGCTTAAAGAGCTTTGTAAGTGTGGGGGCAAGTTCTGGTTGAAGCTTTTCAGCACAATGATTGGAATGCCATCAGGGCCAGTTGCTTTACTGGAATCAAGGTTCTTGATTAACTTGGCAACCTCACGCACATATATTTGTATGTTGCAGAGCATGTTGTCCGTTATTTTAAGGAAAGCAAGAGAGATAAGTCAGTTTGCCATACAGAATTGGTCGCACAACTCTAAAACACATTAAAATGTACAATAAAATTCGATAATTCGATAAATTCTATTTTTATTTGTAATTATTTTTCTACTGGATTATTTTTTGTATATTTTTAGAATTTCTACTAATTTCGTCTTGACATGGAAGTACATAATGATATTTTCACCTGGAATGCGTTTATTAAAAAAAAATCCACTATTCTGCACATATACCATTTTTTTTTCATAGAAACAAGGATTCTTGTCCAGAATATATTAAAACAGCAATAGTAAATAAAAATATTTATAATGTATGTGCACGTGACAAAACGAAAAATATCATATTCAATAAAAATCATGTAAATTTTATTTTTAAATAAAAAAATCATATTTTTAGTAACCGTCATTTTAAACCAGTCCTAAAAAATAAAATAAAAAATAAAGCAAGATAACTTAACAATAATTAAAACCCGCAAGATTTATATTGTAATGCCTACGAACTCCCATTTATTGCTTTAAAATGATTTTCTTTATAAAAATAAACTACTTGATCAATTTATATAATTTTTTGAATATATTTTCATTTCATGACGTGTACATAAATCACAGAGATTTTTTTTTTTTTTGTTATTTAATATAGGGAAAATTCAGGACAAAAACCAAAACAGGAATATTTTTCATTTGATTTAATCTATTTAATATCCTCCATAAAAAAATAAGCATAATAAATGTTCCCAGTGCTCACATACACGTCCATAGTAAAATGAAACACTTACGTTTTCCCCTCTGTTAACCTTAGAAGAACGGGCAGTGAACATGCATTGAATGATTTAAACAGATATATCATTTTAATTTAAGATATTGCACTTCACAATTTGCTTGGCGTTTATAATAACAATTAACGAGGCTCAGGGAAAATTTTTACATTTATGTAACTTACATTTACACCGTCATTGTTTCTCATATTGTATGTTCTACAGTCGGCAAATTAGGCAATCTCTACATCTGCATAGAACACCTCAAATATTGTGTATCCACAAGAACTCAAACATAAGAAACATACATTTTGTCTTTTTTGTTTTTTGTGTTCATTTACACAAACTGAGCTACAGCAACATGTGGCCAGGTACAGCTAATATATATATATATATATATATATATATATATATATATATATATATATATATATATATATATATATATATATATATATATATATATTTATATATATATATATATATATATATATATTTATACAGAGGAACAAGTGAAAATCAAAAAAGCCCTTAATATTTCAAAACTTCAGGCCAAAATCAACATACAGGAAGACAAGAAAGTACACTCTATGAAGAAGTACACGGAAATCGACAATAAAATATTTTAAAAAATCAAGGAACTTTGCCCTAAGGAAACACACCAACCCCTCTTGGAACTCTGGGAATCTGAATGCAAAAAAGAGGAGGAAAAATCCAGAGAAATCATTGGACGGAAAATAACCTGGCTAAAAAAACTACTGGAAAAAGAAAGAAGTAAACAATCGACAAACACCTACAAGGACAACCAGGAGCAGAACACCCTTACACGATATCACATAACAAAGGTAAGAAACAAAACCATACACAAACACAAACACATCCACACAACAGATACAACTACACACAAAGAAGCAACCACAATATATCCACATCATACACAAATTCCCAACAACAAACCCAGCCAAAACGCACACTAATAACACCTCAAAATTACACAAGAACCCACGCCCTTAACAAACACAACACACCAGACAACATACCATACAATACATCTCCACAAAAATACCCCATATATACAATCCTAAGCAATACAAACACAACTATTACCACCCACATCAGTAAACACAATCAAAAATCCATTTCCACAGACACTACATCGCCAACACAAACAACCAAAGAATACCTTTACTAAACAACCCTTACCAAAATATCCCCACAATCGAAAAAACAACTACCACAGACATCACATAAGTCAAAACACTGTCTACAACACTCATCCCTTTTATCCCACACAAAGAAGCAAACCCCCAAGGAACCTCCCCTATCAACGGGAACAATTAGAATATCCCATGCAACACCAATCCCAACAAACAAACCTACCCTACAACAAACCCCGGCAACACAACCCTATACAACAATACATATATCCTCAACAGCAACACCAATTCCAACTGAAACACAACTATCCAACACAAACAACATATAATGACAACCTATTCAATCATCACTGAACCCTCACCAATAATGCACACAACACTTATTTTACAAGGAGACATCACATCACCCTAAAACACACAACTCCTCAAAACAAGGAAACTAACAACCCCCACCATTTTTTAGGAAATCCCCATGGAACAGCAATTCCAGGTTAGAAAAAATTAGACCCAAAATCATCAATTTATCCACATACACCTTATTGAAGAACGAAACAAAAATACCGAAGCTGGGCCTCAAATTCTGTCCCACCCCTAAAAGCAAACTGAACTAAAAAAGGACCTTAAAGAATTCGAACGGAAATTTAGACTAATAGAAACACTAGATAGCAAAGGGGACAAAGATGTATGTCTATATAGTAGTTTTCCATGGTGCTGAATTCAAATATACATGTCAAGGCATGAAACTGCACTGTTTGTCCATTTTTACAGAGATTCGGCATTCCCAGGAGCTTAAAATGGGTCACAAATGCCCCAAAACTGCAAAAAATTACACTTTTTACTTCATAACTTTTGCCCCATCCATTAAATTTCTCTGAAACTTGGCAAAAATGTGAAGACACGTTGGCCCTTCACATTTCTCACATTCATCATTTCTTCACTATTTTTTGTGGTATCATCTCACATGCAGCACCAGAGGGGGACCATGCATGCGCGGCTTTTTACTTATTAAAACCTGAAACTCAGAAATTGTGCCATCTTGAGGTTTGTTCATTACATACCTCTCAACTTACTGCGGCTAAGCTTAGAAAACTGGGATATGATATTTTACAATATCCTCCACATTCCCTCAATATTTCACCAATTAATTACCATTAATTCATGAGCTTTACAACCACAAAAAAAAGTTTAGCAATAAAGAGGACAATACGATTCTGGCCGCTAGGTGTTGTAACCCGAGAAAATAGTATCTAAAAAAACAAAAAAAAACAAAAACAAGTATTAAGGAAAGAAAAGGTGAAAAAGATTCAAGGTGAACAGATTCAGCAATCATTTGGTTGAACTAGCAATTCCGGTGAGACTTCTTTAATTTGTGGTGAGGTAGAGATACGATAGCCACTCTCTTTTTACCAGCATGTATTTGATTTGGTTGTCTAGTTTTCTGTTTTTATTAGTTTTTTTTTTTTTTTTAAATTTCATAAAGGCTTATTATTTTATGTTTCAAAACGAGTGGGTATCATTCTCATTGGCCGAAAATTGGTGAGTTTACGATCACATGTGTAAACTCACATCTCTGTGTCACCCCAAGTTCTTGTTCTTTTCATTAAAAAAAAAAAAAAAAAAAAAAACCAGACGATTTCATTCTTCTTCTTAAGATATAATATGATCACCTTTAAGCACCAATTGAAGGTCAAGGTTAGATGTGATAGGAAGAGATTACACCCCGCAGCCTGTGACAGGAAATGAATAAAAATAGTGAGCTTATGTCCACAAAGAGGTGCTAATTTGGAGTATGTTTTCCCTGCCTGAGTATGGCACATATGATTCCAGGTCCTGATGGACTCCAGACCTCTTGATGTAACCCCTTTGTCTAGTTTAGGCTCTTAGCTAGTCGAGTGACCCCCGCCCCCTCTCCCAATAGAAAACCTCCAAGATGCCAACACCCCAACTTTTCTTTTCGTCCCTGGCCACCCCACTAACTGATTCCATCTTGGAGTGACATCACATATCCTCCAACTCTCCCACCCTATTTTTTCTTTTTTTATCCCACCTCGTCTAGAATTCAGCCTCATTTAGAGATTAACCTAATTTTTAGGATGGCGGGGACCAAGCCGGAAAACAATGAACGGTTTACTATCTAGAAAAGTTTTGGAGGGTCTCACTTTTTGTTTTTAGAACTTTGGTTCACCCACCCCACGCCAATGAAATTTCGTTTTCAATAAAAACATTAATTAGACATTTCTATTTTTACAGATATTATATATATATATATATATATATATATATATATATATATATATATATATATATATATATATATATATATTTAATAGTACAGAAGTTCAGAAAAACATTGGTACCGTCGGTTTCAAGCCCAACATAAAGGGGACCAGTTAATGGTAAAACGTAAATAATGTTAGGCTCTCGTCAGCCATGTTGTTTCCTGACAGAAAAACCGACGGTACCAATGTTTTTCTGAACTTCTGTACTATTAAATAAACAAATATTAAGCTCTTATATCGAAAAAGTTTTTCTTTGTAATCAAGCACTTTGTTAGAATTCTTTCCCCCCAAAACAGTAAACAAATATATATATATATATATATATATATATATATATATATATATATATATATATATATATATATATATATATTATTATTATTATTATTATTATTATTATTATTTAAAAAAAAAAAAAAAGAACGACTTGATTTGGAAATCTTAAGTAGGACGACACCTGGTGTGAATGTGGTATTATGTTGATTGAGAATTGGCTAGAATTAGCTTAGTTAACAAAGATGCAATGACAAGGATGACCATAGACCCTCTTCCCTACTTTTTTGATTAGCCTTGTGCCTAATTTTATTTTATAAAACTCTTGTTTGTCAAAATAAAATGTATAAATACAATATGATGCTAAATGTATTTGTTTTCTGTCCTCGGTCAGTGGATTAAAGGTTCTTTATTACTGAGACAATTTTTTTATTTTTGTTTCTATCCAGAGTGCCCTTGAGTTGACATGAGTTGGAATAAGTGCATAAAAGATTGGTGCTTATTCAGAATTGCACTTGCGATGGAAATTAAAAGTAAAAAAAAATACAAAAACGTTTGTATAATGTAAGTACGAGTTGCAAAACGAAGTTAAAATATTTTTAAAAAATCACGTAATTTGATCAAGTAGTTTTTTTTTTATTCAAGAAAATCAAATTTTACTCGGTCTCGATGAGGGAGAAAAATTCGTGATCATAGCAGAATGCAAACGAGGTTGGACAAGGTTGAACAAGTTTAGACAACCGACAAGGGTGGAAAACTCGGTTCTTTCATTTTTTTTTTTAAATAATGTCGGAAAGACAACATAAACGTATCTGGAAAAGGTCAAATTAATCACTGACAATCTCCCTTTATTTACCCCTCCAGAAACAAATGACTGCAAAAATAAGTAACTGCTAAAAAGTGTAAAATTTGATTTTCTTGAAAAAAAACTACTTGATTTATTTTTGTGATTTTTGGAATATACCATCTTCATTCCGTGACAAATAGATACAAAATAAAGGTTTTTCTTTATTTTTACTTATCGTCATAAGTACAATTCTGAATAAGTACCAAAGATGCTACCAAGTTTGCTGCAAAGTAGGCTCACTTTCCTGGTCTGGAAAACTTCTCATATCTGCCAGTATTTCTATAAAGCCACCATTCGTTCATGCATTGAGTTTTAGGTTGGTACATCAAACACTAGCTTCTCCCTCTTAGACAGGGTACAAAAAAGAATTCCTAACCTAAATCTCTCTGATCTATCTGACTAGTAACAAAATCTCACCCCTTCACTGTAGAAGTTTTGTACTTCAATAACTTCCTTCCTTCCTGGATTGCTTGCCTTTGGAATTAGCTGCTTTATCTCTGTTTCCCGAGCTGTTCAAGTTTACAGAAATTTAAATGTAACAAATATCTTGTTGCCTGACTCTCCACTCAGGTTGGCCCTTATAAGTCTGGCACCTATCACAGTAGCTCCTTATGCTTCGGTGGCAATATGTCTTTGTAGCAGCCGACACCAGCTACATCACAGTCAGGAGCTACTTCTCTCGACTCGAGATTTGAAATCTATTTTCTCCCTGGATTGTCCAATCACAAGCCAGCTCTCAATCACGTGACAGAGTATATAAAAGGCGAAATCTGAACCCATTAATCCTCTTTCTCACTGGTCTGCCCAACAGCAAACATCGCCCCCGGCAGAACGTGAGTACTATGAGCTAACTATGGTTCTCTTCTAACCACCATTTATTTCCACGTGCTGTACCCAAAGAAGAACATACAACTCGCACGCATGCCAACACATTAATACACTGAAGACTTTGCTCTTTCGTTCTCTTTTAATTGGTTTCCTTTGTTCCGGCGACTACTACCTGTAAACACGTGTGGACTGAACTGTTCTCTCCTTCAACAAGCCAGTAATATATTAATTCTATCTTTACATAAGAACACTTCAACCTACTAACACGTTTCTCTCTTGTACGCATGCACTCTTCTACTAACGCTACTAACGAAGATGACAAATAAAGTCGTTTATTAAATATTAAAATGAGACTTCCCTTTCGTTGTCTTCATTATTAACTAAAACTTCTTTTGGCTGAATAAAAGTGAAAACAAAAAACGAAAGTATTTCTCTAGATATAAAGATGTTATCATTATTTAATGATAGGAAAAGAAAAAGAGTTATTGATTTAAGTGGGTTGGATTTTGATTAACTTATTGTCTGTTTTGAAAGAATGGATGAAAGTTTGTAGATGGAGAACAGTTGAGGTTGCAGGTTCAGTTCATAGAGGAAGGCCAAGGAGAACATGGGAAGAATTTATTCTTTGTCTCATTTTACTTTAGTTCTCAGAAATCAAGAAGTCCATTAAAGTTCTCTTTTAAATCTCAAACACTGAGTTAGTAAAGAAGATGAGAACATTATTTCCCCCTTCCCAAATGATCATTTAGATATGTTATAGTATATCTTTTTGTGGTGTCTTGATCTTACCAGATTCCAGGTCAAGAATTCATTTAGTCTGGTGGAGTACCCAGCTTTGTGCTGTTACTTGAGATAGCATCACTTGAAGAAGGTGCATCATCTATTATATAAATCTCACCTGTATGTATGTATGTATGTATGTATGTATGTATGTATGTCTAAAACTTTCCACAGAGGTGACGGATTTTCATGAAATTGCTATCATTTTGAAGCTCGATGTCTCGGACAACAAATATAAAAAAAATTGGCCAAAAACATTAATTCTTTCACCCTAAACTGGGCAGTTTTCTACAAGAAGAGGTCGATTTTCTGCAAGCCATTTTTGCAAGTCATTGTATCGGTTGGATTGATTTAGCCTAATTTTAACGTTCTGAACTTCCAGTCCTGTCATGGAGTAGCGGTAAAACGTCAGATTTTCTTTCACTTTTCTGCCTTCACATCATGAGTTTGAGCCTGCCTGCCTACTACCACTTTTTTTTTTCTTAACACACACCTCCAAACACCCGAGCAACGCCAGGCACCCAGGCTAGTTCATCATAAAAGCTAGTGTGAGTTATCCATACCGAGATCTTATTTGGGCTGCAAATACTAAGTGATTTGAAATATTTAGTCAGGGTTTACTTGTAGGGGAAAGTATCCTCACGCCACGTTGTTCTGACAAACTTCTGTACAGGGAGACCCCAGACAATCAAGGATAATGTCTAGTAGGCATTCAAGTTCTCTCATAAAGTTATAAGAATGAACTTACAAGAAATAGGAATAAATAAATAAAGACCTGGCCAGAAATAGGTGAGTTTGAAAATCGATTTCTAAAAGCCGTCAAACATATATGAGCATGTAATATGGACGTTAAAATGATGATGATGATGATGATGATGATGATTTATTTTTTATTAATTGCTTCAACCTTTTATTTTGATTGCAGAAAGTGACATTTCATGTAGAACAACCTACCTGTATGTACGAGGCAGGTGTGCACTTTCCTAGCGGAAAATTTTATTATTATTATTTAATTAGGTGAAGTGAAGTGAAGATTAACCTAATAATTGTGTTTATGTCCATTAAAACAGATAAACAAACAAAAGGATTTTTGAAAGGTTTGGCCTACTTGGCAGATAAACAAGAAGTAAAGTACATAACACACACACACACACACACACACACACACACACACACACACACACACACACACACACACACACACACACATGCATGCGCACATACATATCCACTCATAATATAAGCAACACTGTTTTTTTTTTGTATGTCTGTACGCATTTTGAATATTTCCAAGGGAGATAATTACACAAAAAACTCCAAATGGTGCTGATGTTGCAGAAAATGAATATTAAACTTTGATTCAAGTCAAAAGACCAAGAAACTATAAAAATGTATATCTTTTTGTGACTAGACACTTTTAAATGAATAAGAAAACGTATTGTAGAGTCTGTGTGTGAGCTTGACATAAAAAAGAAATAAATTTTACTTTTAACTTATTCATATCAATAATAGGCTTGGAATTTGTGTCCTTGGTCCCCAAAATCAACAGAGATTAGACCGTTCTTGCAACGATCCGGTCTCTGTTGCTTTTGTGGTGGGAGTTTAGCCCTGTGCACTTTTTGGAAGTCCACCCTCCCAGGCCTTGCGTTCTCTCTTTGAGAAGGAGGTTAGTTTATTGTTAATCGCCTGAGACTAGGAAATACTGATGGGGCTGCCCAGGCACTTTTTGCAGGTCAGAATGACTATTCTCAATCCCACTTTCTGGCCCTGATGTCTAAGTTCTTGCAGTTGGAAAGAACTAAAAAACCCATACCAATAATATTGTTCACGTTTAATATTTATAAAAAGAAGCATGTTTTATTTTTAATTTATTTATGTTAATAATATTGTGGGGTCTGCAACAAACTATCTAGGCCAAGAGGGTCTAGTCTATATTATAATTGAGCACTTTTGTCTGTCTGTCTTACTGCTTGTCTGTTGGTCATTTATAGGATCAAAATCTACTTGTCAAAATTATATCAAATTTAGCATAAAGCATTCTTGAGGGGTGTCATGGAAGTTAAATATTTCTACTACTATTACTGTTGCTATTCTAAACATGCAACTCGCTGCATGTTTAGTAGGATGTGCAGCTGCATCATGCAGACGGCAGGCCTGCAATGGAAGAAATATTTAGCTAAGAGGAATAACCATACAAGAAACTGACTGACTGTTTGAAATAAGGTCTTTTTGCACACAACGATTCAGACTGGGGATCAGACCACTTGAAATATTATAGAATTAATGTTTATTCTAGATAAGAGGGATCAAGTTTTCGGTACAAGTCCATACCCCTCCCCAAGTAAAAACAAAATGAAAAGGAAAATCTTTTTGGTGTACATAACCATGACAGAAAGAAAGTATTGTGCACCAAGACTCACTGGAATTGATCAGGTAGTTTTATTTTAAAAAGCAAAATTCAAATTTTATGGCTCAGTGATGATCTGATCAACGATCTTTCAATGCCATTTTTACACATAGTTTGAAAGACAAAGGAAAAAGATCCAAATAATTCAAACTTTTGCAAGATTGTAGAAAGCCGTTCTTAATATGGGGGGGAAGCATTAGGAAAAATTCAAATAGCTCTTTAGAAGTAGATATTAAAATCAGTCTTATTCATCACCGTAATGCCCACAAATTCCCATTAATCATTTATAAATGACTAGCGGAGGGGGGGGGGGCTTTGCCCAGTTGCACTTAAAGGAACAGCGAGGATACAAAAAAGAGCTCTCAGTTGGTTTCAATATAAAGCAGAGGTAGCTGGTTTGGCTGCCCCATACCCAGCATTACAATCTTCAAAGAAAGAAAATGAAAGAAAAAAAAAAGTACTATTCGGTACATAAACTTTTCCTCTCTATGTGATGATTGATTGCAACGTCTTGTTAAACGAGTGCCACTCCCTCAGACATTTAAAATCCATGAGCCCAAATGCCTGAGGGAGTATCTATACAAAGATGATGTTACAGAGTCTTAGCTTTGTACGACAGCTAAGTCTCTCTCTCGGTTCAAAATGTTGAGATCCAGCAACAAGCAAGAGCAAGATAGCCAGCAACAAATTAAACTGCAGACCAGCTTAATGCGGGTACTGGTCTCCCGCTTTATGGTTTTTTGAATCAGAGATTTGCTTCTCCTAGAAAGGTTGCCTTCACCACGGCTTACGGGAGCCCTCTCCACCCCAATACACATACACACACACACAAATATACACGGTGCTAGTTGGCCGTTGACCCAGAAAAAGAGTTCATTCGCCCTTTGGAAGGTCTTGTTTTTAATCCTTCAGGGAGACTAGCCGCCCTCCTCACCAAACAAGTCTGGTGGGGGAACCAGTTTAGTCGCCGGTGACCCGACCATGAGGCAGGTAGTACTGGGTTACATGGTACCAGTAGCATATGACATGACCTGACACATATGACATACGTACAGACACATATATATGTACACACACATACATCATTCCACCTACACTTTAATATTTAACTTTGTATACGCTTTAATGAACACTATTTCATAGTTCCACTTACAATAAATGTTTTATTCAATTATATTTTCTTGACTTGTTACTTTTCTTTCATTAGTACATGCTTGTATTATGTATACAAATATATATATTTTTTTAAATTTATACAAAAATATCATTTTCATTAAAAAAAAAAACTTTATGAGAAAGATTTTTTTTATCCATTACAAATGGTATCTACAAACCGAGTACGTTTAGGTAGTAGATTAGCATATATATATATATATATATATATATATATATATATATATATATATATATATATATATATATATATATATATATATATATATGATGAGAATAATGGAAATAGTATTCCAACAAAATAGAGAAATAAAAAGGAACAAACCAAGTTATGTGTTTATCAACGTTTCGTCTTTATTTTGAGACTTCCTCAGGATGAAACTCATCCTGAGTAAGTCTCAAAATAAAGACCATAACTTGGTTTGTTCCTTTTTATTTCTCTATTTTGTTGGAATACTATTTCCATTATTCTCATCATATATATATATATATATATATATATATATATGTCATACAAAGACAGACTGTTTTGCTGTATCACAGCTCTTCAGTGCAACTAGACTAGCAACTACCGACACTTCTAAATGCTACACTAGTTGCTGCTAAGTAGAGTATGAGAAATTACAATGATCAGCCATTGCCTAAACACCTAAGCTACATTTGTTTACAAAGAGCATTGCTTTATATACTAGTAGCAGTTAGTTATTCCACTCCTCAACATGCTCAACCCAAGATAAGGGAGCATTTATGAAAGCAGAAGAAAAGGGGCAGAACTCCTTGTTACTAACTCCTCTTAACTCTCAATTTACTGTACTAATTCTTGATTTGCCGCACAAACTCTCACTGTTGTACATGGCTTTTCTCTTCCATGACTTGCTCACTTATTCACTCAAGTAGCAGTAGTATTTCTTCTTCTTCTTCTAATATATATATATATATATATATATATATATATATATATATATATATATATATCCGATGAGTATATGAACAAGAAGATTCGATATTGACATAATAATAATCAATTGTTTTTGCATAAGGAAATCTATAAAAAATGTACCAAGATTTTAATATGCTGAAAGAGCTGTCTCAAAGAAAAAAAATATTTGCATTTTGGAATGTAGCTATACTGTTATTCTTTTGTATATGCTCTATTATATTTAACAACATTGAGCTTCTAAGCAAAAAAAGATTGAAATAGAATGAAAAGAGTGAAATATAATTGAAAAAACATTTCACCAAAATAAAACGCACGCACACACACACACACACTTCTTCTTCTTCTTCTTCTTCTTCTTCTTCTTCTTCTTCTTCTTCTTCGTCTTCTCTCTCTCTCTCTCTCTCTCTCTCTCTCTCTCTCTCTCTCTCTCTCTCTGTACTAGCAGGTCACCCAATATTGTTTGGTCATAAAATACACTTGAATATATTTTAATTCATACAGATTATTGATTATTATATTGATTATTATATTGATTATTATGTTGTACCCAATACAGTTGGCCCAGTCATAAAATATGTTTAAATATGATATTTCTACTTATGCAAATTTCTATATTTATCATTAATAGAGTCAATTCTTATATTGCAACTAATATATAGTAGTGATTTTAAAAAATAAAAGAAAATATGACTTGGATGCCATAAGCTAGAATCGAAACCAAAGCATATAACTCTCCAGCCTTATTTATTACTGCTAATCTAAATCAATGTTCATACAAAAACTGCAAAAGCAACGTTGTTTAACCTATAAATGTATTATTTGCATGTGTAAGAGAACTTTCAGTCAATTTATGCCTGTCAAGTTCCAATTTAAAAATTTTTTTTTACCCCTTAGCAGCTATTTTTACAGGGTAAAGACCAAATCGATTTGTTCCACAAGTCCAAATACCCTACATATCAAGTTTCAAGCCTAAAAATTGACGGAGAAGTCTAGGAGAGACTATGCCTCAGACAGATAAACAGATAATGTCACTTCTATAAATATAAAGTAGTAGCGTTTTTGTGTGTGTGTGTGTGTGTGTGTGTGTGTGTGTGTGTGTGTGTGTGTGTGTGTGTGCATGCATCTGTGGGTTGAGGTTAAAGGTCAAGGTCATGAACTATGTATATATACTCTCCTACAACCCACACCACTGAACCGATCATGACCACACATGGCATGATTATGGTTCCCCCATCTAGAGATGGTGCACACAATTTTTGACAGTAAAGGTCAAAGGTCAAGGTCATAACCTATATATATACACTCTCTTACAGCCCACACCACTGAACCAACCATGACTAAACCTGACATGATAATGGTCTCCGATCTAGGGATGGTGCATACCATTTTTAAGATCAAGTTCAAAGGTTAAGGTCATATTTGGTGTGGCTCTTCATAAACTCCCCCGCCTAGGGATAGTTCACACTGAATTGATGTTTGCCACCATCCCAGGGGCTGCCACCCTTGCACCGGCCAACTTTTTTGTGAATTGGAATTAGATCAGCCTCCTCCATCCCCATCCCCTCAACTAATCTTAATGAAATTTGGAATGGCAATGGTCTCCAACATAGGCTCAAATTTATTGCATTGTATCTTTTAACTTTGACCTTCCAAAATAACGCATCCAAAAACAATGTAACGGATCATTAAGGATCCTTTTTTTTTTAGATGCATATAATTCTTTTGAAAAATTTTAAGATAATACTTTCCCCTTTCCGATAAGCACTAAATATTTCACCCAAACAAAATAGAAACAAAACTGAGGAAGAAAATTTGCAAAGTATAGCAAAGTTCCACACAAAGCGCAGGTAACTTTGTTAGTATGGCTATATATATTTAATGTTCAGAAAATGTGAGAGAATATATAATTATTGCCACAGCCAGACAACGTTGCAGCTCACAAGAGCCAAGAAAGCCAACAAACCGGAAGTCCAAAACCGGAAGTCACATTTTCTGAACATTCTATTACTGATTGCTTGCTAGGTTAGCTTGTCATGGTGACATCGTCCTTACAAGTATGAAATTCTTACTGGTAAGACGTCGGCTTGGGTTAAAGCTGGTTTGATACCTTATCCCTTGTTCAATATGAGGTAGGTTCATTCCACTGTCAGATCTTTGCCACAGACTGCTTGATCTGCGTAAGTTAATAGACATTCTTGTGTGTGTGGCGTGTTTGCTCAGTTTGTAGAATGCTTGCTTAACATGCAAGAGGCTCAGGTTTCAAATCCCGAGTCTGAATGTGTCTAACTGATGAGCCCAAATGAGGGCGAAACTCGAGTTTTTGACTTCAGGTTTGTTGGCTTTCTTGGCTCTTGTGAACTGCGATGTTGTTTGGCTGTGGAAATAATTATATATATATATATATATATATATATATATATATATATATATATATATATATATATATATACCCAGTACTGTACTAGAATCCATCTGGAATTCTATCAAACTCAAAATGCATCACACTGGGGTAAAGACGTCTGAGCATTTCTTTTTTCCCAAACCTTATAAAAAATTGGTGCAAAAGCTTTTGCTGATTTAAAATTTAATCGTGAAAATGCAAAACTGTGTGGTTTTGAAAATCTTTCTTCATGGCAATAATGATCTTTACTCTCTATAACTTGATTCCATCTGTCAACGAACTCATAAATACCTCGCTTGTAAACTTTTCTAGGTTTTTATGTGAAATATGAAACTAACTCATGCTCAGTCTCCTCCCATGATGATAAACTAAGGCCATCTCATTGGTTTTGTAATCCTTGTAATAAGTGATAATCTTGAAAATGCAGAATTGTGTGGTTTTGAAAATCTTTCTTCATATCAATAATGACTTTTACTTTCTATAACTTGAATCCATCTGTCAACGAGCTTATAAATCCCTTGCTTGTAAAATTATTTAGGTTTTGGTATAAAATATAAGGCTATATTAATGGTTTTGTAATCCTCAAAATAAGTTTCAATCCGAGGGAGATAAATCAGGAGATTATGCAAGATTAGACTAGATTTCTCAATCAAATTCCCCAGAAGATCTTTGGTCAATCTGTCCTGACTTCCATTGATGTCAACTGAAGACTATACAAATGATTTTGCAATCCTCAAAATAAGTAATAATCCAAGAGAGCTAAGTCAAGAGAATACGCAGGTTAGGAGAAGATTTCCCAACCAAATTTTCTTAGAAGATATTTGGTCAGTAGTGCTGTGTGAAGACGAGTATTATAATGGAAGATGACTCCTCTTTTCTGTTGACTAGTAAAGGTCGTTTTGGGGGTTAATATGGGTGAGAGAATATTGCATAAAAAAATATGGATGATGCTTTAATAATCTGAAAAAAAAGTTATAAATTAATCGTGGCGAAGTGTTTTAGCAATAAAAATATGTATAAAATAAATTAAAATGGTTTGAAATACTCCTCCTACAAACTGGCAAAAACTTTTGCCACCAAACTGATATGACAATCTAACTTCAGTCAAAAAATCTTTTAGTTTTTGTTTGTTTGTTTTTTCTTTGTTTCTATATCTTATTTATTTATTTTTTTTACTTGTTTTCAGTTTTGAGATAAAATTTAAAGTAAGTTTTTGTTTTATTTAATAATATATATATATATATATATATATATATATATATATATATATATATATATATATATATATTTGTCAGATGTTATACATTGTTGTTGCACTTGTGTTGAATGTTTATTTATACCTTTCAACACCTCAGGAGAAATAGAAACATCCTGTCTACAAATAGGTGACCTCAATATGCATCAATTATTTGTTCATCAAAGAATCACATGATATTTAAAAAAAAAAAAAATTGTGAATGGAGTAATTTCAGGCCTGAAATTTGCTTAAAGGTTAATTGAGCCACGTAGTTGCCTATTTTGAATCGTTTATGGTTACCTCTCCTTCTATACAAAATGAGAAAAGATAAAATAAAATAAAATGAATTATTATTAGATAAAAAAAAAAGGAAAAAGAAAAAGTGTAGACAGCTTAGTTATTATAAATTGCTTTGATGGCTAATTAAAATGGTAATTATAACTTCTTTGATTTATTTATGAACAGATCAAACTCGAGTAGCAATCTTTTCTTTTTTTTTGTTATTATTCTGACTTTTTCTATATATGGTATTAGCCGTTTTTATCCGCCGTTGCCCAGATGGAAGGCTTAGAGAGAGAGAGAGAGAGAGAGAGAGAGAGAGAGAGAGAGAGAGAAAAGATAAAAACAAGCCAAAAAAAAAAAAAAAAAAAACAGGGCATTTTTTTAGTTTTATTAATACAGGGATTTAAAAGTGAAGACACTTTTTCATTGTAATTATTTGCTTTCTCTCAAAATGTTTGAAACATCTAAAAAAAAAAAAGGAAAAAAAAGAGGAAAAATTATGATTTAAAAAACTTTGAATAAACAGACTAATTGTTTTGGAAAACACGTTATGATGCAAACATTTTTTCTGTTTTTTTTATTTTATTTTCAATTAAAAAATAAAGAATAAAATGTTTGCATCTTGTGTTTTCCAAAATAAAGTTTCTAAATTTTAATTTTAAAGATGTTTAAAAGAGCTTAACTGTTAAGTGTTGAGACATTATGTTGAACAAAGACGGCGGTGAAGAAGCAATGCAGTTCCGATACTGAGTGTTAAATAATTGCCAGTAACAAAGATGGCGGCGAAGAATCAAATGCAGGTTCGTGACGTAGACAACGGCAAACTGATTGAATCCAAAATTGGACAATTTTTATAGTAACTTTGGAAGCTTTTCATTGGTTGGTTATTATAACTTGTGGTTATAAAAACAATCGTCGAAATCATTGGTGTTATACCCCCTCAATCGTCGTGGTGGGGGATGTGTCTCCTAGCGGCTTCGGCTGCAGAGAGAGTAGAGTACTCATCAAGGATTCGTTCTTGAAACTCAGCCCAACAGGTTAGGGGCCAGGAACCGGCCCAGCACCTGTCGGACTGAGGTACACCGCTTGGGTATCACCTAGTAGGTCCACCCTCCCAGGCCTTGCCACCTGGCTTTCGGGTGGGGCAAGTTTATTGTTTGTCGCCTGAGGCGCCCCTACCGGGGAATGCCGACAGGTGTGCCCAGGCAATTTTTGTTGAGGCAAGAGTGCTCCTCCTTTAGGGGAGCTTGCCTACTCTCCACCTTTCCGGCCTTGTGCCACATTTTGCTGCGGTGGACAGCAAATAAATATGTACCCCCCCCATTAGGAGTAAAAAACATTTAACATTAACAATTTCAATTTTTAGGAAGAATTATGTTTCTCAATGTTTGAAATGAGGATTGATAATTTGGATTATTTTAATTCTTTGGACTACTGTTCTCATCTTGAGTGTTATTTGTACAATGTTTTGGTCGATTTAACTTCAAACCTTCTTCAGGTGTACCTTGTCAAACTTGGAAATCTTTCTGCCCAAGCCAAGAATCTTTCTGTTGAACTTGGGAATCTGCATGGAATTTCAAGCAGCAACTTTTATTTAATACACGGGGGTAGCATGCTCTCGTTCTGTCAGCCATGATTAGGTAGAGGTCCTAAATATTTCACAATTGTTATTTTTAGGATTGAACCGTCAACCTCCAGAAGAGTAACTTATAACTGAATTTTACCAAGTATTTTATCCACTGTGCTACAGGTCCTGGAAAGATTTACAAGTTTGACAAGATACACCTGAAGAAGGTCGGAAGTTACATCGATCAAAACGTTGTGTGAATAACACTTAAGATAAGAACAGTAGTTTGAATAACCCAAATCATATGAGAAAGAATTAGTATTTGAAATGAAATAAAGGTTTCTTTGATATTTCCACCAACATTCTTTCAGTCTAATAGTTGTTTACTTGTTTGTTCTGCATAGAGCTCACAGATATCGTGCCTCGAGATTTTCTGGTCTGCATGAAGTCCTTCTCATTGGTCACAGCTACTTGTTAACTTCAATCGTTTCAGGTTTTTACCCCAGACACTGAGGCTCAGTGATTGCATGCTAAGTTGTGAAAAGTTTGGCCCAGACCATCAAAAGTTCAGTGCCTGTCAAAATTCTGCTTGCCACACATTGAAGACATTGCCAAGGCTCCTGCAAAGAAGGTACTAGAAAATTACTCACACCTGCCAGTATTTTGTATCTTTACAATGTCACTATCCGCCCATACATGGAATATTGTCACTACATCTGGGTTAGTGCATCTACCACTAGCCCCTCACTCTTAGATAGGGTCCAAAAATGTGTCTCCAACCTAATGTGTTTTGCACTATCAACCAAGTTCCCATCACCACAATATTGCATCCCTGTGCCTGTTTTACAAGTGTTTTAATGAAATGTGCTCTGGTTATCTCATAGTACTTGTGCCCTCTTGACGTAAATACCCTGAATAATCCGACAAGTACCAAAATCTCAAGTCTTCACTACAGAGGTTCCTAGATACCAGAAGGCCTTTTACTGTAATAGTTTCTTCCCTTAGACTACTAGATTTTGGAGTTTCTTCCCAGTCTCCTGCTTCCCTGATGTTACTGTCATGCAAAAATGTAAATGTAATGTGAACAGACATCTCACTGCATCCAATCCTAATTCTTGCAATCACACTAGCGCCCGCTCCACCCTATGTTCCAATGGTATCATCAAGGAAACAAAACTTCTTTAAAATCTCAGATATTTTCTCCACATCTGAGTTCGCATTTATCTATATTGTCTTCCATAGTTTGCACACAAGCTGGTTATCCTTTCTCAACTTACAAGTAATTCCACTGAACTTCTTGTGTACCCAATGTTTACAGGTATCATAAAAGATTGAACTGCTTCAGACTCCCTTTTCGCAAACCGAGCAAAGAAATTTTATGGGAGCTTTCAAATGTTACAACCAGAAGATTGTTTTGTAGTTGTTAAAGGAAAGAAGGTTAGATCTAGTAGCATATTATCATCCATTTATGGCCCTTTTCCACTGTTTTTCTAGGATTTCTGCCATTTCCTTGGATATGTATTTAGGCACTAACATGCATAAGTTTAAATGTAATATAGACATCTTGCAGCTCAATTCCTCACATAGTTCATTGTAGACATGATCCCAATCGGTAGCCCCTCATGTCCAAGTGGCGATACACTTTGTTTGGGGTGAAAAAGAGTAAAATCCATGGGAGTAGTTTGCTCTTGTTCCCTCAGCCACGATCCGGCAGACGTCTAAGTGAATAATCCAAATAATCTAAATAATCAATCCTCATCTCCATAATTCAGAAAAGAACATATATATTGAGGACATTGCAAAGGCTGCTGCAAAGAAGATGGGTTCTCTCTGTTGAGCTAGAAAACTACTCACACTCGAGAGTATCCTGTACATCTACAAAGCCACCATTCGCCCATGCATGGAGTATTGCTGCCTCTTCCTCTTGGATAGGATCTAAAAAAGAGTTTTCAATCTAATAGGTTCCGCTTTGTCAACTAAACTCCAACCCCTGTCCCATCGCCACAATGTTGTATCTCTCTGCCTGTTTTACTAATATTTTAATGGAATATGCTCTGATGAATTCATTGCACTTGTGCCCCCTCGATGTACATATCTCCAACAAACTTGCTTAGCAACAAAACCTCACCCCTTCACTGTTGAGGTCCCTAAATGCCAGAAAGCTTTCTACTCTAATAGTTTCTTCCCTCGAACAGCTAGACTTTGGAGCTCTCTTTTTGCTATCTGTTTTCCTGACTGTACTGTCGGCATATCCACAGATACATGTAAAACGGCAGCGTTTTACACATTAACAGCAATGTCATTATTTCGTGTGTTTACTATTTTCTGTGTCAATTTCTGTGGATGAGCATTGACGCTATAATAGTTAATGGAAGTAACGATTTTTTTTTCTTGCTATCAGATTTACATATTTACATTTATATTATATTGATTTAGAAAAATTAATAATTGAATATATATGTATTTATTAATCCGTTCGGCTTATATTTTTTCCTATACAATAAATAAATGTATTCTATCAACTGCAAAATTAAACTTATTTTTATTAGTTTTTCTTTTTTAACAATTGCATTGAAATTGTATTTCAAATGAAAAAGAAAAAAAGTTTATCAATTATTCAGCTCGTTTGCTTATATTTAAAAAAAAAATACTATTCATCACTGTATGTAACACGATGAAACGAGTAATAGTTTTTTATATTGTTTACTTTTTTATACTGTTTAATGTTTTATATTGTTTATTTTTTTAATATTGTTTATATCTATACAAATATCAAGTCCTTTTTCAGAAAATCTGTTCTAATACAAGACTTACCTTTTGTAAAACAAATAGATTTTTTAACGAACTACACAGACGAGAGTTAATGAAATAAAATTAATTTTAACGTCTTCTGTTGATATTTATGTATCTAAAGATAATGTTGCTTACAGGCCTTCATACTTTTTTGAAAAGAGCACAAAAAAATGAAGTTGCCGCTCCATCAATTCAAATAATCAAATCAAAACGAATTTTTTTAGGCCAATTTTGGATTTACAATTTTTATTTTCTCAATAGTCTTACCTTCTTTTACATGAATATATTTTTTATTATTGGAAACCGATTATTAAAAAAAATCTGTTTGAACTTCATATTGCGTAATATTTGAATTTAATATCATTTAAAGCTTTTTAAAAATATTTATTTTTAAGAATTCTGTTTTTTTTTTTTGTAATTTAAATAATTATATTTCCGAGAAAAAAAATTATCAAGAAAAAGTGTTATTTTTTTTTTTAAACATAATAATGTTGATTTTATGTTCAATTTTATTTACAATTTTAAGGTAAGTGAAATAAATAACGGAATTTTATATATATATAAAATAACTATTTTTTTAAATATTTCATCTTTTCAGCTTAAAAAAATGTTGAAATTTTTATCGACATACATTTATTTTGTTTAGTTTTCGGACCATGAAATATGGGGGGGGTATAATACCTAAAAAAATATTTCCTCTAATATAATTAACGAAACCTACTTTTATTAGGTAAGTTTATTTTATAATGAATAAATATCGAAAATTACAGGAAGATATGACTATTATTTGATTTTTGCTAGATTTCTTACACATGGGTGTGCCTACGGCTTCAAAAACGTCACTACATAAGAACGTTGTTTTAAAGTGTCGATAACACGATTTTTGTCTTACATTTTTATTATCTTTGTATGCTGTAAAAAAATTTTTTTTTCAAATATTAGCAGTTTATTTGAAGCTTTTTCTTTTAAATACTAAAAAAGTTAGGATGATAATATTAAAATAAATTACAGTTACATATAGAGAGGTGGTGTTAAAACTGTGGCGCGCGTGGGAGGCACCTACTGAACTGTACAATGCTGCCGTTTTACACACAGCCGTGGGGATACCTACTGTACTGGTATGCAGATGTAACGTGAACCAACATCTTATTAATTTTTCCTAGGCCTGGTCCCAACATCCTCTTACATTCAAGTGGCGATCGTGGCTCAAAAAAAGAAAGGGAGGAGGAGGGAGTCATTCTGATGGTTCTTAAATTAGGTCAATTCGGTCGTTGACACTTATAAACTGTCTACTTTTCACCTGATTTCGATATACCGGGAGGGAGAAGGCAGACAGAAAGCACAACTGACACATGTATGCAATGCATATTATCCAGACATACTCATCAATAAAAAGTGTGTGTACGCGTGCGCGCGTACAAAAACACACACACACACAAATATATCTAGAAAACAGAACTGTTAAGTCTGACATAGTGATATGGGACAAGAGGGAATAAGTAGGAACCATAGTTGAAGTTAGTGTCTCTAATGATGCTGGCCTTAACAGAGCTGAGAAGGAAAAGATAACGAAATGCCAAGGCCTTAGGTTCGATATGAAAAGAAACGGGAATCTTAAGAAGAGCTCTATCATTTCAGTAATTATAGAAGCAACCCTACTTATGAAACATTTTTTCGAAGATTACCTGGCGAATATACCCGGTGAACCAAGTGCGAGAGAAATACAAATAATTTCATTCAAAGGAACGATTAGAATCTTAAAAAGATCTCTCGGTTGGGGGGGGGGGACTGAAATAGCCGGTGTATATCTGGCATCCAGTAGAATCCTCCATCATCTGTCAGTCATACTTAACAACCTGATGCATGTGGTCAAACAGATGAATACACTAAAGTGTACAAAATATAGTTCTTCACTTTTTGGTTGAAAAAACTGATTTTCTACCAAATTGCTAAATTGTTCTATTTTTTTTTTTTTTTTTCGCTATTTGGTTAAATTTTATTTCTCTTTTTTTTTTTTTTTGCCTACACTCTCTTGCTTTGTCTTTCTTTCGCTTTTCTTGATTTTTCTCTCTTTCTCTTCTCTCCAACTTGTCTTGCCTTCCTTCTCACTCTTATAACGGTTCTCTCTGAAAACTGAATATGCTAATGTTGCCATGAAAGGTTAATACTCATGTAGGGGTAAAGGAGTTAGATGCCTTTTGTGTCATCAAAGAATGACTACCTGTCTTATCCCCCACCCCACATACATGGCAACTCTGTACTTTCTTAATTGGAACTGATTGGAGTTCGTTAGGAAAAAAAAAGTTCGTAAATATTAGCGTGATAGTGATGCCTCCGTTCAGTCTCGAAAGACAAAGGATACCCCCTGTAGGGGCAGCTTCACGTGTAATTATGTAGCAAGGGTTGAGCAATTATCAACTACACCTGTCCTGAATCGGCACTGCTAGAGTCCAGTGGTAAGGAGAAGTCCAGGATGACTGGAAACAATGCCGAGATAAGCGGAGAGCACATACAGCACGTAAAAGTCCCAAATGGTCACCCATCTAGTATTGGCCATGCTCATTGTTGCTAAACTTTGGTGATCTGACAGGAACCGGCGTGTCAAACGTGGTTATGCCGTATTAAGTAAGTTAAGTAAGTATTAGCATCTCATAGTTAATTTAATTCACCTGAAGTAATAGCTTCCTTCAGTCTTTACAGACTATGGATACCTACTGTAAGGGTGTCTTAACATGCAATTTTTGAGGTAAGATTTGCACAATTTCCAACCACACCCCCTCCTGAGTCGGTTGTTAAATACCAGTAGCAAGTGGAGGTTGAACACGGCTGAAAACAATGCTGAGATAAGCGAAAAGCATATACAGCGCCTAGAATTCCCAAATGGTTACCTATCTGGTATTAGCCAGGCTTAATGTTGCTTAACTTTGGTGATCTGACAAAAACCAGTGTATCAACATGATTATGCCGTATATAATATATGCATATATTTCATCTGAAACAGAAAATACTTAACAAACATAAATAATGTACAATGACTAATTAGATTGCACCCGAATACAAATATAAACATTTATCAAATTAACATTCATGGGGAACATGAGTTGGAACAAATATATTGAGGACATTGCCAAAGTTGCTGCAAAGAAAGTGGGCTCTTTCTACTGTGGTAGAAAGTTACTTACGCCTGAGAGTATTCTGTACCTGTACAAGGCCACTATTTGCCCATGTATGGAATATTGCTGCCACATTTGGACTGGTGCATCTGCTACTAGTCTCTCTTCCTCTTAGACAGAGTTCAAAAAGAAAACCGCCAACATAATAGGTCTCGCACTATTACTAGGCTTCCGCCACATGGACGAAATGTTGCATCCCTTTGCCTATTTTACAAGTATTTTAATGGTGAATGCTCCGACGAACTACAAGCCCTTATACCCCCTCGAAGGAAATGCACTTGACAAACCCAACAAGCAGCAAAGTCCCACCTCTACACAGTAGAGATCCTCAGATGTAAGAAAGCCTTCTACTCTAATAGTTTCTTCCCTAGGACTGCTAGACTTTAGAATTCCCTTCCGGGTCGCTACTTCTCTGACTGTACTGATATGTAAAAGTAAGTGTAAATGTAAACAGACATCTTGCTGCTCAACTCCCTACATAGTATCCTACATAGTACCCGACATAGTACCCGACATAGTAACTCTATAAATTATGTCCCAGATAGTCAATGTGGCACTGTGCCTTGTTTGGGGTGAAAATGCAATAAATACCCACTGACAAATGGAAAAACATACAATAGTCACAATGACAAAACGATACAAATGTTCATTAACTCATCACCTAGATGGAGTCTCTATCTAAGATAGGATAGAGATATTCCACCAATGCTGGAATGCACTTGGCATGGAGAATAAGTGTTCTTTACCATGCAAGGTAGGATTAGTGGCTAAGATAGTGTCACCTTGCATTCTCCCATATGCGTTTTGATCCACCATGAGGAGAAGCGTGCTTTTTGCCTACTGATCTCTGGGTCTCACTGCACAAGGAGATGTAATCCACCAGTGCCTTAGCAACCGGTGTTCTATAATTCCTCTACACGTCATTCTTATTGCACTGCTTTCTACACAAAAGTTAATTAATAGAAACTAGGAACATTCGGTTTTCTTTTAAGACAGGATGTTAGTAAGCAGAAATTAACAGATGTCGTTTGTTACTGTGGAAATGGTGATTTTATCATGTACAACACCCTAAAAAACTAATAAGAACCGGAATTATTGATTTCACTTTTTAAAAAAATGTGGTTATACAATTAATTACACAATGCCTGTAAATTTAATAACAGAGCCACATGTTACCATTGGCAACTTTACTCCAAGCTAATGATTCAAGGGAAGATAACTCCAACTTCAGAAAGAGCATCCATCAGTTAACAAGTAAATCGGATCAAGCAGTCAACAATGGATAATGTGATGGACAAAGTAGTTGACAAAAACAGATTAACAAACAGTTGTAAGCTAAGAATGAAGTATTTAGCTTTATTCATCAGAGAACATCACTAGGTTGTTAGCAAATGGCTTCTATAACAGAACAGATATAGAAATGAGAAACAATGAAATGGGGTTGCGTGTTCATATCAAAAAATAGAAATGAGACAACACAATAGAGTTTCATTGTATATTAATAAACAACTTTATTTGTTATCTTCGTTAGTAGCTTTAGTAAAAGAGAGAAACGTATTAGTAAGAGAGTTCATTGTACGTGTGCACATGATTTTATAGTAGTCGTGAGTGTGACCCGATGGGGACCGAGCGACGCCGAGAAACCTTGCTAGTTGATTAAGGAACAACTTGTCGCCTGGGGGGGAGGAGGGGGTCTTATTGACACGAATTCAGAGGAATTCGCACGGCTGAATTCTAATGATAATGATGATGATGGTTTGATGTTGTTTTAAACAGAAATGTCTATGGGATTTTGACAAGAAAAGAAAAAAAAAACAAAGAATAATTTTTGGTTTTATCTCATTGTTGTTATATATCTGTTAATATGAAAGGTTGTTTTTAAACCCTCTGTTGAAAGATTTGAAGAGATCCAAAGATTCTTGGCTGATTAAGGCTGACAGCTTGGAATTGGGGTCAAGGGTAAAGGTCGCCGCCAACCATTGTTCGACCTGGGGTGACTAATCACCCCTAATTTGATAATAAGTTAACACCTCAGTGCAAATGAGGGTTAAAATTTGGTAGAGATAAGTTCGAGAGGAGGAGTAGAAATTAGGGGAACAGAGAGAGGGAGGAAATTCAAAAGAAAGAAAAGAAAAAGGGAGTACAAATTAATAGGATAAAAGAAGAGAGGGAGAGGAAAGGAAAAGGAAAGAATAACTCCAAAAAGGTAAAGGGAGGAATTACTGATTTGATAAAAACGAGACACTTGACTAATCAGCTTCTTCTTTTCGCTCTGGCCAGCGGAAGCTTGTGGTGATAAAACAAGGTGAGAAGAGAGAAAGAGCAGATTCCTTTTTGAGATTCTTTGTGTGACACCTTCTAATACGTGTGTATCTGACAGCTGATCTCTTCCCATGGACTGACGGTAGATAAAGAACAAGAACTTGGTAAAGGAAAGAAACTGCCAGCCCCCTAAGTTGCATGACTAGGCCAGTGTGTAACTATTATTTGTAAAGTCGAAGACAATAATCAATTCTATGTTAAGAAAACCCAATTAAGTTTTGACTTTCTTTTCTTTAATTGGAAACGCCGTTGTGAATGCAATATATTTCTCCGATAGCCCAGGTGACGGTTGGAAGCTGATTTGAAAGCGGACCCGAAGAGCGACCGACGACGACGACGAAGACGAATTCGACCACTAGACGAAACCACGGGTGACGCCACAGGTATCGGCTATGGCTGCATTTCACCCCACAAGCGTATGCACCTGAGCTGCCCTGTAGTGGTTACAGTGAGTGGTTCCTTGTGTGGAGACGAAGATTAGATATCCGACAATTATATATAGGTCAGGCCTGTTTAAGGAGAAAGAAAGAGACAGGTGTTCAGTGTATATACGTATATAGGAGCGTGTGACAAGGCAAAGGGTTAGTGTCTCGTAGTAAGAAAGAATATGTGTGTGTGTGTCGGTATATGTTCTTTAGCATGACAAAGAATGTTCATTTAGGTACAGCATGTAGAATAAAATGGTAGTTTGAAAGGTCGCCATGCTAGCTCGTAGTACTCACATTCTGCCTGGGGCCAAAGCCCCAGGCAAAGTTTGCTCCCGGGCAGGATCAGGATCAAAAAGAGTTGAGAGTTTCAGATTTCGCCTTTTATATACTCTGTCACGTGATAAAGAGCTGGCTTGTGTTTGAACAAGTCAGGAGGAAATGGATTTCAAATCTCGAAGTCATGAAAAGTAGCTCCTGCCTGTGTTTGTAGCAAGTGTCGGCTTCTACACAGACTATGGCTTTTATAGGTTGTAATCATAGTAGCAATTAACCAGTGAGTAAAATCGTTGTTGCTTGTAGGTGATGGTAGTTGAAGTAAGTCCCCACAATAATGGATGAATAGCATCATTAACTATAATAATAAATAGTATGTAAGACTAAGTAGTAGTCAACAGATAACAACAAGTAATAGTTTAAAAGATAGAAGAGCTGAAAACAAACAGTAGCAACAATGGATAGCATAATGAATACTGTAACTAACAACAGGCAAGTTAGCCAATAATGAAGAGCACACCAGTGTAATTGATCAACAACAGATAACGTAATAGGCTAAAAGAGAAAATAAGGTCACATAAATAACAAGAGTCTAACCAACAATCTTTTGATTATTCACATTCAAAACAAATCACAGACTAATGATTTAACCAAGTCAACATTGACTTTATAGTACCCAAGACTCACACTAAGAACTATTTTCCTTAAACACTCCCAACCTCCTCATGTTAAGAACAGCTTTTGGAATAAACAGCCCATATTACATCCCATATTAAGAATGGCTTTACTAATTTCTCGATTGTGAAAAAAATGACTGTCAGGATTACTCCATGTTCAATGAGAAACCTTTTTTATCCTCTTCCAAATTGTTGTCTGCTATTTGAATTTTCAGCTTGTGCGCCCCCGCGTAAAGCTGAAAATCATTGCGCTGCATTGTTAATTGGCTCAACTTTATGTTACGTCAGGCAGCAGCAGAACCTGAGCTGTTGACGTCATATTCCGGGGAAAGCCGAGTGAATGCTGAGTTATGTTTAGATCAATATCTGCATGAGTACCCTTTTTATTTACGATATCTGTATGAGTACCCTTTTTATTTACGATATCTGTATGAGTACCCTTTTTATTTACGATATCTGCATGAGTACCCTTTTTATTTACGATATCTGTATGAGTACCCTTTTTATTTACGATATCTGTATGAGTACGCTTTTTATTTACGATATCTGTATGAGTACCCTTTTTATTTACGATATCTGTATGAGTACCCTTTTTATTTACGATATCTGTATGAGTACCCTTTTTATTTACGATATCTGTATGAGTACCCTTTTTATTTACGATATCTGTATGAGTACCCTTTTTATTTACGATATCTGTATGAGTACGCTTTTTATTTACGATATCTGTATGAGTACCCTTTTTATTTACGATATCTGTATGAGTACCCTTTTTATTTACGATATCTGTATGAGTACCCTTTTTATTTACGATATCTGTATGAGTACCGAAATAACAAATGCTGTGAATAAAAAAGAAAGAATCTGCCAATGATGAACTGGTCTAACCCAGATCTGAGCAAAGCCATGGGGGCTTTTTAAGCAAAAATGAATCTATACATAGAAGATGAAGATGATCACTGATGAAACAGAACAAGCTAAAATATTTGCTGTGGTATAGGACACCAAGACCTAAGATGGCTAAACTCCAGTGGTTTCAATGATCAACAAAAGAAATCACCGGAGCAAATATGAAACTTCTTTAAAAGCCAGTTTAGACACTTTTTTTCTTTTTTAGCTCTTTACATCAAGTGGCTTCATGCCTTATCTAGAGCGATTTTCATAAAAGAAAAAATGAAGAAAAGAACAAGGCATATCACCATAAGAGTAATTGTACTCATAACATTTCGTTTGTGTATCAACCTTCTCTTCCGCTCAATCTTGTTACAGTCTTACAGCTGCATGTCAGCTAGTTCCATATTTATCAGGGCATTCTACAATATCTCTCTGGTTTAACCGCTGATTTGTAATTCATATATTTTCATTTATGAAAGTTCATCTCGAATAGTCTCATGGTTGTATTGTAGCAATCATAAAAAAGACTTATTTTCTCACATATTTTCTACTATTACATAACGAGTGTATATATAACAGATATATATATATATATAAACAAGGTGATCCAAACGTATACATGTTATATAGTCGTCTATGCAATGTTCATTGTGAGTGTATGTGTGTACGTTTTTAACACATATAATAAACAGATATAGATACCGTTAACAATAGTTCAACAAACGGGATAAATAGCATCTTTGTCTGCTTGCCCAGATAAACGAAGGACATACCTTTTTTAGTCATGACTATTGCTGTATTGTTCCAGACATGCTTCTGAAAATGTAAGTCATTTTCTACCCTGATAACTCAGACAACCAAATTGAATTGTTTTTCCGCATTTACATTTATTTCTATTGCATTTTTTTTTTGGGGGGGGGGGGGTTACACGCCATTCCTTTTTCGGGGATTACATATTACTGTTTTTCCAGCTAAATGCTTCAATGGCTGACCGACTCTCTCCCAGCCGAAAACTTTCTTGTCACATCTTTTCATTCAAACTCGTTGGCTCAAAAACTCTCTAACTATCTCCTCTAATTGATTACGTGTATTTTCAAACTATTTCGTTACGTCATTAACCAAACCAAAGACACAAATCAGATGATTCTCTTTTGTCATATATTTTGTTTATGTTAGTTAACATTTTTTGGGGAACTATTTTTACATAAATAATTTTATCTTTAAATATTTATTTTGCTTCGATAACATTCTTTCTGTTATTCAAACATTCTTTTTCTTTGTTATTAAAATATTTCTAACCTAAACACTGACAATCGGCCATTGCAGGTTAATCGGTATTTTCCGGGAGCCAATAGGCGATTTGGTTATACGCTGACCACTCAACTTGCAGGACTCATTCATTTCATTTATCCCCTGAAGAACTACTTCGGCTGCTTTGGGAATCACAGTTTGTCAACAAAGAGAACCCTAAAAGCAACTAGAAACAGCATCTTTTTTCTTTCTCACCTGTCCCTGTCCACTGGATGCTTAAACATTGACTATCTTCACCCAAAGATAACTGCTGACAGACCTTTAACAGCCCCCAGAACTTTCTACTTTTCATTTTCTTCACTTGGACACTGTTTTCTTCCACCTACACTAAACAGTTGTAGGTCAGGGTTTCTCAATGGGATCCATACTGCCCACTAGGGGAGCGTTACGAGACTTCAGGGAGGCAGTGGTCAAATTTATCATATAAGGGGTCCTTAAGATCCTTGGGGGGGGGTGAAAGACAGAGAGATTCTAGTAACATTACTAGGTGTTTCTCAACTTGTATACTGATTAGTGATTCCTGTGATTATTATTCTGATTTTTATTGATTATTGTATTAGCAATGATATGATATATTAATTGACCAACTTGGTTTATAGTTTTTACTATTCCTATTCGATCGACAGAGTAGAATTTTGTTGAATACACAATATGAATATTCATTTACTAGTATTTCAGCCCGGCGTTGCCCGGGTGTTTGGAGGTGTATGTTGAGCAAAAAAAAAAAAAAAAAAAAAAGCAGTCAATTTTGTTTAACTTTGACCCCTATTATGACCCCTTAAAATTTATTGTTTTGGGCTCAAATCAAGTTATTAAGTTAGATCCATGTCCAAGGAACCTATATCTAAAATTTCAAGTGTTTATACCCCAAATTGTCGGAGGAGTTTGGTAGAGTTCTCAAAGGTCAAATCGTTGAACTTTGACCCCTTAACAGCTAAATTTCTGGCCGAAAACGGATTACAAAGATTTTCCCAAATCTCAGTACCCTGTATAACAAATTTCGAGTCTGTGGACTTAAAATTGACAGAGTTATTGCGTAGGGAAATGTACACAGACATACAGACACACACAGACAGACACGTTCACTTTTATAGATATTTCGATTTATTTTTACTTTAATTCTGTGCGACCACTACTACTAACATTATTATGTAAGGATGCATGTCGGGAGGGGGCGGTAGTAGGTATTTGAGTCTTCTGGTGGGCGTTGACAGAAAAAGGTTGGGAAACCCTAGTGTATGTACTTAAATAAATCCTTTCGTTGTTTTTATAAGAAAGATCTTGTTTTCCTCGGTTTTCTGTTATCTACTATTTTTTGGTACTTCTGTATTTTTGGTAACGCACTGAAATACTAACGTTATTATTATGAAAGCCATTCTTAACATGGGGAGGGGGTTTGTAACTATTCTGTGCTTTCACCTAACTATTTAATAAAGAAAAAACAGATATTGTGAAACTTGAATTTAACCTGAAAAACTATTTAAAAATAGCGCAGCACCCAAAATACATAAAGCACCTATTTTTCTTTTTTAATGGAAACCGCTCAAGACAAGGCATGAAGCCATTTGATGCAAGGAGATTAAAAAACAAACAAACAAAAAATACTCTTCAACGTTAAAAATGAGCCAACAGTAAGTGTTAGATGGATAGATTCCGACCTAGAAAACCGCAATTCTTCCTCCTTTGTCAGAAACATTGCTCGTGGAATGTGGGAAGTAAAGGACAATATAAGGGAGACAAGAGTTACAAGGCTGATAAAAGTAAACCCAAGATCCACTTTCTACTCCTCTCAATAAACAGAAATGCATCTCATTTTTGCAGTACAAAGTAACCCGGATATAAGAGACTTCGGGTCAGATCCATACAGCTATCTTATATCCGGATTATACTTATATCCGGGGGTTTTATATGCACTGTACATTAACATAGGCCTTGTTTTGAGACCAGATAAAATCTCTCTTATATCCAGTTTTATTATTATTATTATTATTATTATTATTATTATTATTATTATTCGGGTCTCTTATATCCGGGTTACACTGTATTAACTTTTCATTTTCGTGTTCAAATCTTGTTAGGAGCAAAAAACGGTGAAGCATATTTTTTTGTTTTTATTAGTTCACAGCACGGCTTAGATAGGTCCGTTGGTAGGTTTTGTTATTTCAATAATGTAATCAAACAATAATATTTATGCTGTTTATCCTTTATCTGCATAATTGGTGGATAAAACCCATTATCCGATTATATTAGTTGGCGTATTAACGGATTACTGTAAATACTATTTAATCTGTTCTTAATTCATGCTCCATTTAGGTTTGATGAATCTACAAACTTTCCTTAATAAGAAAAAGAAACAAAGAAAGCAAATAAAAAAAAAATGAAAACAAATTTCTGTGGCCTCTCAGTCTCACTTGTTCTCTGTTTTCAGGAATTTTTTCTTCTTCTTTCTTTTTTGTTTGCAAGTATTCAGAAATAATTAATAGACATGTTGTCAGTGGAGCAACAAACACACAGGGAAAACAATTGATATCAAATTTATTATGAGCAGTCGCCTTTGAATGAAGACTCGATTTTAAGTGTGTATTTCTCTCTCTCTCTCTCTCTCTCTCTCTCTCTCTCTCTCTCTCTCTCTCTCTCTCTCTCTCTCTTTTAATGGCAATCGCCCAAGACAAGGCGTGCTAACAAGAACAAAAAATAGTTACGTTGTATCTGCTCTGTTGTCATGATATCATTAGACATTGACATTTTGGGACATATATATGTCTGTGTGTATATATGTGTATGTACGTGTGTGTATATATGTGTATGTATGTGTGTATGTATGTGTATATATATGTGTGTATGTATGTGTATATATATGTGTATGTATGTGTATATATAAATATATATATGTATGTGTGTATATATATGTATGTGCATATATATGTGTGTATATATATATGCATGTATATGTATATGTATATATATGTATGTATATGTATATGTATATATATGTATGTGTATATATATACATGTATATATATATATATATACATATATATATATATATATATGTATATATATATATATATATATATATATATATATATATATATATATATATATACACGTTTGTAAACAAAGTTTTTCTAAATTGCCACAATTAATTAAGCTTAATAAAAATGGATTTACACTTTCAGAGCATATATGAGGCAGTTTCCATAAGATTCCAGACTTTTTTTGTACAGGTATTTAAAATTGTCATAGACTCTTGAAAATTCAGTATGTTATTACTTTACATCTTATGAGATGACTGACCAATTTTAATGATTTCAAGTTCAAATGAATAGCTACAGTACGAATTGGAATATATAAGCCTGATTGTCACAACTAGTGAATTTCAAAAATGCAATCTGGACATGAAGACATTTTAGAAGAACGATATGCAATAAAATTCTGCTTTAAACTTGGAAAAAATGCCACAGAAATGTATGGAATGCTTCAGATTGCTTTTGGACCATCTTGCATGAATTGAGAATCAGTTTTTCAGTGGCATAAGAAATTCAACAAAGACAGGGAGTCTGTGAGGGATGATGAGTGGTGTGGAAGGAGCAAGGAAGTCAGAACACCATAACAGATTGGTTACATAGAGAATTTCATGGTTAAGGACCATCGTGTGCAGAGACAATACGTGCACAGTTTGATGTCAGTGTGGGAACTGTACACAATTATTTGTGAGAAACTGAAGATGTAGACGATTTGCGTGAGTTCCATCCTTGTCGCAGACTATTTGACCAAGATTGGCATCAAGAATATTCCTCACCCTTCTTATAGTCCAGATCTTGCTTCTTGTGAGTTTTGGTTATTCCTTAAGCTCAAGGAAAACCTTAGAAGCTGTCATTATAAAATAATTGCAGCGATGAAAGAAGCTATAACGAGGGTCATTGACTCACTCACACATGAGGCCTTTCAGTTTTTAGAACGGTACAAGTGCATTCAACTATATTTTTGCTGTGGTTAACGTTGGCTGAGTGGTTTGTTCCTTGCTAATGGAGTCAGAGATGGGTTCATATCTCCCAACCGGTGGTAATCATGACTCCCTGCACTGATGATTCCCAAAAGGATGAAACACTAATGTCTGTAGGTATTAAAAATAATTAGAGTAATAATTATATATATATATATATATATATATATATATATATATATATATATATATATATATATATACGAGCAAACAGTTAATAAAACATGTTAAAAAACACTTTGAAAAAGAGTTAAAAACATTTAATCTGAAAAGGAAACACTTGATAAGTGGATAGTCCTTAATCCGCGGAGTTTCGAAGAAATACTTTCCTCCTCATCAGAGGGTAGGAATTAGCAAAATGCAGGATCGGATTTTGCATGCAAAAGTATTTGATGAAACAATAAGTAAGTCAAAGATCTTACTTGATAACAAAAAAGTGAAGCCGAGGGAATATGGTGAAGAGCGCTTTGAAATGCTTTGAAAATAATATACAAACAATCCCTAGGCCTCCTTTTACCAACAAACTCATCAGAAGTTAATCGTTGGATATCAAAACATACAAAAAGACGAGTTAAAATCATGCAGGAGCAAATATTCGGAGATATATGAAAAAAAAAAAGGGAAGAAAAGGCAAATTATGTAATAAAATAAATACAGATGACAACATTGTCATAAGCATTCATTTTACTACATAAACCATAAACAGCATTGTTATAGACCTCAAACATAGCCCTTTCACACTTTGCACAATGCTTCAAGCAAACTACAAAATCCTCCTCATATTATATTATATATATATATATATATATATATATATATATATATATATATATATATATATATATAAATATGATAAGAATAAAGGAAATAATATTCTGATGAGATGGAGCGATGAAAAAGAAACAAACCAAGTCATACATTTATCAACGTTTTGTTTTTATTTCAAGACTTCATCAGAATGATTAAATTGAAGAAAAAAAATTTTTTTTTTTCCATTATGCTATTGATTCAAATATGATTTAGTTCACTGATATTTGTTTCTTGATAAAAAATTGACCATTAGGAAGTTTGTTAAACTGGGAACATTTTTTACTTTTGACCAAAACAGAACCAGCCGCTTGTGAATTAGATAAAAAGAATTTCATGCCTTTCTGTGTGGGGAATATTGTGGTATTTTTATTTGCACTAATTATGTTATTAAAAGTGTAAATAAAGACTAATTGTATTATTTTTGTCTTTTTATAATTTTGTTATTTTTGTTGTATATTTTTCAATAATATCATTTTTATTCCAATAAATCACTTCAAAATACAAATACTGAATAACAAAAAAATTTGATGGTACTGTTTTGCCTCGTCACATGTTCTGGTAACACCGTACAGAAAATTAGGGAAGACGCTAGCTTACTATAACCATAACAGGAAGATATTTTATGCGTCTGGGAGTGTTCTTACATTAGTTTTGTATCGGAATGTGTCTGATAGGTGTCAAAAATCTCAATAACCTAAACAATCTGATTAAAGAAGGAAGTCCAATTTTGCCAAAAGATAACACTTTTTTACAACCTAACATCACAAGTGCATTTGAGAAATTTTATCACTGCACAAGCAGAAAGGCCCAGCCTATAAAATCAACAATAGTTTCTTTTATAAGACTAGGGCAGGTTCGACATGAATGTTATTTTTACAGCACAATTGAACCATAATTCAAATGATTATGTAAAAATAATTTCCTAAAATCAATAGTTCGTTCTTTAATAAGACAGGGACGTGTTTGAAATGAATGTTTCTCTTTAGAGCACAAGTGAACCATGATACTTGACTTTTGCTTTATAAACTTTAAGTGAAGCCATTATCTACATATAGTTTTACAAAACCAACAGTAGATTCTTTACAGTGCAATGTAGACTACAATGTATTGTGGACTAAGTCACTGGGGGGAGTCATGTGAAGCTTCCTACCGGTACACTGCAACGGTGGGAGGACTGCTAACTAGAGCAGGCAATCAATGGATTTGATTAAAAAATTGATTATTTCACAGATTTCGATGACAATAAAAGTATAGAAGGATGGAACATTTGTTGATTTTCATTTAATTCCAGACAACGTCGGATGTTTCTGCTAATATATATATATATATATATATATATATATATATATATATATATATATATATATATATATGCGTGTGTGTGTGTGTGTGTTTTAGAAAAAATGCTATACCGAATATATTTCACTGTTTGTGTACACAAATCCTTTTTTCTTTAAAAGCTTTTTGTTTGTTAAATATAAGAACAAAGGTTTTAAATAGATTGCTAGAATAATTGCAGCAATAAATAAATAAATAATGCAAATGCTGTCTACATGCAAAATAAATAAATAAATAGCAACAGCTTCCCTTACTTTATCCTTTAATCTTCTCATTCTATGGGCAATGTTTCTGATAAAGGGAGAAGAATTGCTGTTTTCTGGATCAGAATCTAATCAGATAATACTGGATGGCTGGATTTTTTTTTTATCTTGAAGTAGTATTTTTTAGCTACTTACATAAAGTGGCTTTATGTCTTGTCTGAAGATATTTTCATGAAAAATAAAATAATTAACTCCAAATTATGACAAAGGCACCATGTTTAAAAAAAACAAAAACAAAAATGGCGTCATATACTTAATGTAATGCAAGGGAGATAATCCTTTTACACAATTTCTTCCGTTAAGAATGATTTTTTCTTTTTTTTTTTAAGCGAACATTTTTTTCTTGTTTGTTTATGTTTGTTAGCATTTTCCGATAATAATAATTATTGATTTGATCTTCATGAAAGTTTTACCAGAGATTTAATTTTTAGAGAAGAAAAAAAATCAATGAAACGGTTTGGCGTTATTTTACTGCATATTCACCTTCTTTTTTTTTTTTGTTATTTACTTACCCACGAGGGCAGAGTTAGACATGAGGTCAGTTTTTAAGGGGGGGCAGCTCTCCAAAAAGGGGCACTCTGGTCAGTAACAAAAATAAAAAATGTATCAGTCATGAAAGATTTCTCTTCCATTAACCGATACCAAAAAAGTGTAGTGCATCATCTGAAGAACAGATACTACACTTTGAGATATTAAATCTTTTATTCAGGCAAAAATAAACATGAACAAAATCTTAGGCACATGGCCAACTAAAAAAGGGGTGGGGATGAGGGTCGTTGGTCATCTTTGTCACTCTATAGCTAAACAAAAGTTTCTCTTAGCTAGAATCTTCTTCCACCATAATACCGCATTCGCTCTTTCGTACTTGGGGACGTTCTACTTAGCATCCAATTTTAAAAACATTTTTTATTAGTGTGTAAAAATAAAAAAGGTAACAATAAAGGTAATACAATAATTCATTTGTGTCGAGGACCGGGGAAGAAAAAATACAAGCAGTGGTTAGTAAGACTCTCCCAACCCCAGCCTATCAACGTCTAGTTGATAGAATGCCCGTTCCACTTTGGTTTGTAAAGGAACCTCAGCTATACTAGACTTTGATCCTGGCCCGAAAGCCAAGAACAACAGAAAAACACAAACCTTTTTCTGTTTACATATCCATCCTTTAAAGTGCCAAAATACAACACCTTTTGTAAGCGATTCATTACTGAATGCATGCGTACCTAGTACAAGTTGTTGTTTCATGTATAACGAAACAAAATTATGGTTTCATCATTTTTATAAAAGTATGTTGTAAAAATGATGAAACCATTAATTTTTTTTTTTTTTTTACAGGGGAAGTCACCACTTATTAAGGCCCGGAGGCCCCTCAAGGATAAGGGTTAATACGTGTTCAGTGATGGAAATTTGGTAGAAATTGACAATTTAGGGGGACGGCTCAGCAAGAATTTGTTTACATAGGATTTGAAAACGACCCTGTTGTAATCATCCAGAAAGCAGGCCAGCGAGACAGAGTTCCACAGGCGGGCAGTCCAAGGAAAGAAGCTTTGTTAATTTAGATTTAGGCACAAATAGAAAGAGGGGGAAATTGTTGATAGTGGTTGTAGGTAGACGAATGCTTTTTGTGAAAGCCTGGCATGTGGCAGGGATCATAGAATCAAATGTTTAAAAGTGATTAAATGTGGTTAAATTAAAAAAAAAAACAGGGAAAAGTGAATTTTCATTCATTTCATTAAATAAAGGAATCATTATTTAAAGAAAATATATTTATATTATTTGGGTCATATAGACTACTGTTCTCATCTTGAGAGTTATTTGCACAACGTTTCTGTCTATGTAACATCCGACCGTCTTCAGGTGTATCTTGTCTAATTCTTGTCCACAAGGACCCGTGGCATAGTGGATAAAGTACTTGGTAAAATTCAGTCTAAAATTACACTCTACTGGAGGTTGAAGGTTCAATCCTCAGTACAGGTGAAACTAAAAATACAATTGTGAATTACTTAGGACTTCTACCTAGTCATGGCTGATGGAACGAGAGCGTGTTCTCCCATGGGTTAAATAAAGGGTTCTGTTAGAAATTCCATGCAGATTTCTGGGTTTGACAGAAAGATTTCCAAGTTCAACAGAAAGATTTCCAAGTTCAACAGAAAGATTTCCAAGTTCAATACTATACACCTGAAGAAGCTCAGTACGTTGCGTTGATTGAAAAATTGTGTGAATAACACTTAAGATGAAAATAGTAGCTCATATAACCCAAATAATCAAAACAAAGTAGGTGTTGGCTTTTTCTCTTCCTTGCAACCTCTTTCCCACAGAAGAAACGTTGCAAGCATATCTCTATCCTATCATTATTTTTAATGCAAGTGCTCAACTTAACTCCAGTCTATGCTCCCCCTCCTTGCCAAACTTTCACAAAAAACACTTGATTATTTACGACCACTATATATGATTTCTCCAACTCTCTATCTGTTCTTAAATCTAAACACAAATTCCATGAACAAACTGCCCACCTGTGAAACACTGTTCTGCTGGCCTGCTTTCCAGTTGAATACAACATGGTAGTGTCCAAATCCAATGTAAACAAGTTCTTGTTGAGCTGTTCTCATAAATAATCAAATTCTACCTAATTTACACCATTAACGATTATTATACTACCATCTTGCATTCATTAACTTTTATCCTCGAGTGATCTTCGGGCCTTGATAAGTGGTAAATCCCAAGTAAAAAAAAAAAAAAAGAATCTCATTCCTCATCTCAAAAATTCAGAAACAAGATATTTATATATTAATACATACAAAATTGCAATGTAAGAAATTGTACCTTTGAAATGTTCAGTTAGAAAAATGAAGTATTTTAATGCCTGTAGCTGGAGTGTGTCTATACATGCAGCAGTGTAGGCACTTGTGTGAGTGTGTGCTCTCTTGCAGTAAAGTGTAAATGTATGACTGTGTGTGTGTGTGTGTGTGTGTGTGTGTGTGTGTGTGTGTGTGTGTGTGTAAGTGGAGCTTTTGTCAGGATAGTGTCCTCTTGAATTGCCCATGCTCCAAAGGAGCGAGAGATGTGGAAATGTTAGCCTCCAGTTAGTCGTGTGCTAATATTTTTCCAACTGGTTTTCTTGAGGAAAAATAAAAAAAAGGTGAAATTACATTTTATCAGCTCCCAACTCATAGTTTTATTTTAAGCACAAAAAAAGAAAGGAGATTTTAATTTCCCAGGTGTGGCAGACCTAGTACATAGCACATCACATGACAGTCATTTTTGGTTTTTAACTAAACATACTGCTGGGAGCCAGTTTTGAAAGAAAAATTTTGGAAATGGCTTGTTATTTTTTATTTTCACCTACAATATTGGTTAGTTTCTAGGATTTGGATGCGTGTCGATCTTATATATTGGGACCCTAGGCTAGGAAGTTTTTTTTTTTTTTTTACATAGGCCATTCAAGGATAAGGGTTAAAGCGTGAACAGTAGTCAAAAGGACAATATAGTAATCAATAATAATGTTAGTTCGGTAAATTTATTAACTTAAGTGGAACGGCTCATCAGAAACTTGTTTATGTTGGACTTGAAGCCAACCATATTATAGACAGCTGGAAAGCAGGAAAACGGAAGACAATTACACAATTCTCCCACAGAAGAGACGTTGCGAGCCTGTCTCTGCTTTATTGTTATTTTTATGGCAAGTGCTTGTTTGAGCTCCAATCTATGCCCTCCCCCTTGCCAAACTTTTATGAAAAACACTCGTCTAGCTGAAAACACTGTCAATAATCTTATCTGTACCTAAATCTAAACCTAAATTCCATGAAGAAAGCTTTTTTCTAGAACTTCATGCCTGTGGAACTCTCTTCTGTTTCTCTGCTTTCCAACTGACTACAGTATGGTCGTCTTCAAGTTCAATGTGAAGAAGTTCTTGTAATCCAATTTACTAAATTTCCACTACTAACGATTACTACAATATTGTCCCATTGATTACCGTACACTCATTATCCTTATCCTCGAGTTGCCTCGTGGCCTTGATAAGTGATTACTTCTTTGTAAAAGAAAGCAAAAACAATGTAGAAATAATCTAAGCAAATGTTACTCAATGTCTGCCCGTCTGTGTCTCTCAATTCCTAAGTTTGAAAAATGAGTTAAGAGGTAAATAATTAATTAGTTACATAGTTCCTATGAATAATTTCTCTCTTTTTTTCTAAAACACTTTTGACAACTCAGCAAGTTTTCACTGTGTTTTCATGCATCTTAAGTTAAGCAGAAGATCAACAATCATGAGGTGATCACGGTCATTCATGAATGACGACTAAATGCAACAACGAAAAAAAAGACCAGCACATATAAACACTATGCGTATTGTATAGTATGTTTAGAACGACTTTTATTTTATTGATTTCTTCTCTTGATCGCTCACTAGTGAGAGCATACATGAGCAAAACCACACATTGACATAAACAATCATGTACGACCTCATGTTTAATGTAAATTATTACATGAGAATGAGCGTGTAACTTAACAGATCGGATAAGATATGAATTTGACATGGCTGATTCCAGCGTCTGCAATGGTATCCATTTGTAGAATTAATTTGAACAGTTTTACTGCATCAGTGAAGGTTTCGTTCACTTCGTCTTTAAATAAAAATGCAAGCAAATTATTAAAGGATCTATCTTGAAAGAATATGACTTTTTAAACGCCTGCCAGGTCTGCCTTCATTTTTCAGACATCAAAGTAGTTTTTTTTTTGTTTTTGTTTTTAAATGTATCCGTATGACAAGCAAACTTTTAGAATTTTTTTTACTATCAAACAATTGAATAAAGTGTAAGTCAATTTGCTCTATCTTGCTTCAAATCAATTAAGGTTTAAGAAACGTCGCAAATAGGAGAAACAAGAGGAACAGCTCTTGGTCAACACCGTTTGACCTTGACCCTCACACACACACACACACACACACACACACACACACACACACACACACACACACACACACATGGCATTCTGTAAACAAACATAAAAATAAAAATAAAAACGAATTGTTCGAATTTTCGCCAACAAGATTTATTTTTCAGCGTAGGGTGCATTTTTTTTTTTTTTTACAAAACTTGTTAAGCAAAATTATTTAAACAAAACTGTCCGGAGCAAGACTGCATGAGATGGTTAACCAATCGCAATTCCTGTGAACATGAAAGCTCAGCCAAGTCCTTCATTTATATAGTTTTTATTCTACCAAATTAACAAAACAAAAAATTCGGCACAAAGTCTATGAAAAAATTGGGGAGGGGAAGGGGTCTATGGCCATCCTTGTCATTGTACCTTTCATTAGTCTACGCTTATACTAACTAGGGTTCTCATTCACCATAATCCCGCAAACACACCAAGGTACTACTGCTCAGCCAAGTCCTTAATGTCTGTTTAGGTCCTTGGTAATTCACCGATACACTTGCGCCACCTAGGCAGAAAGGTAGTGAAGATTACGTCACATGTTATCATATGTAAACCTGTCTTGTTTGTCGAGAGTGTTAAAGGAATTAGTGTCAAAGAAAAAGGTTATTTTTAGAATGATGAAATATTGTTTCATCTTCATCACCAGAGTTTCTTTTCACTTTAGAATTTAATATGTCAACATTGTGGAGCACTGGAGCATGACTTGTATTTGGGATGTTTGCAATTTCATATAATTTTATTGGAATCAATGAGATTTTTGCAATAACTTGTTTCATATTATTTTATACAACAGTGCTTAATGCTTCAATTGAATTATTTTAATCGGTGTGAGAGAAAAAAAAAAAAAAAGCAAAAATGGACGAATTCTGTAAAATTTGTTGAAATTTCTCATCAAATGTTACAATCTATGTTAATAAATCTATATTATATTTCTCGTTGTTTGTCTGTCCGTTTCATTTTTTTCTCAGAAACTACTGGGCTTATCTGGCTGAAATTTTGTATGGACTTTTGTTATGATCAGGTGAAGCAAACTAAGTAATATGGTATTCATTTGATCCCCATTTAGAGATTAATAGAGATTAGTCTCCACAACACCACATAGTTTTCTAAAAGTTTTCTCGGATCTGGCTGAAACTTTGTACAGGCCTTTGTTGTAATAGAATGCAGCAAAATAAGTATTATGGTATCCATTCAATTCACAGCTAGGGATTAATAGGGATTAGTATTTTATACAAAAATGAGCTCAAATTTAATCATATTCAACCATCAATTTGGCATAAAGCACTCGTTTCTATTCAACGGGTTATAACTTGCTAGTTCTAAATGAGCTAAAAAGTCTGGTTCAATGTAGTTTTAAAACAAGTATGTGTGTGATTTTTTAAAAAAATTTCTGCTGAAAATATAAATTAAAAACTGTTATGAATTAAATAATTACTTATTTAAAAAAAAAAAAATTGCTCCACTACTCAACCCGAGTGGCCCTGTTATAATTACTACCCATCCTTCCACAAATTGTATACATTTGGTCATCTTTTCAGGAATAGGCTCTAGTGTATCATCGGCCATCACCTTTATGCTTTTTTTTTGGCACTTCTGCATGATATGAAGCGACTGAGACGAGTTATCGACCCCTGTTCTTTGAATGAGAAATGCCCTCTACCGGCCGTTCTGTGAACCTCAAATATAAGCAAGTGTCTCCGAGAACGCAAAAATATACAAAAACGAAATAAATAACAAAAAATAAAGGAAAAACCAAACACTTATTGTATAAAAAAATATAATTTTAATGTTTTAATATTATTTCTTTTAAATGAGTGATTTATTAGTGAAACTAAAATAATAAATATGTCAAAAACATGCAACAGTTATAGATTGTTTTTAGAATTATTTGTTTTTTTTTTCCTGTAAGATTGTATGAAATGTAGCAACATGTAATTATTAGTTGTGTTTTTTTTTGCACAATAAGTTTATATAAAAATATATCAAAATATAATATTAGTTTGTCAATGTAGCAAAATAGAATTTTAAAAACATGCAACATTTATAGAGGTTTAAGAATAATTTTTTTTTTACACAAAGATTTTTTTTTTCACAGTAAGATTGTATAAACATATATCAAAATATAATTTTTGGTTTGTCAATGTAGCAAAATAGAATTTGGTACTTGTGCAGTTTAATCAAGACATTAAAAAAATGAAAATATCGGGAAAAAGTTATATTGTACGTATCCGTTTTGGATTGAAGATCTCCGAAAATAAATTTCACTTGATTTGATAGAGCAGTTTTTTTTTTTTTTTTTTTTTTTTTTTTTACCATGGAAAAACATGTTTTTATGAAAGCGCGTTGAAGTCAGCCATCGTTGAATTTTTTTTACCACACCACACCACGGGGAGATAACTCAATTTAAAGCGCTGACACTTCCTCCCCATCTTTAATACTAGCTTTTCCTCCTAAAAATCGAACCTTTTGCTCGGTATCATAACAAATTGTTTTTTCGCTGTAAGAAAAAAAATTACTTGATGAAATTAAGTGAATTTTTTTCGGAGAACTTCGTTCCATAACATATACGTACAATATAACTTTTTTTTTTTATATTTTCAATTTTTAATGTCTTGATTAAACTGTACAAGTACCTAGAATTTTAATATAGAAGTTTTTATTTATTTATTTATTTATTTATAAAAATTTACAGAAATATTAAAAAAATTTTTTTTTTTTTTATCAATGAGTGATTTTCATTGAAACCTTTTTTGGAATATAGTGTTTTCCTACAGTTACAAGGTAGAGAGTTCCCTTATTTTATTCGAAAATCCTTCATAGGGATTGTCTTTAAATTTTTGCCGCCACATAAACTCTGCCAAGTAGGATTCCACCATGGACGTGTGGGTTCCACACACAGTCTTGTTACGTTTTTTGGCATGCTGCCACATGTTCTCCATGTGGTTTGTTGTTGCACCTGTTGAAGGGTCAACCAAGTTATATCTATGACTGACCCGCAAATAATGGAATCCTTCTGATTCTAGCCTATCATAGGCGCGCCAGCAATCAGACACGATGGGGGTACCAGGTCGCACATATTTTTTTATTAATAGAATTTGTGTGGCAGCATTTATGGACGGTACAGTCACTAAAAAGCACAATTTGGTGGCCGGTTCGTAGCCACCAAAAACCCACAATTGTCGCCCGAACCGTCCACATTCAGTGTTATTTTTTCGCCGTGAAAATAGACTTTTATCTATTTCCACGGTGCACGGTGTACCCCTTTCCGGTACCCGGAAAACTCGTCCCAGGAAAACCTGTACCTGGAAAACCCGTACCCAGAAAACTCGTACCCTTTTTACTAGGTAGGAAAACTGGTCCCTTAAATATCGATTGAAAACACATTTTATTACCGTTCTTGAAGGAGATATTGTTTTTAAAAGAGACTATAAAACTAGAGTATTTTTTTAATAAATATTTGGTTTCGTTTTTCGTATCTTGACTCCGTGATCAAGTTTTTTTTTTAAGCAAGAGTTAAAAATAATTTTTAAAAATATTACGGGGGTGCATAATCTCTTTTAAAAACAATATCTCCTTCAAGAACGGTAATAAAATGTGTTTTCAATCGATATTTATTCAATAAGGGGCCAGTTTTCCTACTTAGCAAAAAGGGGGGAAGATTTTTTCCGGGTACGAGTTTTCCGGGTATGGGGTTTCCCCGGGACGAGTTTTTCGGGCACCGTCATGTACAACTGTTACATTTACCATTTCATAGAAACTAGCGTGGGTGCCCTGCGTTGCCCGGGTGTTTGTAGGTGTGTGTTGAGCAAAAAAAAAAAAAAAAATGTTAGTAGGCAGACAGGCTCAAACCCGTACCATAAGAAAAGAATGTGAGAAAAAAAGTGACGTCTTTGCTGTTGCGCTCATCACCAAACTGGAAGTGACGAATGTTTAAATTAAGCCTACATCGAAAAGAGGGGATGGCTTTCGAAAATATCGGCGAAAAAAACGACCTTTCCCTGTAGAAAAGTGCTCAAATGAGGGTGAAGGAATTAATGCTTTTAGCTTTTTTTTTTTTTTTTCGATATTTGTTGTCCGAAAGGGCGAGTTTTAAAACGATACCGATTTCGTGAAAATCCGTCGCCTCTGTCAAAAGTTTTAGACATACATACATACATACATACATACATACATACATACATACATACATACATACATACATACATTGACACAGACAGGTGAGATTTATATTATAGAAGAAAATGGTCCTTTATGTGCATGCCTGGTAAAATAATCTTTTGCGCAATAATATTTTTTTTACTGATGGAAAGTAATATTTTTATTACATGTCAAAATTTGCTGGATGAAAAAATGTTCGAGATTATGTACGTGTAAGAGAGTAACCAATTTATTTCACTTTAAAAAAAATTGATGGTGCTTGTTGTGCACTTTTGCCACCGCGCTATTTTTAAATAGCTTATTTTTTTCAGGTTAAATTCAAGCTTCACGATATCTTTATTTTTGAATTAAATTGTTAGATGGAAGCAGAGAATAGTTACAAAATACCTCTCCTCCCCATGTTAAGAATGGCTTTCAAAATAAAAACGTAATTATTTCAGCACGGTGGCAAAAGTGCACAAGTATTAAATTGATTAGCGGAAGTAACTGACTCAATTTATAATTACATGTTGTTAAAGCCCGGAAATTGATCATTTTAAATATATGAAACTGATCCCACACTATAAATTCTAAAATAATTGTTTTATTTTCATTTTTTTTTTTCATCTTAGCTTTTTGCCGACAAGTTTTTCAGAGCGTTCAGATGTAATTGCCTAAAAAGAAAAGAGTGCATATTTTTTTTTGGGGGGGGGGAGGGGGTAGCAGACAGATGTGATCTAGGACTAGAATTTTCCCGAGAATTCAACTGGTCAATCGAACACGTGGTAAGCGCGTGCACACACACGCACACACACAAACAAACGCGCACAAACACGCGCATGCTCGTACGCGCACGCGCACACACAAACACACCTACTAAAACTGATGACAATAATCAAAATTTATTAATCGATGAATTTTAAAAAAAAAGAACATTTCATTATAAAGACCGTGATGAATGGTATGTTTAAAATCTAGATCTTGCGTTGTGCTTTTGCGAAAGAAAGTAGTATGATTCTAGCGAGTCTTCGCGTCACGTGACAATAAGATTCGATCCAGTTTTATAAATTTAGGAAGATTCGTACTCAGAAAACTCATCTATAAAAAACTCGTCCATCTTTGCTAGGGAGGAAAACTGGTCACTTATTGAATAAATGTCGATTGAAAAGACATTTTATGACCGTTCTTGAAGGAGATATTGTTTTTAAAAGAGAATACACACACAATAATATTTTAAAAAAATATTGGTATTTTTCTGACACTGACCCAGCGTCGTTTAACCCCTACAAAAAAAAAAAAAAAAAAAAAAAATGAAAATCTAATTTTCTTTTGCCTAATAGGTTTAAATAGCCTTTAAAAATAGTATGAAAGAAGAAATTTTGAAAAAAATATACAAATTTAACATTTTAGAGTGAGGATCACTTTCTATATAAATTAAACGTAAAATGAGCACCCACTTCTTAACCACTTAGCGTTTAACGAGACATGTCACGCCTAGCATTTTTTTTCAAGTTTTGTGACTTAAGGGCGAGGGGAAGGGCGGCAAAATATGACAAATTCAAAATTTTTTTTGGGGAGTGGTAGAATTACATTTGAAATATAAAATTTCATTAAAATTTATTTTTTTGATAAATGTGGCCTGGTAGACCAACAGTCAACACAACTTAACTTTTGAAAACTTGTTTTTTTTTAGAGGTTTTTGGGTGTGCTAAAAACGAATATCGCATTTAAAATTGGGACCTGCAACTAGTTTTCACGGAATTGCAAACATACTTTTTCGCATGTTTCATGTAGTAATTTTACGTTAAATTTATATAGAAAAGTGATCTCCCATTCTAAAATGTTAAATTTTATTTTTTTTTTTAAGTTATTTTTCATCTGATTTTTAACTGTCGTTTAAACGTATTGATCAAAAATAAATAAATAAATAAAAGTAGATTTTCATTTTTTTAGGGGTTAAACGAAGTTGGATCCCGCCGTAAAAAAAATCCCCAAATATTTTTACTTGTTTACTGCTTTTTTTATTAAAAAAATTGATTTTTCTAAGTGTTCCTTTTCTACCTAGTTTTTAGTGGTTCAAATTATTTTAGAGCGTTTTATTTAATACCCCCTCCCCCAAATAAAAAAAAAAAACAAGTAGTGTCAAGTGTTCCTATTTACAATGCCTCCCCACGGGGCAGAGTTAGACACCAGGGTCGTTTTTTAACGTAGAGAAAAGGAACAAAAATAAGAATTGCCTCAGTCGTGAAGGATTTCTCCTCCACTGACAGAGAACAAGAAATTGAAATGCAGCATCTGAAGAACAGATAGTGTCAAGTGTTAATTTAGAAGAAAAAAATGTCTGACATGAGAGGATCACATTTTGGGAGTCTCGATAATCGCTCAAAAATATAAAAGTAAAGAAAATACTGAGGTAGATATAGTTTTAAAAGAGCCCCACCTCCCTCCCTCCAAAAGAAAATAAATGTATATATTTTTTAAAAATATAATTTAGGGAGGGCGAGAGCTTTTTAAAAACTATCTTCCTCAAGAAAAATGCTTTATGTCTTAATTTAATTATTTACTGTGAAATAATTTATACAAGTTTGAAATAGGTTAAACTAAAAAATAAATGTTTATGATAGTTTTGGTCCAAAAATAGTCCACTGATGTCGACCCACTATCACGAATTCTGAGTAAAGGTATGTCAGCGAGAAAAGGCGGAAGTAGAAATATATGAGACCATTGTACGATAATGTATGACCTGAATACTAAAAGGTCATTGACCTTTTAATACTGAATACTAAAAGCATATTCGGAATGACGTAATTCACTTATTTTTATTGATTCACGTTTCATTGCCTAATAATAATTTTCGTTATTTATTTAGTTTTTCTTTTTTAATGTAACTTTTCCAAATAAAATACTACCATTTTTATATAAGATAAATAAAATAAAAAGGGAGAATTATTCGCTAAAAATTGTTGAATCATTCATTTTTTTCTTTAAATTACTTTATGTATTTTCTTAATAACACGCGTTTCCTGTGACGTTTACACATCTTCCGATGATGTCACCAGCATTTCTAAAAATACACTTTATAATTCGGAATCAGATGACATAATACTCTATTACAGGCTTATATAGACTTGAATTAAAGAACATTACCTGGGGGCATATTTAGAATTACTTATTTAAAAAATAGATATACAGAGAAATACTTTTGGTGTACACGTGCTCAGTACGGAACAAAGGTGTCATACTCAAAAAAAAAAAAAAAAAAAAAAAAATCATGTAAATTGATCAAGTTTTTTTTTTTTTTTTAATATAGAAAATCATTTTTTTGTTTGTTTTTACGATTTTATCGATTACTAGTAGACCGTCCGGCGTTGCCCGGTCGTAAAATACGCATAAATATTATATTTTAATTCATATAGAAACAGACATGTACATGCGAGTATTATATTTTTTTCTAAACAGTTCACTTGTAAATAATAATAATAAAAAAACTCGAGCTGAAATTGAAACCAAACCCTAAAGTCAAGTACGATAACCGTTAGGTGTTTTAAACCATATTTATTGTTAATATGATGAATCTGTCATGAGAACAATTCACGCATGCACATTCGTGAAACAGCAAATAGATAAAAATCCAGAATTTAGGTAAAATGGCACCAGTAAAACGACACGTTTGAGAAGTGCGGCTAAGTCCTAGGTGTGTCAGAATTTAGGGGGAATTTTTGACACCCTTAACACAAAACTGCAAATAAAATATACAAAACTTGTAATTTCTTTTCTTTTTTTTTTTAAGTGGGTTGTTTAATTTCTTTATGGAATATACTTCCAAAATAAACTATTAAAGTTTAAAAAATAATAAAAATATTATTAAAAAAAAAAAGAAAGTGTTTACAAAGTGCATGCGCGCGCTCATGCAGCCATTTTTTCTACGTAATGAAATAAATTGAATTTTACGCGTTAAATTTTTTTTCAATTTAAAAATCTGTCAACATTTTTCTATTGGTTCAATTTTTTAAATATTTTCAGGTTTAATGTGAAATTTTTATGCTCTTTCCAATAAACTGAATATAATATTCTAGACAAACGTTTTTTTTTTACCCCCCCCATTTTGAAATGTCTATTATTAAAAAGAAAATAATTCATTTTCTAACATAAGGTTTATATATCACAAATGGAAGATAAAAGATCAATAAATAAAATAATCTAATTTAAAACAAAAACAAAAAAATACTTATGTGCAAATTTAAAAAAAAAAGTCAAAAGTTTAAAACCCTTTTTTTTAAAAAAAAAAAAACACGTTGATTTTTGTTTTTTAAGTGAAACCTCATATTTTGAAAATATTGTCCTGTAAAAATTGGACACCTACATCAATTTTTTCTATTTCATTCAATGTTTTTTTTTTGTTTTTGTTTTTTGAAAAAAAAATTCATTGCACGTAATTCTTTAAGAGAATAAAAAAAAATGAAAAATTTGTCGGCGGGCTTTTTTTAAAAAAGTAAACTCAATTATTCAACTGAGAGTGAATGTGATTATTTTTCAAATACGGTGACCCATAACTGACTAATTTGATTGTTGACAGCAAACACATGTCAGAACATATGTCAGAAATTCAAAGGGGAGATAAGATTACTTTAACATACTTAGTTATCTCCCACTCTGCCATAAGGAATCTGACAGACATATGCACGGACTTGGAGTCCATATTCGTAATACCCTCCCCCTGACTAGAGAAACAAACCTAGAATCAGACGATCAAGCCTTTATGTGCTTTAGATTTAATATGCAACATAATATTAGCTACTTTTATTTTCTGTACCATTCTCCCTCGACCCAGGACTGCACCCTAATAAACAGTCTCTGATAGCATAGATACAGCACTCTCCCTCGACATTAGTGCACAAGTACATGTATTTGGTAACTTCAATGTCCACCACAGAAACTGGCTTGGATTCTCTACTTACACAGACATAGCTGGTAGCACAACACATAGCTTCTCAATAATTGTATAACAAATGCCCACAGCCCACTTGGGAATGCTGATCATGCATTGATAATGGTCAACATCACTCTAAACTCTAGAGCCAAAACTGAAGAGCCAAAACTGAAGAGCCATTGCTAATAAAGAGATATTATAAAAAGGCTAACTGGGAAACCATCAGGGATCTCATCAGAGATGTCCCATGGCGAAATATATTTTCTCTTCCTGCTGAACAGTGCACAAATAAGACCAAAATGGCAATTGAAGCACATGTTCATACGCAGAAATTGTATAGCAAACCTCACTCTCCCCAATGGTTTACGTCTACTTGTGCAACTGCCATTGCGCAAAGGCAGCATGCCGACCGCAGATTTAACTGACATAAGTCCAGTTCAAACAGACAGAAGTATATAGAAGCTAGAAGTAACTGTAAGAAAGAAATAGTGACAGCTAAGAGAGAATTTACTGAAATCATGAAAAAAAAAACGCATCGAAGCACAAAAATTAGGAAACCGTGATTTCTGGAAAATCTACAACAGTGTAGCAAATAATAGGCAATCAACAATTCCCCCACTAACCAGCAATCATGAGGTTGTTTGCTCAGCAACCGAGAAGGCTAACATGCTTGCCAGTCGGTTTGCCTCCAACTCCACACTGGACCCTGCTAACTACCTCCTCCCTGACTTTCCTTTGCAGACAGATGCCACGTTAGACAATCTGAAAATCACCCCTTCTCAGGTGCATGCTATCATAAAAAACCTTGACATTTCAAAAGCATGTGGACGTGATCTCATCCTGGCTGTGCTATTAAAAAAATGCTCCGTTAAAGTAACTCCAGGTCTCTCCAAACTTTAAAACAAATACCTTAATGAATCTTGCTTTCCGGACTGCTGAAAAACTGCTTCTCTGGGACCAGTTTTCAAGAATTCTGGCGAAAGAACTGACCCATTAAATTATCGCCCCATTAGCCTCCTCCCACTTTTCGCCAAAATATTTGAGTCCATAATTAACCAAGCTCTAGTCCATCACATTACAGATGCTAAACTTCTGACCGATCAACAATATGGATTTAGGCAAGCCCGTTCCACAGCAGATATCCTAACTGCAATCTCTGGACATATATACCATTCACTGGACAAAGCAGGGGGAGGGTAGAGTGGTAGCTCTAGATATATCTAAGGCTTTTGACAGGGTATGGCATGATGGCCTTCTCAGGAAAATCAGATTATATGGTATCACTGTAAGAATACTTAACATAATTAAATCCTTCTTAAGTAAGAGAAGAATCCAGGTTGTCCTCGATGGTTGTACATCTAAACAATATGATAGAAATGTGGAAGTACCTCAGGGGTCTATCCTTGGATTTTTATTATTCCTAATATTCATAAATTATCTCCCTAATAAAATTGCCGCTGAGATGGGTATATATGCTGATGACATTACACTCTATAACAGGCACGACAGGAAAACAAATGAACACATATCTAAGGAAATGGCAGAAACACTAGAGGATGACCTCTAATCTGGAGTGAAATGGGGACAAAAATGGATGGCCACATTCAATGCTGCCAAGACTAAACTTGTCTCTTTCAATAATTACAAGAAACCTTCTCTACCACTAATAGCAATGGCCAAAGATTCATTATCTGAAAGTACTTCTTTTAAACTCCTCGGCCTAACGTTCACAGGAAACATGAGTTGGAACAATTACATTGAGAGCATTCCCAGGATCGCTGCGAAGAAGGTAGGCTTTCTCTACCGTGCTAGAAAGCTACTAACGCCTGAAAGTATCCTGTACCTCTTTAAGGCCACCATTCACCCATGTATGGAGTATTGTCATATTTGGACAGGTGCATCTGCTACTAGTCTCTCACTCCTAAACAAAGTACAAAAGAGTCTCCAACCTGATAGGTCCTGAACTATCATCTAAGCTTCAGCCTTTGTCCCACCGACCAAATGTTCATCCGTCTGCCTGTTCTACAAGTATTTTAATGGTGAATGCTCTAACGAACTGCAAGCACTTGTGCCCCCACGATGTAAATACCCTCGACAAACTCGACAAGCAGCTAAATCCCACCCCTACACAGTAGAGATCCCTAGATGTAAGAGAGCTTTCTACTCCAGTACTTTCTTTCCCAGAACCGCTAGACTTTGGAATTTCATTCCGGTCCCTGCTTCTCCAACTGTACTGACATACAGAAGTTCAAGTGTAACGTGAACCGATATCTTACTGCCCAACTCCCTACATAGTACCCCGGTAGCTTATGTCCCTGATAGTAGCCCCTACACCAAAGTGGAAATGTGCCTTGTTTAGGGTGAAAATGTAATTTAAAAAAAAAAGAAAAAAGACACATATCAACACTTTAAATGTTTGTTTCTTTATGTAGTTACTACCGGGAAATATATTTGGTCTACTGTGTTGTTTTTACGTTTTTGAAATAATTAATTATGGCGGTTTTCGGCCTCCGTATTTCTCAACTGGAAGAAAGAGAGACCACTCCGTTTGTGAACCTCTCATATGACAATTTAAAATCACAGTATTTTTAAATCCTTACTTAAAAAATTCTTTTATTTAAAATGTACATGGAATATAAAATATAAATATGGATAAATTCTTAACAATGAAGAATGGAAGCACCCATTGATTATTATTTTTTTATAGATAAGTGATTTTTTGGAATTTATATATATTTTTATATTTGAAGTAAGTTAAAATTCGTTGATTTTCTTGAAATCTTTTTTAAAGAAAACCAATTAAAAAAAATATTGCATATTTTTCTATTAAACCTTTTATTATTTTAAAATTTGGTCTTTGCTCCTTTTATTGAAAAAAAAAAATAGGGTTTAAATTACATTTTTTAAGTAGTTATAAGCTTCGAAAGACAGTGAGTCTAATTATTCAAATTTTTATCACTCATTTTTAATGGCGACATCTGACACTGCTAGCTAAGCTGCCATTCTTTAGTTTAAAATGTGACTACTCACCCCCCCTCCCCAAATTAGATAAATATTTTTAGTAGACATTTATACAGGAAGGGGTGAGGCTAGGCTTTTATTAAGGGGGACTACTTGTGGTTGTAAAAATGAAAATACTTTCTGATAGTTTGACTAAAGCAAGTGTGAACAGTCTTGGGAGGGGGGTACAGATTAGGAATATAAAATTTTATTGCTTTTATATTCCTCTATTTGACTATTCATCATAATTTATAACCCTAGCAAAGCCATTATTAGACCACAAAATCAACAGTATGTTCTTTGATAGGATAGGGGGGGGGGCGGCTAAAATGTATGTTCTGTTTAGAATACAATTGAATCATGATACTTGACTTTTGCCTTGTAAATTTTAATTCAAGCTATCATATAAAAATAATTTTATAAAATCAACATTAGGTTCTTTACTTTGCAATGTAGACTGCAATGTATTGTTAACTAAGTCACTCCAAGAGACGTGTGAAGCTTCCTCCTGGTGCCCTGCGATAGGTGTATCAGAAAGTGGCCATTAAAAATGATGATCAGAAATTTAATAATTCAACTTACTATTTTTCGAAGCTTATAACTACTTGAAAAATGTAATTCAAACCCTAATTTTTTTTCAATTAAAGGAGCAAAGACCAAATTTTAAAAAATAACAGGTTTAATAGCAAATTATGCAATATTTGTTTTTTTAAAGCGGTTTTCTTTTAAAAAAATATAAAGAAAATCAACATATTTTGACTTGCTTATAAATATATGTATATATAAATGCCAAAAAATCACTTACCTAAAAAAAATACTATTAAATGGGTAGTTCTATTCTTCATTGTTAAGAATTTATCCATATTTATATTTTAAATTCCATGTATTTAAAATTTTTTTTTTTTTTTTTTTTTTTACATGGGGGTCACCACTTATCAAGGTCCAGGAGCCACTCGGAGATAAGGGTTATTGTGTGCACATTAATCAGTGGGATAGTATTGTAGTAATAGTTAGTATTGGGGATTTGATAGGTGTCATTACTTAAGGGGACGGTTCATCAGGAATTTGTTTGTGTTAGACTTGAAGACATCCAAGTTGAATTGGGGGGGGGAAACAGGCAAACGGCAGAAAGTTCCACAGCCGTGCAGTTCTAAGAAAGAAGCTTTGTTCATGGAATCTACGTTTTGATTTAAGCACGGATTTTTTAAAGCGAGGGGCGTAGAAAATCGCATTTTCGTAACGTGGTTAGCGCCACAAGTTAAAGGCTGCTGCTGCTACTATGAAATTTATCAAATATGGATTCGTTAAAGGGACATAAATAATGTCTCTTTTTTATTGCGTGTGTTAACCAAATTAGTATTTTTCATCCTCCGTAGTTTAAAAGAAACGCACATTGACTTATAAGTTTTTCCCCTAAAATAAAAAATCCAGTTCACCGATTTTTTTTTTTAAATTCTCTTAATGAAATACACGAGTTTTTGATTGATATATATTTTAATACTTCTTTATCGACTGAATTTTGTTTTTTAAATACCTAAAAAAAGAAAACATTGAATGAAATAGAAAAATTTGCCGTCAGCATCTGGTATTTACTTGACGATATAAGCATAACATGAGCTTTCATTAAAAAAAACAAAAATCAACGTGTTTTTTTTTTTTTAAAAAAAGGTTTTATACTTTGGACTTTACAGCTAAATTTCCAAAAAACACTTTTTTTTTTTTCAATTAGAATATTTTCTTGATTGATCTTTTATCTTTAATTTGTGATATATAAAACTTTGGTGAGTAAATTAATTATTTAAATCTTAATAGATATTTCAAAATGGGGGGGGATGAAAAAAAAACGTTTGTTTAAAACAGTATATTTGGTTTATTGGGAAGAGCATAAAATTTCACATTGACCCTGAAAATATCGTAAAAATTGAACCAATGGAAAAATTTTGATAGATTTTTAAAGTTTAAAAATTAAAAAATATTTAACTCATAAAATTCAATTGATTTCATTACGTAAAAAAATGGCTGCATGAAGGCACGCCGGCATTTTGTAAACATTTTCTAAACACTTTTTTTTTTAAAATAAAAATATTATTTCTATTATTTTTTAAACAACTTTAATAGTTTATTTTGGAAGTATATTCCATACAGAAAATAAACAACCCACTTTAAGAATTACGAGTTTTTTTATATTTTATTCACAGTTTTCTGTTAGGGGTGTCAAAAATTCCTCCAAATTTCTGATACACCTAGCCCTGCGATGAGTCTCGAACTCGAGCAGGCAATCAATCAATTGATTTGATTGAAAAATGGACAATTTCACCGATTTCGGTGACAATAAAAACATGGAAGTGTAAAACATTCCTTTATTATTATTCAATCCCTGGCAACGTCGGGTTTCTCTGCTAGTAACAGCTAATTTTCTTTCCCAACAAAAAAGTTATAATTGCGAATTGGGGAAAAACATAAACAAACAAAAACAAAAGCAATGATAATTTCGTAAATATTAGCAAACGAGAACAGTACAGTACAGTACAGTACCCTATTCAAAGTTAGCAACAAACGGTATTTGGTCAGATCATTTTCCTGATATTAAACTTCATCAGTAATATAACTTTCTGCGAGAGTTTCAATTTCCAAAGTTTATTTGAGTTTGTATTACTGTACACATAGATTCGAAAAAGTTGTCATAAATGTTATCAAAGGCAAGATAAGTTACTTTTCTACCAAACTGGATATAGTTTTTGTGTTTTTATTCAATGTAACATGTTTATTCTGCTCGAAAAACATGCAGTGTTTACCGATGTATGGGAAAATTCAAAATGGCGCCCGACTCTCTCTTTAACACGGTAAGTTTGGAAAAGGTGTTATAAATAATAAACTAGACAAAATACTGTTAAAAATTCGCTCAATATATGTTACCATGACATAAGTTGACATATATTCGATGTTTTTTTAAATAGTATTTTTTCTAGTTTTTTATTTATAACACCTTTTCCCAAACTTACCGTGTTAAAGAGAGAGTCGGGCACCATTTTGAATTTTCGAATACATCGGTAAACACTGCATGTTTTTCGAGCTGAATAAACATGTTACATTGAATAAAAACACAAAAAATATATCCAGTTTGGTAGAAAAGTAACTTATCTTGCCTTTGATAACATTTATTTGTTATATATTTGTTTTTTGACAACTTTTTCGAATCTATGTGTACAGTAATACAAACCCGTTTATTTATTTATTAAATTGTTAGGTGAAAGTATAGAATTGTTAACAAAGAACCTTCCTCTTCATGTTAAGGGTGACTTTCTAAATAATAATGTTCTTATTTCAGCACGGTCAGTAACTTTTATTAGGTGGATTTCTACCACTAATTTGTTTTATTATTTATTTTTAAGTCTGAATACCCTATGTACCAACTTTCAAGCCTGTAGATCAAAACTTCGTTGAATATATAGGTTATGTATTATCCTCACACACACACACACAAGTTTTTTTTTAGATAGATAGATAGATAGATAGATAGATAGATAGAGTAAATACAGTCATTAAAAGGCTCGGGACTGTGAATTGATTTATCTCCCCCTTATTTATGAGTGTAAAAGAAAATGGTCGCTCTAAAAAACAAATAGCGAAATTCAATAGTATCTACTTAATTGGAATTTAGGAAAACTCGTCCCGGGAAAACTCGTCTCGGGAAAACTCATCTCCGGAAAACTCGTCCCCTTTCGCTAGGTAGGAAAACTGGTCCCTTATTGAATAAATGTCGATTGAAAACACATTTTATGATCGTTCTTGAAGGAGATATTGTTTTTTAAAATAGACTATAACCCGCATAATATTTAAAAAAAAATATTTTTACTTGTTTAATGTTTTTTTTTTTTTTCAAAATAAAATCGATTTTCTAAGTGTCCGTTTTCTACCTAACTCGTTAAGTTCTTAGTGGTTTCACTTATTTTAAAGCGGTTATTATGTTCATAAACGAGATCGCTTTTTTTATATTTGAAGGGGATTCGGTTTTAAAAAGAAAATAATAAATTTTTATATTTTAAAAAATATAATTTAGAGAGAGAGAGAGAGAGAGAGAGAGGGGGGGGGGGGTAAAAACTATATCTCCCTCCGAAAAACAACCAACAAAAAATGAAATTAAAAAGATTCCTGATAAACGATAGCGGGGTTTTCAAGAAAATTGATTAATAAATTTATTTAGTGATTACTTTTTCTCTTAATGATTGATTTTAGAATTTTGAAGTAAAAATTAAAAAAAATAAAAATTAGTTAACGAGAGATTGTTAGCACATGGCATCTCTCGCGCCAAAAAATATTTCGCTTTTAATTTATTAGTTAATTTTTGCAAAATTTGACAGGACGACAATAAATGTTGATAATTGATAAAATTATAATTTTAAATAACGCATGAGTGCATTTGGTATGAGAGAAAACAAAAACATAACAACAAAAAAAAACTATCATAATTAAAAAACCAAAACAAGTAAGTAACGAAAAATCGAATCGCTCCCTGTTTTTTAATTTTTGGGTTTTGTTTTTAATTATTGTTTTTATGACTCCAAAAAACATCGTTAAAATAAGAACAAAAAAAAAAAATTGTAATTAACTTTGTATGAACATAATAAACGCTTTAAAATAAGTGAAACCACTAAGAACTTAGCCAGTTAGGTAGAAAACGGACACTTAGAAAATCGATTTTATTTAAAAAAAACCAAAAAACATTAAATAAGTAAAAATATTTTAAAAAAATATTGGGGTGGGGGCTATAGTCTATTTTAAAAAATAATATCTCCTTCAAGAATGATCATAAAATGTGTTTTCAATCGATATTTATTCAATAAGGGACCAGTTTTCCTACCTAGCGAAAGGGGACGTGTTTTCCGGAGACGAGTTTTCCGGAGACGAGTTTTCCGGGCACCACCACTTAATTGTCATGTCATAGGTATAAACATACACAAAAATTACGAAAAACGATGAGATATAAAATTAATTAGGTAATCTGGAAGAAAGAGAGAGCCTGTTTCCTCCGTTTAACTATAGGTGGGGTTACTTGTCTGTCCACCCAGTTACGGAAGCACAAAATTTATATAATGGCACCCTTGAAATAGAAATAAATGTTTTTGTTATATTTCAATTTTAAACATGTTTTGGTTGTTGTTTTTTTTTGCAAACATATTTGTTTTATTTTTTTTTTCAATCATATTTACGTTTGTTTTTTCTTTGGTTTTGCAAACATATTTAAGTTTTATTTTTTCAAACATATTTATGTTTTGTTGCTTGTTTATTTACAAACATTTACGTTTTTTTTTCGTTTTTCATATTTATTTATTTATTTTATTTCTTTGGAAACATTTACGTTTTTTTTTTTCCAAACACATTTACGTTTTTTTTTTCCTTTTTTTGCAAATATATTTTTTTTTCAAATATAGTTTAAATTTTTTTTTATTTTGTAAACATGAGCAATCTATTATGATTTTTGACGCCAATTAACCCTTGCCAAATCACATAATGGATGCAATTGTTGATTACATTTTACCTCTAAGTGACTTGTGTTTTCTTGAGTATTCCTTAAAGATGTTCTCTTAGAAACGTAAAAAAAAAAAGGAAAAAAAAACGAAAAAAAAAAAAACGTAAGTGTTTGAAAATAAACAAGCAACAAAACGTAAGTGTTTGGAAAAATAAAACTTAAATATGTTTGCAAAAAAAAAAAAAAAAAAGTTTAAAATTAAAATATAACAAAAACATTTATTTTTATTTCAAGGGTGCTCCGTAACTGGGTTGACAGACAGTAACGCCACCTATAGTCAAACGGAGGAAACAGGCTCTCTCTTTCTTCCAGATTGCCATTAATTATTAGTGAAAATAATTTTCGATAATTGTTTTCGAAAATTGAGTATACAAAAAAAAAAAAAAAAAGAAACCACAAAGTTCAAATCGTAACAAAAGAGAGGTAAATATTTTCTGAAAATTAAAAATCTTTGGCCAAGTTTGGTAAATTAATTTTTGCTAATTGTCTTCAATATCTGTTTTCATTAATAATTAATTTTCTACCTTATCGGATTTCTTAATTTTTGGATATGTTCATTACTGTGACATGATAATTAAGTAGATACCATTGGTTTTACTTGAAATTCAATATTTCGAATTTTGCTATTATAATGAAGAAGAACCAAAATAACTTGTTTCATAATAAAATTTGATTTTCTTAGTTAAAAAAAAATACTTCATCAATTTATATGATTTTTGGAATACGACATCTTTGTTCCGTGACGAATACGTACATCATAACGATTTTCCTGTCTATTTGTAATAAGTGTAATACTAAATAAACACCTATTAACTTACAGTGAATACGGGAGGAAGGAGAAACGCACGGCATTATTTCATATCAAGGTGACATACGTAGAAAATTATCGCTTTAAAAAAATCAAATTTATTTTAATTAAAGTAAAGAAAAACGCACTTTTTACAATTATTTTATAGTGTATGAAATAAAAATAAATAAATAAATAAAATAATTTCATTGCGTTTTTTTTTTTTAAAATAATTTTTCCATATCTAAAAAGCAAAACAGGTTTGTCTTACAATCCAAAGAGATTTGAAAACGTGGTCAAAAATTCAAATATGTGACAAATGTTGTCAAAGGCAAAATTAGTTACTCTTCTACCTATTTTGTGCTCACTGCTCTCTTCACATGAATTCATAGTTTTTGATCGCAAGATCAAGGCTACTGCTTGCTCTACGAAATTGCTAGTGGCAGCCATCTTGATTTTTACTCATTTTAATCGTGCATTTCTCGAGTTCGTATGAGTAAAATAAATTCATCTTTGGTACTCCTTGGGCGTTGAGTTCCATGGCGGCCAACAGAAAAATTTAATGAGTAAATGTTTACTTTAACTACAACAGAACACCGACCAACAAATTTTTTTTTTTTAATTTTTTTTTTAAAGATTTTCGGGGTCGCTGACAACGAATCTGATATTCAAACCCGTCGCAAATTTACCGTTTGCATTGTATTATCCCCTGAACCCTCGCACTATTTTGTGCCAACTCATCGTCATCGTTTTCGTTTATGCTATTTCTTGCATGGACGCGCGTAGTAAAGTGACTGGTCACTTCGCGGAAGAATTTTTTAGCAGACATTTAAAATAACAGGAAAGTTTTCAAAAACAAAATGTAGTTCATTTTTCTGTGTTACGTAGTTTTTTTTATGCCTTTTTAATTGATCTAAAAAGATAAGTTTTCACGAGACGAGCGCGGTCTACAAAAGCATTTTTATTTTTCGTTTTTTAAATTATTTTGGAAGGTGGGGGTTCAATTATAAAACTCCTAAAATATTTAACAGATGATTTCTGCAGTTTAATTTACCGCTTTTCCGTAAGTAACGCGCCGACATACACCGAGCAGAAGAACTGTTTAATTTTTCACAAAAATTCTGTTTACATTGGGGGGTAGGGCGATAGATGGAGTTCTGCTCGGTGTATGTCGGCGCGTTACATACGGAAAAACGGTAAATTAAACTGCAGAAGCACATGTTAAATATTGTACGAGTTTTATAATTGAACCCCCCACCTTCCAAAAAAAAAAAATAAATAAATAAATAAAAATAATAAAAATAAATTAAAAAAAAAAAACGAAAAATAAAAATGCTGTTGTAGACCGCTCGCTCGTGAAAACTTATTTTTTTTAGATCAATTAAAAAAGCATAAAAAACTACGTAACACAGAAAAATGAACCACATTTTGTTTTTGAAAACTTTCCTATTATTTTAAATGTCTTCTAAAAAATTCTTCCGCGATGTGACAAGTGACCTTACTACGCGCGTCCATGCGCGAACGCAAGAATAGCATAAACGATGGCGATGAGTTGGCATAAAATAGTGTGAGGGTTCAGGGGTTAATACCATGCAAACGGTAAATTTGCGACGAGTTTGAATATCAGATTCGTTGTCAGCGACCCAGAAAACCTGTTGAAAACCAAATTTTATTGGTCGGTGCTCTATTGTAGTTAAAGTAAACATTTACTCATTAAATTTTTCTGCTGGTCGCCATGGAAATCAACGCCCAAGGAGTACCTAATCTTTTTCTCGAAATGACTCCTCATGTGATAATGTTTAATATAAGAAAAAACCCAAAGCATTTTTAATGTCCACAGACACTATTGAGTGACATTGCCCCTGCATTGGATGGGTTTCTAACAGTATTTTGTGTAAATTTTTTATTTTTAAGTAATTTTTTCATACATATGAAGTGAACAAGGTAGTTTGAGTTGATTGCTATTCGTCGTTGGTATTGTTCTTCAGCATTTTAGTTCATTTTTTTTTGGTACTTGTACAGTTTAATCTAGAAATTAAAAAATGAAAATATCGAAAAAAATTTAAATTGTACGTATCTGTTATGGAATGAAGTTCTCTGAAAAAAATAAATTCACTTAATTTCATCAAGTAGTTTTTTTTTTTTTTTTTTTTTTTTTTTTTTTTTTTTTTTTTACAGCGAAAAAACAATTTGTTATGATACCGAGCAAAAGGTTCGATTTTTAGGAAGAAAAGCTAGTATGAAAGATGGGGAGGGAGAGTCGGCGCTTTACAAGGAGTTATCTCCCCTGGGCATTTCTAAAATTTAAACAAATTTTTTTTAAAAATCCAAGATGCCTGCCTTCAACTCGCTCTCATAAAAACGTGTTTTTCCGCTGTAAAAAAAAAAACACAAACAAAAAAAAAAAAAAAAACTACTCGATCAAATTAAGTGAAAAATTTTTTTTTTCGAAATCTTCGAAAACGGATACGTACACTATAACCTTTATTTTTTTTTTTCTTTCGATATTTTCATTTTTTTTTTTATGTCTGGATTAAACTGTACAAGTACCCGTTTGGTAATTATAAAGGAGTCTCTGATATTTGAATGAATATTTAAATGTCATTGATATCCTCTGATGATGATCCTGTCTCCTTTATATACATATTTTTCTTTCCTTAGGACAATAATAGCAATGAAAAGAGGTCATATAATACATGCATTAATTTTATTAAAAAAAAAACAACAACAAAAAAAACGAAGTATATTTTTCTTTTAAGGACACTGAACTGTGCTATATAATCTTGGGCATTTTTTGCATTTGAATCGATTATATCAGGAGTTTCTCTAGGTACGGCAATAATGGCGGAAAAATGATAGGGGACATAGTTTTGAAAGCTGGTTTATTATAATTTTTTTGTAGGTTTCCGACGACATTTTGATCGTATTTGAAAGATTAAAAACTAAACTTAATTTCCAAAAGAAAGAAAACAATATTTGTACACGTGAAAAAAAAAAAGTTATAATGAAGAATGTTTTCATGGCAACATTCAGAAACTAACAAGTTCAACTAAATTTTGAAGTTAAAAAACCCTCAACGATAAATATTAGTTTTCTGGGTCTATTTCAAAGATAATGTCCTAAGATATAAAATTAAACACAAAAACACCTTTTTTTGTACAAAAAATAGTTTAATTAGCACCCACCCCTACCCCCACCAAAGTGAGAGATTCTGGCTTTGCACAAACAAAAACAAATTCGTCTAAGAATGAATTCTACGGGAGCTCAAAATGCCAGAAAGTGAAAAAGCTGTCAGGGAGGCAAGGAGTACTGCTTTTTTTTCTTTTCTATTTTTCTCAGTCGTGCATCTGTACATTCCTGTCGTTAACGTTTGTATAAGTTTTACCATCTTTTAATTCAATTATTTTTCTGTGTTTCTGCTCTTAATTTTTTTAAAACTTTTTTATATTTTTTTAAGATTATATAAAAATTATGTTACGCTGAAAGTTACACGTTCATTCAGCAAGGAAAATATTAGAATCTTATATATAAAAAATATGCGAAAAATATGATCTAAAAAAAAAAAAAATAAAAGAGGAAATATTTTTGGCAATTATGATTTTTTGTGTGAAAATATTAAATAAAAAAAAGCTTAATTCAATGATAATATCGGTAGTTCAAGAAGTTATTTTTCTTCAAGTTATATCGAATTTATTAATACAGCCTTTAGGGGCTTTTTTTTTCGTAATTTTCTGAAAAACCCCCTCAACTTTTTTTCATTGTTATAATTAACGATGCTTTATTTTCATTTAAAAAAAGCAAAAGTAAATTCATTCATTTTTTTTTTTTTTTTTTACTACTGAAAACCATCACTTTAGTAAAGGTGTTTTTTGTTTAAACAATTTCCACTAGGATTCAAATAAAAATCACAGGTTCATTATATTCCGTGAACATTATTTGATAAATACTAAAATTTCATTAAAATTGGTAAATTTCCTGATTTTTGGTGAATTTTTAAGTAAAAGGGAGGGGTCAAAATGTTTATACATTTTGAACATCGGCTATTCATTTTGCACGTACCTGAGTCTCCAAAGTTTTCGAACGGGGGAAAAGAGGCCCATTATTGCTGACTTTCTAGAGCTATGCAGGCCAAAATAGTAATAAAAAAAGAGTGATATGGACATGTTTTATACTGTTTTGCTTATTAGCTTTGCTGTTCTGTGAAATTTGTTCTCTAAAACCTTTTTCTTTTAATCATTTTTTTTTGAATGAAAAGAAAAATCACCGCACTCGCACTATTTTTACACATTTCCAATGCTTAAAAATTTTCCTGAATATTTTACGTTTTCTGTAAGAGCTCTGTAGGTTGGATTAAAAACTTTGGCGGGTCGGAGCTGGTCTACGGGCCATAGTTTTGAGATCCGTGGATTATATGATAGTTACTATCATTATGACAATCATTTATTTATTTATTTATAATTATTCTGTTTTTACGGCATTTTTTTTTTTTATAATTATTTACATAAATAAATAAATACTGTCCAAGGGAAACAATTCTGCATTTGCTATTGCGAGTAATCTCCCTTGAATTTTCTTTTCGTGTGATTTTTTTTCTTTCTCTTTATTATGTTACTTTTAAATTTATTATTTGGGCGCACGTATGGAAGCGGTACGCTCTCTTTATTTATTTTCCTCTTTTTATTTTTTTTTAATTTTTTTCAGCGGATTATTATTGAATGGACACTAGTCTACCGGATTCTCAAAAAAAATTTTTTTAAGTCAATATTTTAATATTTGTAGAGGATGCCAGTTTCTAATGCAACGTTCTACATTTTTTTTGTTTGTTTCATGTGCAGCCTTTTTTTTTTTTTAGACTATTTTAAAAAGCGAAATTAAAAAAAAAAAAAGAAAAGCTGAACTGATTTAAAAAGGCTAAATTCGCAAAATTTGGCTTAAAATCATCGATTGGTTCTAAAATAGGTGATCAATTTACAAGAACGTTGCATTAGAAACTGAACACCCTCTACAGTTGACTTAAATTTTTTTTAGGTTAATCTTGGAGACTAGTGTCTATTCGATAATAATCTGCTGAGAAAATTGAAAAAGGATGAAAATTAAAAAAAAATTCAGAGGGGGGGTACTGCTTCTATATGTGTGATAATATGTCATTCAGATTGGATAGCTAAGTACAGTCAGTATTATCCAAAGACCTCTACAATCGTACTGAAACAAAACCACGGAGTATCCAAAGAAAGTCGGAGATTACATCTGCCAAAACGTGAGAACAACACTTAAGATGAGAACAGTAGTTCGAATAATACAAATGATACAAAATATTTTTCCCGTACTTTTCTTTCATTACTTCACAGATTATACAGTAGCTTCCAAAACTAAGGGACAAAATTTTAAAACCTAATATTTGTTAGAAGTAACAACCGTGAAAAGCTGAAATTTTGACAACTGGTAGTCGTTATCATCCATAATAATATACTAAAATTTGAATCATTTGCAAAGGAAAGAAAAATAATTATAACAAATATTTATTTATTTTCAAAGTTGAAACGTCCAAAAGTAAGGGACTAAATTGAGAAAAACAATGTAAACAGTATTCTATATTCAAATTTTTTGATTTCCTCTAAAGAATAAGTCTTACTTAGTCATTTGTAAACGTTGCATCAACCAGCACCATAGTGAAACGGCAAAAACTTGATTACTCTGTGAGACAAGCTATTGTGAAGCTACACAAGGAAAAACAAAACTTCAGTAAGAGAAGAATGAATAATGCAGCATATGTCATTAAAGGACTGTTTTAAGTCTTGCACAGAAATCAAAAGAGTTATAAATAATACCTCATGTGTTAATGTGTTAATACAGACTGTTTCTAGACGACTGCAAGAAATAGGGCTGTTTAATCAAACCCCACGGAAGAAACCATTTGTTAGTTTGAAGAATAATTTGCAAACAGGTATGTAATTTGGACATAGGAAAATTGGGCAAAAGTATTTTTCAGTGATGAAAGCAAGTTTAATTCATTTGGAAATGATGGAAAAAACAATATAAAGAGATGTATTGGTGAAAGATTAAGTGCAAAGTGTACTAAGAAAACTGTTAAGTTTGGGGGCGGAAGCGTCATGGTATTTGGAATGTTTTCTAGCCAAGGTACAACGCCTCTTGTCTGGTTACAAACTCGTGTAAACGCACAGATCTATAAAAACATTGTTCAAGATCATATGCCAATCATACAGAATTCAGGTTTCGATAAGGCTAACTTTATGCAAGATAATGCCCCATGTCACAAGGCAAAAGTGGTAATGAGTTACTTTAGCGAGCAAAATTTCGAAATAATGGATTGACCACCACAAAGTCCTGACTTAAATCCAATAGAAAATCTTTGGAAGACCTTAGGAATGGAAGTTATGGAAAGAATCCCACTAACATAGAGGATTTGTGGGTGAAGCTTCAAGAAGAATGGTCTAAAATTAGTATTGAGGATTGTCAAGAACTGATTCGTTCTTGTAGTCGAAGATTGAGAGCAAGGGCTCATTTACTAAATATTGATTGTACATGTATTTTTATTGTTTTTTGGCTTTTTATATTGTTTTTCTCAGTTTTATCCTTTACTCTTGGACTTTCCTATTTTGAAAATAAATAAATAATTGTTTTAATTCTTTTTCTATTCTTTGCAAATGATTCAAATTTTAGTATGTTATTATGGATGATAACAACTACCAGTTGTCAAAATTTCAGCTTTTCACAGTTATTTCTAACAAATAGGTTCTAAAATTTTATCCTTTAATTTTGGACGTTACTGTATATTCATATCCTTGTACATGTTAATTTGACAAATTCGTATATTTCTATACATCACTACCGTGATATGGTCATTACTGATGCATTAGACATGCTTAGAGGTGGTTATCGCTGCTGGAAAGTAAGCTGGATTCCAGTAAATATATTTCGATTCTTTATATCTCAAACTTATCATTGTTGTTTTTAATTATTCTTCTGTCCAAGATTAAAAGAAAGAAAATTCCAATATTATACAAGAATGCCTTCTTTTGGTAAAATAATGGTTTAATTTATAGAAGACTAGCGGGGGTACCCAGCGCTGCCCGGGTGTTGGGCGGGGGAATCAAAACAAAAGAATAAGCGAAGTAACAACCCTGTTTAAATATTATATATATAAAAAAAAAACAATGTTAAAACTTCTTTAAAAAAATCGTTGCTCAGGTGTTTGTGTTGAGGGGGGGGGCTTAAAAAAAACAGTTTTGGTAAGTAGTTAGAATCGAACCCGAAGCCTTGAGGCGAAGGTGGAAAAGAAAGTGTGCAAAAAAACTTGACACGTTACCCGCTCGGCCAGCAAGAAAGAGTAACTGAAACACGTTTGAATTTTAAAAAGAATTGACACGTGCCCGCAATAAAAGTTAACTCCGCTCCTTCTTTTTGACCTCATTTATGAGGTCAAATAGAAGTAGCGGAGCTAACTTTTACTGCGGGGCAGCTTTTGGGTTTGTTTGTTTTCCCAAGATGTTGGGGAGGGAGAAACCATCTCCCCATAAAAAGGGGATTGTCCAAATTGAATAGCAATTGTCTGATGTAAGGAGTTTGGCCCCACATTGATCAAAGCTGATTGCTTCTGGACGTTCCCCAGTGAGATTGGCGGGAACAATTCTTAGCTTCAAATTAGTGTCGGTTTTATACAAAAAAGCTGAACAAACACAAGACGGGCTGAAATAGCAAGAATTTTGTAAAAATCGACGTAAATAAATCTAGATGCAACGCACATTCGCAAATCGTACATATTATGATCTAGGGGCTATATAAACACTTCGAAGACATAGTACCCCCCCCCCGAGAATAGCGGCGAAAAAAGCCTTTTCGAGACATACAAAAATGCGCACGCCGCATTTGCCTTTTATTTATATATATAAAAGCGAAAATGTGTGTAAGCATGTTCGCTTTTTGTGTATGTCCAAGAAAGGTTTTTTCTCCGAGAAGCGGTCGGTTGGCTCACAACTTCTTAAAACTTTTTATATCACATATAAATCATAATATCTATTAGTTAACAACGGAGGTCGCCTGTTTATTTAATTTGCTTGACTTTGGAAAGATAAATATTCAACATTTTTTGCTCCTTATATCAGACAATTGCATGTGGATTAGGCTTTTTCGTATAATAAAAGCGATACTAATTCTGGCGGTATTTTTCCGGTCGCTATCGCTGGAAATGTCCGAAAGCAATCAGATTTGATCAATGTGGAAATATTTTCCTTATATCAGACAATTGCTATTCAATTTGGACAATCCCCTTTTTATGGGGAGCTGGTCCCCCCCCCCCCCCCGACATCTTGGGAAAATAAAAATAAAAAAAGCGTTCCCGCAGTAAATGAAATACTACCCCGCAGTCAAAGTTGACCTCAATAAGTCATTAAAACGTGCACCTGCCAATTCTAAATAGTTAAATAAATTCAAACGTGTTTCCGTTTGTATTTCACGGTGGCCCAATGGTTAACGCTGCACGTTTTTTTTTTTTTTCACACTTTAATTTCCAACTTTGCCTCAAGGGTTTGGGTTCGATCCTCATACTTACCTACCAAAACTTTTTTTTTATTTTAACACCCGGGCAACGCCGGGTACCCCCCGCTAGTATGTATAGAAAACTGGAAATTCAGAATCGTAACTCATTGTTCTAAGGGAGGAAACTCTATTTTACTACAGAAGTTGAAAAATAAAAATGATTTTTTTCTCACAATTACTCAAGCATTTTGAAAAAAATCACAATATCGTCACATTTTACATTTTTTTTTGTTGTTATTGGTGATATAAAACTTTGTTACGTTGAATAGAGTAGTTGAAAAAAAAATCATTTTTTCTTACAATTCTTAGTAAAATAAAGTTACTTCCTTAGAACAATGAGTTAAGATTCTGATTGCCAGAAAATTTATGCTATGTAGAAAAGAGAAGTGATCATTTTCTTTTTAAAGATAGAAATCTCTCCAGGCAAGGCATGAAGCCACTTCATGTAAGGAGTTAAACAAAAAAAAAAAGAAGAAGAAAACACTACTTCAAAGTCAAAAACTAACCAAGGATAAGTGTCAAGTGGATAGATTCGACCCATAAAACAGCAATTCTTTCCCCTTAGTCAGAAACATTGCTAATGGAATGTGAGAACTAAGGGAAAAAGTAAGGGTAGCGAGAGTTATGAGGCTGCTAAAAGTGAACTGAAAATCGACTTTCTACTTTTTGTCTTACCAGACTTTGAAAGACCCATCACTGAAAAGAACTTTGCTTTCTTCCTCTAAGGGTGCCTAACATGGAATAGAATTTCTATGAACAATTTCTTTTCAAGAACTCCTTATCGTTGGAACATATTACCACATAACTAATTCCCTACAGGCTACAACATGGTCATCTTCAAGTCTAATGCAAACAAATACTTGTCATAAATTGTTCTCATAAGTAACCAACATTTTCTTCTTTCCATTAATCATGTTTAATTTTATAATATTCTTCATAACCTAACTGAAAATCCGTCCATCTCATTAAACCTTATCCTCGAGTAGCTTTTGAGCCACTGGTGACGCATTCGATAAACAAAAACACAAAGAAAGAAGCAGCATTCTAAATAATGAAATTGTTCTTGACGAGATAAAGCTGGCATATAACGCATGTCTCCTTCCATTTCAGAGTGGTTGGTAAGGTTGTTAATGGAGTTGAAGTCGATTTTGTTGTCGTTTAGAAAATCTCCACATATGATGTCAAGCCTGTATAAGGTAAGTAAAAGATGGACTGTGCTTAATAAAGTGCAGAAACGTAGCTGTAATTTGATTGGTCATACCCTTTTCTTCTTCTCTGCAATTTCTTTCTCTCTCTCACACACACACACATACACACAGACGTGATGTTGCTAGTCTCAGTCTTTTTTGTAAATACTATGATGTCATGTGTTCTTCAGAATCGTCTCATCTGTTCCCTGCTTCTTTTGTTCCAGCTTGTTTGACTCGTTGGTCTAGTGGTCTCCATCGACTCACTGTTCTGAGACCTCATTGTAATACAGCTTCCTATCCCAGTAGCTTCTTTGCAAGAACTGCAGGCATGTGGAACTATCCTCTTGCTGACTGTTTTCCTCCTAACTATGGCCTTGATCTTTTGAAGATTAAAGTTGATAGATATCTCCTGTCTTTGTGATAACTGTCTTTCATTTTTTTTTTTTAGTTTTTCTTTTTTAGCTCCCTACATCAAGTGGTTTCATGCCTTGTCTGAAGCGATTCCCATTAATAAAATAAAATAAAAACATAAGTTAAAGAAAAACAAAACAACTTAAATTTTGTAGTAAGTTGATTTGGCACAAGTGTTATTGCAGAAGAACTGCAGTCGGCCCTATTTTGGAGAATCAACTGACATGCCATCTCAACAGATTCACGATTTTTTTCAGCATGAATATGTCACTAGATTTTTGTTAGCTCTTTCCATATCATATGATAGCATGGTGAAACATTTTACTGTTCGTTCACTTTCTGGTGAGTTTTAATTTTTTTTCACCACTTATCAAGGCTAGGAGGCCACTCGAGGATAAGGGTTAATGAGTATACAGTTGTCGATGAGAGAATATTGTAGTAATCATTAGTATTGGAAATTTGGTAAATTGGATTACTTAAGGGGATGGCTCATCAAGAACTTGTTCACATTGGACTTGAAGACGACCATATTGTAGTCAGTTGGAAAGAAGGAAAATGGAACAGAGTTCCACAGGCGTGCAGCTCTAAGAAAGAAGCTTTGTTCATGGAATCTACATTTAGATTTAAGCACAGATAAAAAGTGGGGGAAATTATTGATAGTGGTTTCAGCTAGACAAGTGTTTTTTTGTGAAAGTCAGGCCGGGGAATCATAGATTAGAGCTCAGACGAGCAGTCGCCATAAAAATAACGATGGTGAGTTTAAATTATTTGTTAAGTAATTTCCTTCTATAAAATTGTCAATAAAGTACACACACGCACACATATATTAGTGATGTGACGATTCCAAAATTTTTTCCGATTCTGATACAAATTACCGATTCTCTTCTAAATTCCTGATTTCAATTCTTTTAAAGTACTGATTCTGATTATTTTAAAATTTCTTAACATTTAACATTCGATGCTTTTTAAAAATCTTCAAATGACTGTACCTCAAAGTGTAATGTCTGCATATATTTTGCAAAATGTGAAAATACAATTTGAAGGGAGGGGCGTAAATTACAGGAGTAGATCTTTCTAAATATTTTATCTAATGTTTTCTTTGTAATTGATTGAAAATTGTGAGACAAGATTTGTTTTTCTTTTAAAACAAATTGACCAGGCTATTGAAATAGGTGAAGAGTACTGGAAATCTGAGGAGACTTGTTGTCACTCAGACTCCAGGGAACACCACAAGTTGTTTTTAAAGAGCAATCTTTGATGATGGGTTGTGTGACTACTCTTAGTGAGTAAATAATAATAATAATAATAATAATAATAATAATAATAGCAAAAAGATTAATACCTTTATCTAAATCACTCCCTCAAAATGAGCTTCTATTTTTTTTTTTTTAGATGATTATCGGTGGAAAGAAAAAAACCCCCAATTATTTTAGAATTTCCAATAGGAAAGCACTTTCACACATAAATTTAACGTAAAATGATAATTATTTCAGGCCCATTTTAACTTTTTAAACTTGTCTATTCGCTCTAAAATCGATACAAAATATTGGTAGAACATAACACTTTCGCACGATTGTTGACATTTATTTAATGTGCTTCTACCAGTCTCTTTAATTTTCGATTTGGAGCCCTTGTGAAGAGCTTATGGATTGACATTATTTTATTCTAACTAAACAGTGAACACTAAGTTATTATTATTTTTTTTTTTTTTAACTAAAAATATGCTTTAAAATAAGTTAAAACGCAAATAAATTTATCCAGGTAGGTAGAAGAGTCTTGCCTTTGGTAACATTTATTTGTTGCATATTTGTTTTTCATCTCTATTTTTTTTTCTGTTAATTACAGTAAAAAATGTCGGAATCTCATTCTACTTTAGGTAATGTCTAAGTTTAAATGTAGATATAATTTCATTTTTAATTCGGAAAATGATTTTGATAAAGTGAAGAAGGACCATAAACATTAATTATTTCAGAAGAAGCCGAGGACAGACAACAACAGTGACCATACGACGCCAACCAGATTAAAAAACCTCATCCAAAGCATTTTAAATCAAGTGTGAACTCTTTGAAACGTTTAGCGACTATGTGCAAAGTTTAGAAAGGAATGTTTTCAGTAATCTATATATATAAAAGCCAAAAATCTGTGTGTATGTATGTATGTATGTATGTTTGTTTGTAACACTAAAACTTTTGACAGACGGAACCAAAGTTGACAAATGTGGTATCATATTGAAGCTCCATCACCCGGATGACAAATATCGAAATTTCACGTCAAACGGACAACTAGAAGGGGGTGAACTGATCATTTTTCTCCCAGGGGGGCCCCCAAAAAAACCTGTCATTTTAACGTTATTCATTACGTGTCACGTGACGTGACGTCAGCTCAGTAAAATGTCGGCTGCGCTTAGGTACATTAAAGCTGCCTTCGAGGAGTAATTGATCTTATAACACAGTTAAATATTAGTTTTCGACTCGAACCGTTATTACCATCGGATTTATCGCACTCCAAAAAGGAAAATCCCAAAATTACACGAAAATTGACGTAGGGAAAATGTTTTTATTTTTGCTTGAAGTTTTTAACCGGCGAAGGTGAATTTGCACTTTGTTATAGTTTACCATGTAAACAAAGCTTTAGCCATTTTGTTTTTACTTTCTAACTCTGTAAAACTGGAAGGGGGAGGGGTGGGTATCAGTATGAGGCCGCTTAAATACACGAAAATTAGGTCGCGTGCACAGTTTTCCCAAGCACTCTTTCTCTCTCTCTCGCCGTCTTTCTCTCTCTCTCTCTCGCCGTCTTTCTCTCTCTCTCTCGCCGTCTTTCTCTCTCTCTCGCCGTCTTTCTCTTCTCTCTCTCGCTGTCTTTCTCTTCTCTCTCTCTCTCGCTGTCTTTCTCTTCTCTCTCTCTCACCCTCTTCTCTCTCTCTACCTCTTTCCTAACTCTCTCTCTATCACCATATTTCTCTCTCTCTCTCTCTCTCACTCTCTTCTCTCTCTCTAGACCTCTTTCTCTTCTCTCTCTCTCTCACCCACATTCTCTTCTTTCTCTCTCTCACACTCTTTATCTTCTCTCTCTCTCACCCTGTTTCTCTTCTCTCTATATTATCACTTATCAAGGCCAATAGGCAACTCGACGATCAACTCGACGATGAGAGTTCAAACGTGCACAGTAGTCAAATTTTGGAAAGAGGATGGAACAACTGCCTCTCTCTCACACTCTTTATCTCTCTCTATCTCTCTTACCCTGTTTCTCTTCTCTCAATATTAGCACTTATCAAGGCCAATAGGCAACTCGAGGATCAACTCGATGATGAGAGTTCAAACGTGCACAGTAGTCAAACTTGGGAAAGAGGATGGAACAACTTTCTCTTCTGCCTCTCTCTAACACTCATCTTCTCTCTCTCACCCTGTTTCTCTTCTCTCTATATTAGCACTTATCAAGGCCAATAGGCAACTCGAGGATAAACTCGACGATGAGAGTTCAAACGTGCACAGTAGTCAAATTTGGGAAAGAGGATGGAACAACTTTCTCTTCTGCCTCCCTCTCACACTCTTTATCTTCTCTCTCTCTCTCACCCTGTTTCTCTTCTCTCTATATTAGCACTTATCAAGGCCAATAGGCAACTCGAGGATTTTGTTTTTACTTTCTAACTCTGTAAAACTGGAAGGGGGAGGGGTGGGTATCAGTATGAGGCCGCTTAAATACACGAAAATTAGGTCGCGTGCACAGTTTTCCCAAGCACTCTTTCTCTCTCTCTCTCTCTCTCGCCATCTTTCTCTCTCTCGCCGTCTTTCTCTCTCTCTCTCGCCGTCTTTCTCTCTCTCTCACCGTCTTTCTCTTCTCTTTCCCTCTCGCCGTCTTTCTCTTCTCTCTCTCTCACGCCGTCTTTCTCTTCTCTCTCTCTCGCCGTCTTTCTCTTCTCTCTCTCTCCCTTTCTCTTCTCTCTCTCTCTACCTCTTTCCTAACTCTCTCTCTATCACCATATTTCTCTCTCTCACTCTCTTCTCTCTCTCTCTCTCTCTCTCTAGACCTCTTTCCCTTCTCTCTCTCTCACCCACATTCTCTTTTTTCTCTCTCTCACCCTCTTTATCTACTCTCTCTCTTACCCTCTTTCCCTTCTATCTATATTAGCACTTATCAAGGCCAATAGGCAACTCGAGGATGAGAGTTCAAACGTGCACAGTATTCAAATTTGGGAAAGAGGATGGAACAACTTTCTCTTCTGCCTCTCTCTCACACTCTTTATCTTCTCTCTCTCTCACCCTGTTTCTCTTTTCTCTATATTAGCACTTATCAAGGCCAATAGGCAACTCGAGGATCAACTCGACGATGAGAGTTCAAACGTGCACAGTAGTCAAATTTGGGAAAGAGGATGGAACAACTTTCTCTTCTGCCTCTCTCTCACACTCTTTATCTTCTCTCTCTCTCTAACCCTGTTTCTCTTCTCTCTATATTAGCACTTATCAAGGCCAATAGGCAACTCGAGGATCAACTCGACGATGAGATTTCAAACGTGCACAGTAGTCAAATTTGGGAAAGAGGATGGAACAACTTTCTCTTCTGCCTCTCTCTCACACTCTTTATCTTCTCTCTCTCTCTCATCCTGTTTCTCTTCTCTCTATATTAGCACTTATCAAGGCCAATAGGCAACTCGAGGATCAACTCGACAATGAGAGTTCAAACGTGCACAGTAGTCAAATTTGGGAAAGAAGATGGAACAACTTTCTCTTCTGCCTCTCTCTCACACTCTTTATCTTCTCTCTCTCTCTCACCCTGTTTCTCTTCTCTCTATATTAGCACTTATCAAGGCCAATAGGCAACTCGAGGATTTTGTCTTTACTTTCTAACTCTGTAAAACTGGAAGGGGGAGGGGTGGGTATCAGTATGAGGCCGCTTAAATACACGAAAATTAGGTCGCGTGCACAGTTTTCCCAAGCACTCTTTCTCTCGCTCTCTCTCTCTCCATCTTTCTCTCTCTCTCTCTCTCGCCGTCTTTCTCTCTCTCTCTCGCCGTCTTTCTCTCTCTCTCTCGCCGTCTTTCTCTCTCTCTCGCCGTCTTTCTCTTCTCTTTCCCTCTCGCCGTCTTTCTCTTCTCTTTCCCTCTCGCCGTCTTTCTCTTCTCTCTCCCTCTCGCCGTCTTTCTCTTCTCTCTCTCTCTCGCCGTCTTTCTCTTCTCTCTCTCTCTCGCCGTCTTTCTCTTCTCTCTCTCTCACTCCCTTTCTCTTCTCTCTCTCTCACCCTCTTCTCTCTCTCTCTACCTCTTTCCTAACTCTCTCTCTATCACCATATTTCTCTCTCTCTCTCACTCTCTTCTCTCTCTCTCTCTAGACCTCTTTCTCTTCTCTCTCTCTCTCACCCAAATTCTCTTCTTTCTCTCTCTCACCCTCTTTATCTACTCTCTCTCTTACCCTCTTTCCCTTCTATCTATATTAGCACTTATCAAGGCCAATAGGCAACTCGAGGATGACAGTTCAAAAGTGCACAGTAGTCACATTTGGGAATGAGGATGGAACAACTTTAACGGGAGGATTAGTTATTCAACGACACCAACCTATTTTGTTATATATATATATACATTTTGTAGAAACTATATATATTACCACTTATCAAGGCCCATAGGCCACTCGAGGATGAGAGTTTAAAAGTGCAGAGTAGTCAAATTCAGGAAGGAGGATGGAACCGCTATAACAAGAGATTGAGTTATTCAGCGACTCCAACCTATTTTGTTATATACATATATGTTCTATCTATATTAGCACTTATCAAGGCCAATAGGCAACTCGAGGGTGAGAGTTCAAACGTGCACAGTAGTCAAATTTGGGAAAGAGGATGGAACAACTTTCTCTTCTGCCTCTCTCTCACCCTCTTTATCTTCTCTCTCTCTCTCACCCTGTTTCTCTTCTCTCTATATTAGCACTTATCAAGGCCAATAGGCAACTCGAGGATCAACTCGACGATGAGAGTTCAAACGTGCACAGTAGTCAAATTTGGGAAAGAGGATGGAACAACTTTCTCTTCTGCCTCTCTCTCACACTCTTTATCTACTCTCTCTCTCACACCGTTTCTCTTCTCTCTATATTAGCACTTATCAAGGCCAATAGGAAACTCGAGGATCAATTCGACAATGAGAGTTCAAACGTGCAGAGCAGTCAAATTTGGGAAAGAAGATGAAACAATTTTCTCTTCTGCCTCTCTCTCACACTCTTTATCTTCTCTCTCTCTCTAACCCTGTTTCTCATCTCTCTATATTAGCACTTATCAAGGCCAATAGGCAACTCGAGGATCAACTCGACGATGAGAGTTCAAACGTGCACAGTAGTCAAATTTGGGAAAGAGGATGGAACAACTTTCTCTTCTGCCTCTCTCTCACACTCTTTATCTTCTCTCTCTCTCTCACCCTGTTTCTCTTCTCTCTGTGTTAGCACTTATCAAGGCCAATAGGCAACTCGAGGATCAACTCGACGATGAGAGTTCAAACGTGCACAGTATTCAAATTTGGGAAAGAGGATGGAACAACTTTCTCTTCTGCCTCTCTCTCACACTCTTTATCTTCTCTCTCTCTCACCCTGTTTCTCTTCTCTCTATATTAGCACTTATCAAGGCCAATAGGAAACTCGAGGATCAATTCGACAATGAGAGTTCAAACGTGCACAGTAGTCAAATTTGGGAAAGAAGATGGAACAACTTTCTCTTCTGCCTCTCTCTCACACTCTTTATCTTCTCTCTCTCTCTAACCCTGTTTCTCTTCTCTCTATATTAGCACTTATCAAGGCCAATAGGCAACTCGAGGATCAACTCGACGATGAGAGTTCAAACGTGCACGGTAGTCAAATTTGGGAAAGAGGATGAAACAACTTTCTCTTCTGCCTCTCTCTCACACTCTTTATCTTCTCTCTCTCTCTCTCACCGTGTTTCTCTTCTCTCTATATTAGCACTTATCAAGGCCAATAGGCAACTCGAGGATCAACTCGACAATGAGAGTTCAAACGTGCACAGTAGTCAAACTTGGGAAAGAGGATGGAACAACTTTCTCTTCTGCCTCTCTCTAACACTCATCTTCTCTCTCTCACCCTGTTTCTCTTCTCTCTATATTAGCACTTATCAAGGCCAATAGGCAACTCGAGGATAAACTCGACGATGAGAGTTCAAACGTGCACAGTAGTCAAATTTGGGAAAGAGGATGGAACAACTTTCTCTTCTGCCTCTCTCTCACACTCTTTATCTTCTCTCTCTCTCTCACCCTGTTTCTCTTCTCTCTATATTAGCACTTATCAAGGCCAATAGGCAACTCGAGGATTTTGTTTTTACTTTCTAACTCTGTAAAACTGGAAGGGGGAGGGGTGGGTATCAGTATGAGGCCGCTTAAATACACGATAATTAGGTCGCGTGCACAGTTTTCCCAAGCACTCTTTCTCTCTCTCTCTCGCCATCTTTCTCTCTCTCGCCGTCTTTCTCTCTCTCTCTCGCCGTCTTTCTCTCTCTCTCACCGTCTTTCTCTTCTCTTTCCCTCTCGCCGTCTTTCTCTTCTCTCTCTCTCACGCCGTCTTTCTCTTCTCTCTCTCTCTCTCGCCGTCTTTCTCTTCTCTCTCTCTCTACCTCTTTCCTAACTCTCTCTCTATCACCATATTTCTCTCTCTCACTCTCTTCTCTCTCTCTCTCTCTCTCTAGACCTCTTTCCCTTCTCTCTCTCTCACCCACATTCTCTTTTTTCTCTCTCTCACCCTCTTTATCTACTCTCTCTCTTACCCTCTTTCCCTTCTATCTATATTAGCACTTATCAGGGCCAATAGGCAACTCGAGGATCAACTCGACGATGAGATTTCAAACGTGCACAGTAGTCAAACTTGGGAAAGAGGATGGAACAACTTTCTCTTCTGCCTCTCTCTCACACTCTTTATCTTCTCTCTCTCTCTCTCATCCTGTTTCTCTTCTCTCTATATTAGCACTTATCAAGGCCAATAGGCAACTCGAGGATCAACTCGACAATGAGAGTTCAAACGTGCACAGTAGTCAAATTTGGGAAAGAAGATGGAACAACTTTCTCTTCTGCCTCTCTCTCACACTCTTTATCTTCTCTCTCTCTCTCACCCTGTTTCTCTTCTCTCTATATTAGCACTTATCAAGGCCAATAGGCAACTCGACGATCAACTCGACGATGAGAGTTCAAACGTGCACAGTAGTCAAATTTGGGAAAGAGGATGGAACAACTTTCTCTTCTGCCTCTCTCTCACACTCTTTATCTTCTCTCTCTCTCTCACCCTGTTTCTCTTCTCTCTATATTAGCACTTATCAAGGCCAATAGGCAACTCGAAGATCAACTCAACGATGAGAGTTCAAACGTGCACAGTAGTCAAACTTGGGAAAGAGGATGGAACAACTTTCTCTTCTGCCTCTCTCTCACACTCTTTATCTTCTCTCTCTCTCACCCTGTTTCTCTTCTCTCTATATTAGCACTTATCAAGCCCAATAGGCAACTCGAGGATCAACTCGACGATGAGAGTTCAAACGTGCACAGTAGTCAAATTTGGGAAAGAGGATGAAACAACTTTCTCTTCTGCCTCTCTCTCACACTCTTTATCTTCTCTCTCTCTCTCACCCTGTTTCTCTTCTCTCTATATTAGCACTTATCAAGGCCAATAGGCAACTCGAGGATTTTGTTTTTACTTTCTAACTCTGTAAAACTGGAAGGGGGAGGGGTGGGTATCAGTATGAGGCCGCTTAAATACACGAAAATTAGGTCGCGTGCACAGTTTTCCCAAGCACTCTTTCTCTCTCTCTCTCTCTCTCTCTCCATCTTTCTCTCTCTCTCTCTCGCCGTCTTTCTCTCTCTCTCTCGCGCCGTCTTTCTCTCTCTCTCTCGCCGTCTTTCTCTCTCTCTCTCTCTCTCTCGCCGTCTTTCTCTTCTCTTTCCCTCTCGCCGTCTTTCTCTTCTCTTTCCCTCTCGCCGTCTTTCTCTTCTCTCTCTCTCTCGCCGTCTTTCTCTTCTCTCTCTCTCTCTCGCCGTCTTTCTCTTCTCTCTCTCTCTCTCGCCGTCTTTCTCTTCTCTCTCTCTCACTCCCTTTCTCTTCTCTCTCTCTCACCCTCTTCTCTCTCTCTACCTCTTTCCTAACTCTCTCTCTATCACCATATTTCTCTCTCTCTCTCTCACTCTCTTCTCTCTCTCTCTCTAGACCTCTTTCTCTTCTCTCTCTCTCTCACCCAAATTCTCTTCTTTCTCTCTCTCACCCTCTTTATCTACTCTCTCTCTTACCCTCTTTCCCTTCTATCTATATTAGCACTTATCAAGGCCAATAGGCAACTCGAGGATGACAGTTCAAAAGTGCACAGTAGTCACATTTGGGAATGAGGATGGAACAACTTTAACGGGAGGATTAGTTATTCAACGACACCAACCTATTTTGTTATATATATATATACATTTTGTAGAAACTATATATATTACCACTTATCAAGGCCCATAGGCCACTCGAGGATGAGAGTTTAAAAGTGCACAGTAGTCAAATTCGGGAAGGAGGATGGAACCGCTATAACAAGAGATTGAGTTATTCAGCGACTCCAACCTATTTTGTTATATACATATATGTTCTATCTATATTATCACTTATCAAGGCCAATAGGCAACTCGAGGGTGAGAGTTCAAACGTGCACAGTAGTCAAATTTGGGAAAGAGGATGGAACAACTTTCTCTTCTGCCTCTCTCTCACCCTCTTTATCTTCTCTCTCTCTCACCCTGTTTCTCTTCTCTCTATATTAGTACTTATCAAGGCCAATAGGCAACTCGAGGATTACAGTTCAAAAGTGCACAGTAGTCAAATTTGGGAAAGAGGATGGAACAACTTTAACGGGAGGATGAGTTATTCAATGACACCAACCTATTTTGTTATATATATATATATACATTTTGTAGAAACTATATATATTACCACTTATCAAGGCCCATAGGCCACTCGAGGATGAGAGTGTAAAAGTGCACAGTAGTCAAATTCGGGAAGGAGGATTGAACCGCTATAACATGAGATTGAGTTATTCAGCGACTACAACCTATTTTGTTATATATATATATTCTATCTATATTAGCACTTATCAAGGCCAATAGGCAACTCGAGGATGAGAGTTCAAACGTGCACAGTAGTCAAATTTGGGAAAGAGGATGGAACAACTTTCTCTTCTGCCTCTCTCTCACACTCTTTATCTTCTCTCTCTCTCACCCTGTTTCTCTTCTCTCTATATTAGCACTTATCAAGGCCAATAGGCAACTCGAGGATGACAGTTCAAAAGTGCACAGTAGTCAAATCTGGGAAAGAGGATGGAACAACTTTAACGAGAGGATGAGTTATTCAACGACACCAACCTATATAGGGGAATTCAGACTTATGGAAATATATCTAGCATAATCTATCTATTATATCTATAAAAGTTAAAATGTGTGTGTGTGTGAGAGAGAGAGAACAATTCTCAACCTATATACTAAACAAATTTTTTATCTACAGATTAGAAAATTTGTATATAGGGTATTCAGACATATGGAAATATATTTAGCATAATCTATCTCTTATATCTATAATAAAAGTGAGAATGTTTGCGTGTGTGTGTGTGAGGTAGCGAGAGAGAGAGAGCGAGAGAACAATTCTCAACCTATATATTCAACAAATTTTTCATCTACAGATTTTAAAATTTGTATATAGGGTATTCAGACATATGGAAATATATCTAGCAGAATCTATCTATTATGTCTATAAAAGTGAGAATGTGTCTGTGTGTGTGAGAGAGAGAGAGAGTAAGAACAATTCTCAACCTTTATATTCAACAAATTTTTTATCTACAGATTAGAAAATTTTTATATAGTGTATTCAGACATATGGAAATATATCTAGCATAATCTATCTATTATATCTATAAAAGTGAGAATCTGTGAGAGGAGAGAGGGAGAGAGAACAATTCTCAACCTATATACTCAACAAATTTTATATCTACAGATTTGAAAATTTGTATGTAGCGTATTCAGACATATAGAAATATATCTAGCATAATCTATCTATTATATCTATAAAAGTGAAAATGTGTGTGTGTGTGTGTGAGAGAGAGAGAGAGAACAATTCTCAACCTATATACTCAACAAATTTTTTATCTACAGATTTGAAAATTTGTATATAGATTATTCAGACATATGGAAATATATCTAGCATAATTTATCTATTATATCTATAAAAGTGAGAATGTGTGTGTGTGAGAGAGAATGAGAGAGAACAATTCTCAACGTATATATGCAACAAATTTTTTATCTACAGATCTGAAATATCACATTTGTATAGAAGTAGAAATCTTGATACCTATTTTGATACCTAATAAAAGAAAGGACGCTCTTTGGGGTGGATTTTGATGATAACAAGTCACTAATAAGAAATTTTAATAAACATTGAAATAATTTAAGAATTTTACCAAAATAAAATTGCATGGTAATCACCCAATTTCTGCCACAAAATTTTGATTGGCAAAACTCATAAACAGAAAATATATATTTTCTAATTTCATCTTTTTTTTTTACATAATCTGATTTGATGTTTTCCTTAATATTCAAATCACTATATTTTGCTGCTTAATATCAAATACAGCAAATGAGTTATTTTTTATGCATCAAACAATTACATTTTCTCATTCATCCAAACTAATCACTGAACATCAATTTCATATTTTCTTCACTAAAATATTACTGTGCTTGATGTCATCAAGTGGAGCGGATCATTTTTTTTTTATTTGTTCACACATTTTTCCAATTTATATATATTTTGTCTAAGATTCTTAGCCTATGTCATTGCATACCAAGCTGTTTATTAAAAGTTAAGGTTCACTGTAAACACATACGTTACACCAAAATAAAAACGCTTCAGATAATGCCTTGATATTCAATTCAGTTTCTCACATGACATCTTATGAAGTTAGTAGAAATGTTACAGACTTTTGAATCTCAAACACTTTCAATACTGTGCACTGATATTTTCTTTTTTGGAATATAAGCACATTCATGATTTTTTTTTACAAACGCCAACAAATGTCACATTGTGTAGCAATGTACTGAAACAATTATAAAAATATTTGTTTTTATTTTGGATGATGCAGGGCATCCGAAGAGAGATTTTTCTAACAAAATGAAAGTATAATTTTTAGCAATAGGTATCTAGGAAAAGGCCACTACATATGTTATAAATTCCAAATTTCCACAACCTGGCAAATACTGGTACACGCTAGCAAATTTAGATTTGCAATTACAGAATATGATTCTAATTTTTTCCTTTGCTCTTTATTCTAACACTACACTGTTTACTGTGTTATTTCGCTACAGTTGATATTGTGTAGAACAATAAGAAAATCATAGTGAACAATGCATTCAACAAAATTTCACACACATTTCTAGATACCTATATCTAATAAGTTCAAAAGAAAGGACACACTTAGGGAGGTATTTTGGTGGTCAAGTCACTAAATAGAGATTAGCTGGTTTCCCGGCATAGCCCAGGATGTAATAAAGATTGACTGAAATACATATTCTAGCTGGTTTCTAGGCGTTGCCAGGGATGTAATATAGACACATTATGTTGTATATTACCTGTTCTCTTCTCCCTAAGGTAAAACAATTTCATATACATGCTGTAAATTACCTACGCTAGGGATAAAACATGAACAATACCAGTCCTAGGGTAGATAAAACAAATAATACATAGAGATGAAAGATTCCACTCCCCTAAGAATAAAACATATATTCAATATCTGCTTTTGTTTTTTCATTGTTTATACGGTCCCGAGCAACGCCGGGTAGCCCTGCTAGTCTTCTATATATATAAAAGGCAAAAATCGGTGTGTATGTATGTATGTATGTATGTTTGTTTGTAACGCTAAAACTTTTGAAAGACGGAACCAAACTTGACAAATTTGGTATCATATCGAAGCCCCATCACCCGGATGACAAATATCGAAATTTCACGTCAAACGGACTACTAGAAGTTGGTCAACTGATCAGTTATCTTCGAGGGGGGCCCCCAAAAAACCTGTCATTAACGCTAAAACTTGAGATGAAAGATTCCTCTCCCCTAAGAATAAAACATATGTTCAATATCTGCTTTTGTTTTTTCATTGTTTATACGGTCCCGAGCAACGCCGGGTAGCCCTGCTAGTCTATATATATAAAAGCCAAACGTCTGTGTGTATGTATGTATGTTTGTTTGTAACGCTAAAACTTTTGAAAGACGGAACCAAACTTGACAAATTTGGTATCATATCGAAGCCCCATCACCCGGACGACAAATATCGAAATTTCACGTCAAACGGACCACTAGAAGTTGGTCAACTGATCAGTTATCTTCGAGGGGGGCCCCCAAAAAACCTGTCATTATCTATATATATAAAAGACAAATGTTTGTTTGTAACGCTAAAACTTGAGATGAAAGATTCCTCTCCCCTAAGAATAAAACATGTTCAATATCTGCTTTTGTTTTTTCATTGTTTATATGGTCCCGAGCAACGCCGGGTAGCCCTGCTAGTCTATAATATAAACGGCAAACGTCTGTGTGTATGTATGTCTACTAAAAGCCTTTGATAGACACATCAGAACTCGATGAAACTGGTATCGTTTTAAACCTTAAACTTTCGGATGACAAATATTGAAAAATTGGCCAAAAATATTAATTCCTTCACCCTCAACTGGACAGTTTTCTACAAAGAGAGATTGCTTTTTACGCTAATATTTTCGCAAGTCATCCGCTCTTTTCGATTGATTAGCCTTAATTTTGATGTTTGCCACTTCCGGTTTTGCGATGGATGCAACGGCAAAGATGTCACTTTTTTTTTACGTTCCTTTCCTCCTTTATGGTGCAGGTTTGAGCCTGCCTGCCTACTACCATTTTTTTTTTTTTTTTTTTTGCTCAACACACATCTCCACACATCTAGGCAATGCCAGGCACCCAGGCTAGTGTACCAATAAGAGAAATAAATTAAATCTTAAGAATTAATGTTAAATCTGGAAGTGGGATTTATAACCAATTTCCCGACCCTTAGTCTTATGTTGTGAATGAATAACTTTTAATAAATAAATACATTTGTGTTTGTTTCATTTTTTTTCTTATTGTAAAGAAAAAATTTCAAAGAATCGTTTTGAAATCGGAAATTAGGCTAAAATTTTTCTGATTCCGATGCCAATTCTGATACTCCCCAAAGAGTTCTGATTTTCTGATTAATCATCCCAACACTAATATATATATACACACACACACACACAGACAGACACACACACACACACACACACACACACACACATACACACACAATTCTTTCTTAACCTTTTTCATCTATGCGGAGACACAGAAATATCTGGTGTAGAAATTAGGTGCATGGTTACTCCTCTCAGTGTGATGGACCCATAGATCTTGGAGAAGGAAAACTCTGATATAAAAACTGGGGAAGGGAGGTCTCCTCCGTCCTGGTTGATAACTTTCATAGAGCTGGTGACTCAGACAAATTTTCTGGTTTACAAACCTAAACTGCTTAAGGAGTAGATAGGCTCTGCCTATTGCCGGCTTTCACACTCTTTGTCTATTAATCAGACGCAGAGGTACAATACCAGGGGCTCACCAGAGCCACTCTGTACTTGGCTTTGTTTTCTGATTAGGACATTGAACACTTTCCTCTTATCCCCTATCCTCAATTTCTTTCTCTCACAAACTGAGCAAATTGAGTTTGCTTGCATGCCACTTGTATTCACTCGGCTGGTCTGAGTCGATCTTGTCTGAAAGGTTGAGGGTATTTGATGGACAGTTTATCTGGCTGCTGTTTCTGACTGACAGTACAAGAGCCCTTACTCTTTGGAAGCGCTTAATGCAGCTGCTCTATCATGAGTTGTATAATATCGGGATAATTTTAGTGCCATGTCGCACATGGAAAGGGACCCTGCTGTTATCTCCCATGGGCTTTCATGAAGCCACAACTCTCTAGGCAGAACTCGGCAAATGGACTGCTTCTGTATGCATACTTGGCATCAAAACTGGCCCACTTTTCCCAACACTCTACCCCTCCAACCTGAAATAAAAAAGAAACATAATGAAATGACAACCCAAACAAATATCACGCTCAAATCAGACAACCATTCAAACAAAACCAATTCACCGCCTCCTTTGAGGCTCACATTCACAAATATCTGTGAGCTTAGAAATAATCTGGATGATGTAGAGGGTTACCTCTTAAGTAAACTCCCCAGATATCTTAACGTTAAATGAATAAGCGAAACAAACCTACACCTCAATCCCCTTCAACTACTTAAACATAACAAGATACTTCCCTCTCTACCATAAGGACTTAGATAGATATATGCACAGGCTTGGAGTCTATATTCGTAACACCGTCCTCTTAAATAGAGAACATCGTCTTGAATTGGATAATCAGGCCTTTATGTGTTTTTGACTAGCATTTCAACAGTGTAAGTTACTTATATTTTCTCTGCCATTCTCCGTCAAGTCAGGATTGTACCCTAATCGATCATGTCTTTGATAGTATAGATGCAGCACTCTCCTTAGATAGTAATGCTCAAATATATGTGTTTGTGGACTTTAATGTCCACAATAAAAATTGGCCTGGTTCCTTAGGTTGCACAGATGCAGCTGGACATTGTACCTATAGCTTCTCTATAGCCCATTCCCTCACACAGACAGTCATGTTCCCAACTCGCCTCCCAGATCATGAACACCAGCAAGCTTCACTTTGAGACCTATTCCTTACCACAGTACCCAAGGATTGTGTGATTTATGCCCACTTGAAAACGCAGATTAACTAGTGGTATCAGTAGACATCGCACTAAAATCCCAACTCCAAGGTAAGGAGCCATTGCTCAAAACTACAAGGTACTACAATAGGGCTGACAGGGAAGCTTCTAGAGAACATATCAGAGATGCCCTGTGGACCAATATCTTCTCTCTTCTTGCTAAACAGTATGCTAATGATACAACTGAATGGTGCAAAGAGGGCACTGAAGCACTTGTGCCCACACGGAAGTATTATAGCAAGCCCCACTCACCCTCATGGTTCACTACACATTGTGCAGCTGCCATTGCACAAATACAGCATGCATTCCACTGGTTTGTACATCATAAGTCAAATACAAATAGGCAAAAACAACTCCCTCCCAAATTTCCCTATACGGACTGAAGCCACAATTGATGATCTGAAAATCACCTCTTTTCATGTCCGCGATATCATAAAAATCTTAGGTACCTCCAAGGCATATGGGCCAGATCTTATCTCTGCTATACTAATTAAGAAATGCTCAGCTGAGCTAGCCCCGTACTTTTCAAACTCTACAACAAATGACTTGCTGAATCTTGCTTCCCTAATGTTATGTAATAGTTCAAACACAAGAAAGTGTCGATCTATCAATTTATCTATCTATTTCTGTATCTATCCATTTCTATCTATCTAACCGAAGAGATGGACGGAAGATGAATGTGTAGAATATTGATAAAATCTGTCAAAATATGGTAAAATCATATCATAGACAAGTTTACTGGAAGGTCTGGTCAGCTGATCGGATCTACGTGTATTTCACATGGATCAGGTTAGCTGGAAATCATAAAAAATTGGAATTTGGACGTTGAGCAGGGCGGACGGTTTAACAGGTCGTCCTCCCTTCACTGGGAATGAGCTAATGTGTGTGAAAATAAAGACCTCCATCCAGTGATTTTGAAGACAAATCTTTTGATAGAATATATTTGTTTTTTTTTCAACTTGGTTTCTATTTAACCTATAGTTGGGACCCTAACAGGTACTACCATTACAGGTCAGAGTGGACCTGGGAGCAATGACAATTAAAGGCTGGCTCCACACTTCCCAAAGCGTGCAAGCTGGGGCCTCACCATCGGATATAGTTTAAGGTGATATCCAGGACCTAAAATCTTTGAGACATCAATTAATCAAGCACTAGTCTACCACCTTGCAAAAGCTAATATTCTCTCTGACAAACAGTATGGATTTAGGCAATATCTTTCCACTGCATATATTTGAACAGTCATCTCTTAATGCATATGCCATGCACTAGATAAGGCGGGCAAAGCCAGGGCTGTAACTCTTGATATATTCAAAGCCTTTGACAAATCTGGCATGAAGGGCTGCTTAAGAAAATTAAATCATACAGTATAACTGGACGAATACTAAATATAATTAGATCCTTCTTAGACAAGAGGACCATGCAGGTTGTCATTGATGGATGTACATCCAAGCAGCATAACATTAATGCGGGAGTGCTTCAGGGATTGATCCTTGAATCACTGTTATTCCTGATATTCATCAACGACCTCCCTGATAATATTATGTCCGAGATGGATATATTTGCTGATGATACGTTCTACAACATTCACAAGGGAAGAACAGATGTACACAAATCGAAGACAATGGCAGAATCGTTAGAAAATGACCTCTAGACTGTAGTGGAATGGCATTGTAAATGAATAATAACGTTTAATACTAGTAAGACTAAGCTGCTCTCTTTTAACAATTACAAGCAGCCTTCCCAACCATGGATATCCATGACAAATAACTTCCTACCTGAGAATTCTTCCTTCAAACTCCTCAGCTTAACATTCACAGCCAATATGAACTGGAACAAATACATTGAGGACATTGCGAAGGCTGCTGCAAAGAAGGTGGGTTCCCTCTATCGTGCTAGAAGACTACTCACACCTGTGAGTATCCTGTACCTCTACAAAGCCACCATTCGCCCATGCATGGAGTATTGTTGCCACATCTAGGCTGGTGCATCTACTAATAGTCTCTTCCTTTTGGATAGGGTCCAAAAAAGATTCTTCAATCTAATAAGTGTCACTTTGACACTTAAGCTCCTCCAATTCCTGTCCCATCACCGCAATGTTGCAGCCCTGTGCTTGTTTTACAAATATTTGAATGGAATGTGCTCTGATGAACTCTGTGCACTTGTGCCCCTTTGACATACATACCCCTGACAAACTCGCTTAGCAACAAAATCACACCCCTTCACCAGCCAGCTCTCAGTCACCTGACCAAGTGTATAAAAGGTTTAACTGGCAACAGACCCTCTCTCTTTCTTTTTGGCTCTGGTTGACAGTGCACTCCTTTTGTTGGAGCGTGACCCCGCCTGGGGCAAAAGGCCCAGGCTAGCGTGAGTACATACGAGCCAACATGGCTGTCTCCAACACACATATCCACTGAACGCTTTTCTCTTTCTTATTAAACCAGCTTGTCTAATCTACGTCTCCACATCAGAAACTCTTTCCACGACTATTATAGATACAAGCGCGCATGAACACTGTTCTCCTTCAACAAGCCTGTCTGATATTTAATCTACGTTTTTACACAAGAACATTTTTAGCTACCAAGCCGTTTCTCTCCTATATTCCTACTAACAAAGGTAACCAATAAAGTTGCTTTTAAATCTTAAAATGATATTTCTTTTCATGTCTTCATTTCAACCAAAAATCTACATTGAATCATCAGCTAAAATCAACAGAAAAAAACCCAATGGTTTTCTTAAGAAAACACCACAACTTATTCTCAATTATGGCACCTATCAGTTCTCACTGTAAGGTTAGCTCTTCACTTCAAACAATGTTGACTTTCTAGTAAGTAGCCATTCTAGGCCTAGATCTAAGTTTACATAGAGACTAACAAGCCTATATTTAATCTACGTTTCCACACAAGAACATTTTTCAGCTACTAACCAGTTTCTCTCCTATATTCTTACAAAGATAATTAATAAAGTTGCTTTTAAATGTTAGAATGAGACTTCTTTTCTTGTCTTTATTCTATAAGTTTCTTCCCTCGAACAGTTAGACTTTTGAATTCCCTTCCTGCTACCTGCTTCTCTGACTGTACTGATATGTAAAAAAAAAAACATCTTGTTCATCTTCTTTAAGCATGGTTCCAAATAGTGGCCCTTTACGTCCAAGTGGCGGTATGCCTTGTTTAGGGTGAACGTGACTAAAAAAAAATGACTTAGTCTGCAATGTAATATAATGAAACAACACCTGCATTAGATGGAAATCATATTCCATCTAAAACACATTTCTATGTTTAAAGGGAAATAACTCGTTTTGTATCTTGAAATTATTTTTCTCTTTCTGTTAACATTTTGGGATGGAAGTCAAAGATACATCACAGTCTAGCCACACAGCTAACTATAGTTTAATCCTTCATTATGTTCTAAAAACCGTTTTAATCTGTTTATTTCTACATCGTGTTGTATCCCTTCATATATCAATTGCATCACCGCAACCTGGAAATAAACACATCGATTGTGTATACCAAAATAATGATTTTATTCAAAATAAAATATTTGCATTGAGAACAGCACGGAAGAATGAGAAAAAAAAGTAAGTCATTTTTAAATTATCTCCCTTTATTTATTGACTAGATTATCTCCCTTATGCGTATGGTAATTATGTTTCACTAACTGAATCCCAAGTTTGTACAGAGCTCAGACAGAGGCTTTCCGTCTTCACTAAAGCAAAGTCTAGGCTACTGTTGAGATGACTTGTTCCATATTAACTGAGGTATGTATCTGGTCCTGTGCAGCTCTAGAAGGTCCACCCTCCTAGGCGTTACCTTCTCATTTTGAAGAAGTTTATTGCTAATTTCCTGAGGCGCCCCTACCGGGGAATGCCTCAGGAAGATTAGCATTTTTTTTTTTTTTTTTGAAAGCCACTTTTTCTCTCGGGTATTGACTTTTCAAATCCCACTTTCCGGTCCTTGTGTAACATCATGCAGCTACGGGAGGGAGACAAATGACTTCACTAACTAAATCCATTCACAAACGAATTGGAAGTATACCTCTCATTCTCACAAAGAAGATTGGATTACTTACGAATTACCTATAAAAAAATACAATAACATATCTTTATTGTTGTTTTTGGTGAGCAAGATAGAGTAGATGAGAAAGGAGGGGCATTAAAAATTTATTTTTTTATTTATTTATATCACTCTGAACAATGCAAAATTCCACTGGGATGCAAAGGGATACTATGAATTAGGAACAATGTCTATAGGGACAATCTAAGTAGGGAGTTGAGCAGCGAGGTGTCTTGTTGGTCGCCAACAAAGGAGGGATTGGACCTAGTAATTAACACTCGTTCGTCTGTTTGTCAGTTCATACTTTTCTTGGAGATGACCATGGCTAAGTAGTTAAGGACATGGACTGAAAACCTGGGTATGCCAAGTTCAATTCCAGTTCATTCCACAGAAACATTTTCATCAAACTAACACCTGACCTTGTGTCTAACATCCTGGAAAGTAGGTAAATAAATACTATTTGGGACCATGCCTACAGGGACACTCTAAGTAGGGAGTTAAGCAGCGAGATGTCTATTCGCATTACATTTAAATTTCTGCACATTAGTACAGTCAGAGAAACAGGAAACATGGAGCAAATTCCAAAGTCTAATAGTTTGTGGAAAGAAACTATTAAGAGTAAAATGCTCTCCGGCATCTGGGAACGTTTATAGTGAATGGGGTGGGATTTTGCTGCTTGTCAGGTTATAGTTGAGAATATTTACACCGAGTGGGCACAAGTGTTACAAGTTCGTCAAAGTACATTCTGTTAAAGTACTTACAAAAAACAAACATGGAAGCCCCGTTACGTTGATGGGACAGAGGTTGGAGCTTTTCTTCCACCCGCTCTCTTTTTCATGAACCAAGGTTCACATTGCCTTTATTCTGGTAGCATAAACCAATAATCTGTGACTTTGAGTTGAAGAAGGCTCATAGCATAAAAAGAAATTGGTTATCTATATCTATAAAAGTGCAATTGTTTGTGTGTGTGTGTGTGTGTACATTTCCCTACCAAACTACTCTGTCAATTTTCAGTCTACAGACTCGAGATTTGACATAAGGGAAAATCTTTTTAATTGGTTTTCAGCCAGAAATTTGGCTGTCAAGGGGTCAAAGTTCAACGATTTAACCTTTAAAAACTCTACCAAACTCTTCCGCCAATTTTGAGTATTAACACTTGAAATTTTAGATGTAGGTTACTTGGACATGGATCAAACTTTTTGATTTGAGCCCAAAACAATAAATGTTAAGGGGTCAAAATTGGGGTCAAAGTTTAAAAAGATTTTACCTCTGCGGTCTCTACAAAATTACTCAGCCAATTTCTGGTCTAAACATTTGAAATTTTAAATAAAGTGTATTCAGACATAGGGCAAGCTTTTTAATCAGTTTTTGGTCGAAAATTTGGCTGCCAACAAGTCAAAGTTCAAAAGATTTGACCTTTGCAGTCTCTAGCAAACTATTCAGTCAATTTTGGGTTTAAACATTTGAAATTTTACAAAAAGAGTATTCAGACATGCAGCAAGCTTTTTAATCAGTTTTTGGGTTAAAATTTGGCTGCCAAAAAGTCAAAGTTGAAAGAGTTGACCTTTGCTAACTCTACCAAACTCCTCTGCCAATTTTGGTTCTAATCAAACTTTTTAATATATATATACATATGCACATAAGGTTATGAACAGTACATAGGGTCCAACCAAAGCAAGGCTGAACTGCTAGTATATCTATAAAAGTGAAAATGTATGTGTGTGTGTGTGTGAGGATACTTCTAAACCTATATATTCAACAAATTTTTGATCTACAGACTTGAAATTTTGGATATAGGGCATTCAGATATGTGGAAAACTTTTTAATCAGTTTTCATCTAAAAAAGGGGGCAGGTAAGGGGTAAAAATTGACAAACTGATACGTGGGTGTGATCAGATTTTTCTATGTTTGTCAATTGTTTTATGAATGCACATAAGCAGCCTTGAAACATAACAGCTTCTTGATGTTAAGAATAAGTAGGTTTGAAAACACTTTTTAAAGATTGTGGCGAGCTTATCTAATAGTTATTGTACTTGACGCGCTGTCTTTAGGTTTTGGTTGCGATCTTAGTTCAAGTATTTTTTTTTACTTACAAGAAGTGAACTGTTTAGGAAAAAACATAACACTCACATGCGCATTTCTCAGTTTCTGTATTAATTAAAATATAATATTTATGCATATGATCGAACAATGCTGGACGACCTGTTAGTATGCAATATTATTTACTCTTTTTGACTTTCAGTTTCTGCTCCACAGATGAGACGACGATGGCAAGATAGATATGGCTTCTTTCTGATTAATGAATATTTTCTTCTCAGATAACACGGAAAGCTTCCTCCCTTTTCCCATCTTCAGAATGGTTTTCTTGTTTGCTCGTCCATGTCTAATTATCCAGCCAAATGGACAGTAGAAACTGGAAGTGAAAAATAGCAGACAATTTTGACTATAACTCATCATCATATCGTCTGAATCCGAAGAAAATGATGAAAAATATGTGATGCATGTTGGAAAACAAAGTGAATGAATGTTCAGTTGCCAGATTTACTTCTGGAAATGTAGAGGGATAGCAGAAAAAGTTGAAGAATATACTGTTGAAAGTGAGTGAACGAAGGGACCTCCAAGACATAGGATGACGCGGCGGTAGAATGAGGAAGCTGAGACATATATCAAAGAAAAATGTTTAGTAAATATGCACTTCATGTGCGTAAATTATTTGAATTACAAAAAAAAACATAAAAAGCTTTTTCTTTTTTATTATCCAACCAAATGGGCAGTAGAAACTGGAAGTCCAAAGTAGCAGACAATTTGGACTATAACTCATCATCATAGATTCTATTGTTGGCATAGGTTTTCCTGATATTTTTCTAGCCAGAATTATTTCTAGAAAGACATCGAATACTTACAAGAGGCATATGTGAAGGTTGCCCACATCCTAAGTGAAAGTGATTTTTGTGGAACGAACTAGGTTCGAAGTTGGGACACTCAGATTGTCAGTCCGTATTATTAACCTCAAGACTACCGTTACCTCCCTTGACTTTAACTGAGAAAGTTTATCCTCACCAGGAAGTGTAGGTTAAATGAAAAACATGTAATGCATGAGTTTGAAAACAAAGTGAATGAATGTTCAGTTGCTAGATTTACTCCAGGAAGTGTAGAGAGGCAGTGGAAAAAGTTGAAGAATATACTGTTGAAAGTAATAGACTGGAGTTGTGAGTGAACGAAGGGACCTCCAAGACATAGGATGATGCGGTGGTAGAATGAGGAAGCTGAGACATATATCAAAGAAAAAAAGTTTAGTAAATATGCACTTCATGTGCGTAAATTACTTGACCTACAAAAAAACCATAAAAAGCCTTTTCTTTTTTATTATCCAACCAAATGGACAGTAGAAACTATAAGTCAAAAATAGCAGATAATTTTTACTATATCGTATTAATCTAAAAATTCTATTGTTGGCATTGGTTTCCCTGATATTTTTCTAGTCAGAATTATTTCTAGAAAGACATTGATTGACTTACAAGAGGGACTGTGTGAAGATTGCCAACATCATATTATTAGATCCAGACTTAAAACCATAAAAAGCTCAATTTTTATTATTCTTTTACATTTTATTAGACTCCATGGATAACAGTAAAACATTACATACAATGGCGACTATGTTTTCTTTTTTATATTAGTTTAAATTAGAAAAAAACAAGCATGGCCACCATTTTTACTGTTACCCATTGAATCTAATAAAAAAATCATGAAAAATAATTAATATGAAGCTTTTCATGGTTTTATTTAAGTCTTTGGGTCTAATAATGTTTTATCATAAAAAAATAAAACAGCTTTGTGTGGTTTTATGTCAGTTATATTTATGTACCTGAAGTGCACATTTATCAAAAGGTTATTAACCAAGGATATATTGTTGGTAGTCTGTAGTGTTCAAAGATGTTTCATTTTGGTAACTCATCTGTGTTTTCAGAGGTGGCTGCGCAACCCTAGGCTGGAGGTAGATGATCTGGCACAGTATGGGCACTGAAAGTCCGTAGTTTGTATCACTCTTGTTGATGCTCTGTGGCATTAATCTCTGTCGGCAGTGAGCATAAGGATGTAGATTTGGTGACAAGAAGGACAGTGAGATAAACAATCTACAAAACAAAAAAAAAAATGGTACAGGAATCTGTAAGATGAAGAGTAAGGTTAAAAAACCTCAAATGCTATTGCAGAAATGTTGAAAGCTCCAAAGTTCAAAACACAGTCGCCAACCTAATAGGTTTTGCATTGTCAACCAAACTCCAACCTCTGCCGCATCACCAAAATATTGCATCCCTGTGCTTACTTTAAAAGTATCTTAATGGAAAGTGCTCCGACGAACTCCAAGCCCTTGTATCCCATCAACATAAATACCCTCAACTAATCCAATAAGCAGCAAAAGGTGCTTGTTAGGATACAGTCGACAGACCGATCTTTTTAAATCTGTTGTTTTAAGCAAAAACAATATCGCATACTTAATTGTCATGTCGAAAATAGTAATGGATCCAAAAAATTACAAAAATAAAAATCATCAAGTAGAAAGTTATTTTTAGTTAAAAGTAATTTTTACTGAAAATTGGGTAAAATCACATTTTTCTTAGCCGTTATAAAATAGGAAGTAGGAGGCTAAACGCAGGAGACATAACTCTGAAAGGAAAATTTTAGATTACTTGTGTCATGGCTGCAATATTTGTCTATAACAATAGACTTTTTTTTTTTTTTTTTTTACTGAATCACAATAGCAGTTTTTCTCCTTGATGAATTTTCATAATTTTTGGATATATTACTATTTTCGATGTGACAAATAAGTACATAATATTGTTTTTGCTTAAAACGATATATTTAAAAAATCGATTTGTTGACAAGCACCTAGCAAAATCCCACCCCTACATGATAGAGATCCCTAGATGCTGGACAGCCTTCTACTCAAATAGTTTCTTCTCTCAAACTGCTAGATTTTGGAATTCTCTCTAGAGTCCCTGCTTCCCTGACTATACTAAACATGTACACTCATCTGCTCCCCCTCCCATTATTTTAATGGATTTCTATTCATACTTTGGCATCCCATTCTCAAGAAGGAACAAATATGCCCCTCCCCAAACTACCGTAGTTGGCAGTAGTTAAAAAGGGAGATGGTCATAGAGGCAGAATAAAGAATTGAAGAAATACAAAAAACACATGTAATTACATACCATTTTCATGAATATTATAGATAAATAAATGCAAAAAAAAAAAAAAAAAGTTGGCACTTCCGCAGTTTAACATTCTCCAAGCAACTTATAGAAAGCTATTCATAAAATGTGGAAAAGAGGGCTTTGTTAATTCTTATGATGCGAAGATGGAACTCTCCTAAAAATGAAAACGATTACTTTGCCCGTGGATGTTAAACTGCACAAGTGCTGAAAAGTTTTAACAGATAACAAAACAAAATCATTTGGTAAATTCTTTTCTTTTTTTCTTTTTTTTCGGATTCCAAGATACAATTATCACAGTTAAATTCATGAAATAAACAAATTTTTAATGCAACAAATTTGCTTTCCATTGCCCAGCAGCTTTATAGAATTTTTATCGTATGAAAATAATACAACTTGATGTTGCTCACATTTTTTTTTTTTTTGCTTCTTTTGTTGTTGTACGTCATATAGAATTATCGTCATTGGGAAGAAACTCAAATTCTTCCTCAAGTTGGTTTCACAATTATTTGAGAATTATTACAAGTTTTATGGATGCTAAAAGTTTTCATACATTTTTTATTCAATTATTTTCCAGATTGCCGCCATGTTACTTTGAAAAGCATAAAAAAAGCAATCAATTTTTAAATTTGTAAACAAAAAAAAAAAAAAAAATACAAACAAACTAAAAATGGTACTTGTAAGGAATGGTTATCCAGAGGATTTTAGTATTTAAAGAATCAGATTTGGAAATGTCAGATGCAGTTTATGATTTGAAAACTACCTTCCTTTCATTTTGTTTAGAGGAAATTTTTTTTTCATTTGTTTTTTTTATTTATTATAAGGAAACAAGCTAAATTTTAAAAAAATCCTAACTTAATCCTTCACATGCTTAGTGGCATCTGCCTTTTCACATTTTGTTCGGATTTTGCAACCTTCAACTCATAAAATGTTTTGAACATTTCCAGGAGTGACTGAAGATTTTCTGTCAATACTCAAGACTGAAATCCTCTGGATACCCATTCATTAAAAGTACCCTAACATGCAAGTGTACTAATCACGATTCTTGTGTGTATAAGCAGCATTTTGTCATTTTCATTATTGAAAATGTTGTACAAGTCCAGAGTTCAACCTAATTAAAAAACAAAACTACAGAAAAATCTGTATGATGAATTTTTGGAATATGACATTTTTTGTTCTGTGATGTACCTATCACAGAACAAAAAATGTCATATTCCAAAAATTATGTAAATTAATGTAGTTTTTTTTTAAACTAAGAAAATCAAATTTTATAAGGCAACAAAAATGTGTCTTAATCTGCCATATTTAATGAATACAATGGTTACCTCCTCCTTAACAACCTCTCCAGAAATAGAAGACCAAAATCAGCCTTGTAATGGCTACGGTATAGTATTAATCACTAAAAATCATTAAGCAAAAATTATTTCATACAAAAAAAACAATTTATGTGATTTTGGAATATGATATTTTTGTGATGGGTAAAGATTTTTCTCTATTTTTTTTAATTTTTTTTAACGAGGTTAAATTCTGAACTTGCACTGGAAACGTTAATCAATATTATTTTTGAAATTAATTTTTAGACAATCAAAGATAAAACTGAAGCAAATTTGACAGAGGTGAATTTTAGATACACAAATTGGAATAATGCCTGGAAGACAACAGATACGCTATATCATGATCAGTGAAAAATGCTTCTTATATCATCAAAATAAGAGATGTCTTGAGATACAATGGATACCACCTGTAAGAGTGTCCACATGGTAAATCTATAGTGAAGCAAGGGTTGCACAATCTCCAACCGCACCTTGCCTGAACTGGCATTGCCAGAGTCCAGTGCAACTGGAAACAAGGCTGGGGTATTTATTAGAATACCCAACAAAACAAAAACGATATAAACAAATAAAAATAAATATTGAACACCGAAGGCAATTCTATTCATCTGCATAAGTTTTTTTGTCTCAACTTATTTTAAAGTGTTTTACTTAAAAACAAAATTAGTGTAAAATCTGTTGAGTTTAAATGAAAGAAAAAAAGGGCGCTGTCTTTACAGCAAGTTTGGAGCCTTGATACTCGCTCAAAATCGAAAATTAAAACAAAATACTGGCACATCCAATAAATATCACCAATCATGCAAAAATGTAATGTTCTACTAGTATTTTGTTTAATTTTCGATTTTTGAGTTATTATTGAGGTTACAAACTTTGATGGACTTGACATTAATTTTCTTTCAAAATAAATGAAGTTTCAAATAAACTAAAATACAAAAAAAAAAAAATAGCTTGCGTTTTTTTTTTTTTTTGGTACCATTTATTTGTTGTATATTTGTTTGTTTTTTTACACTTTTTTTTGTTCTTCTAATAAATGCCTCAAGGCTGAAATAAGAAGAGAAAGACTAGTTTTGTTTCATAGCTTTCCTTCTCCCAGATTAGTTGCACAACCAAGGCTTTAGAGTCTAGTCTCTATTTAATCCATAGCTGCAGAAAAGATATATGAAGTAAGTAAAAATTATGTAAAGTAAAAAAGTAAAAATTCTAAGTAAAAATTATGTAGTTGATCACAGTTCAAGTAACCATTACACTTCTTTGCAATAGGTTTCAAAATGGCTACCTAAACAAATAAGCGCTGCTAAGTTTAATTATACAAACATTATTGACTACATATGTGCATACATGTTTCTGCAGTGACTTTTCAGAGAAACTGCAGAAACATGTATGCATATATGTTTGTATAATTAAACTTATAATCACGCTCTGTTTATTCAGAAAGCACTTTTTTATAAACATAAAGGTTTCAGGAGATTTATATCTAGAAATTAACACTATACAACCATAACACAGACGCACACACATCACCAACACATATCACATGACAGTAGCATATTAATTTATCTTTATAGGTTTAGTATTCATTTAAATTTGTCATTCTTTCTTCAAATTTATAATTATTTGTAAATAATATATAAGCATTCAAATAAAATTAAGTGAGATTGATGTAATTCCGATAAAATATATAAGCTGTTATATTAAACAATTTCTCATTCTCGTCTTTTTTTATGAAACGATTAGAAATTTTTTTTAAATGTGGAAAGTAATAATAAAAATAAAAGAAGGTTTCAGCTTTAATATGGTTGTTATTGAAACAATATCATCTTAACCTAATTATAGTTTTTAACAGTTTTGATTTAATTAATAACAGTGATCAAACAGTATCGTAATAATTAGCTTATATTGTTATTATTGTTATATTTCTGGTCATTAAATTATTAACAGAGCCATTGTTTTAATGGCAGCCATCTTAAAGCTAAAAAATTCAATATAACGAATATTAAAAAAAAAAAGCAATACAAACATACACTCTCTTAGATGTTAAATTTTAAATGAATTTTGGACTATTTTATACGACAGGGGCGCGCGAGAAAAATACTTGCTGCATTGATTTCGGTGCAACAAATTCAACAACAAAAACAATGCTTGGTTTCAAATTTAAATTCGAGAAATTATTTTGGGCACTTTTTCGAATGCCCATTGTTTTCTATTTGTCAGTTTAAAGGCTCCAAAATTAATTTCAAGTTTGAAATATCAGTGTCACTAAACACTAAAACAGCACAACCATTTTTTTTTTTTAATTTATTAAAATGTTCGATTCGTTTTTAGTATCGTGTCATCGTGACCTTTCCGAATTCGAAAGTAATTTTGAAATCTTTAAACTGACAAGACCAACATGAAGTTATTCTTGTTTAAATTCATTTAACGTTTATAATCTAAAATAATATCAATCTAGTATCAGGATTCATTTTTTTTTTCTTTTTAAATCAAAGTACACTATTAATTTCCTCGCGCGCCCCTGTCGTACCAAGGAACCGAATTATTAAAAAAATATGATAGTCATTTTTTTTTAATCAAATTTTGGCACTTCTGTAGTTTACGGACTGTGCTATTTTTTTATTTATTTTTTTTAAAAATAGGATTTGCAATTTAATTTTGCGGTAGCTTATTGTTTATTAAGTGAAAGTACAGAATTTACCCCCCCCGTTAAGAATGGGTTTCTAAATGTTATCATTTCAGCACGGTCCGTATTCTGTATAAGTACCCAGATTTTTTTTGTACTAAATGGTTACCACTTATCAAGGCCAGACGCCATTCGAGGATAAGTGTTAATGAGGTGAAATGATTGTCAGGGCCAAGTTCGAATACTTGTGGGGACGGTTCCTAAACAAGAATCTGTTGACACCGACTTTGAAGAGGACCAGGTTGTAATCCATGGGGAAGCAGTTCCGTGGCAATGCGTTCCATAGACGGGGAAGCTCTTGAATATGCGATCTAGTAGTAACTAGAGAAAAAGGGGATGATGAAGTAGATGTCCCAGCATTTCGCAATAAAAACAAAAAACAAACAAAAAAAAAACAGGATTTTTGAATTCGAGTAACAATGTGATATCACTAGTCAATGTTTGCCTTTTTTTTAATCATCTGGATGAAGGCGGAAAATAATAATCGAAACGTTTTTGATATATATATATATATATATATATATATATATATTTTTTTTTTTTTTTTTGAACAGTTGTATAATAAATTTTTTTCATGCTCCAGAAGGTTTTCCTTCCTGATTCTTTTTCACTTTATTAAAAAAAAAAAAAAAAAAAAAATTAATTCGCAACAAAATAAAGATTTTTTTGTTTGTTTGTTTTTAAAACAAAGCTCTTTGGCTCTCGTCATAAGGTAAAATACAGCGGTAGTCTTCTGCTTCGCCGCACAGGGCGCATGACATTGTATACATCATATATTCGTCATCAACACAGAATGTATATTCATGATTTGCGACAACATGTTCGCAATTTGGACAAACATGTCGATAAGTAATTATCTCTTGGCCATCTTCATCTTCCGTGCGGACTTTGCCGTCTATTAGAAGATTTTCTACTACTTGACATTCCGCGCACTTGGAATAATTCAACATGTACGTTCCGTTCTCTAAACACATATTGTTTCGGCAAGGAAATTCTTCCTTTAAGCATTCCCGGCACATTTCTTTTTGTATTTGTTTAAAAAGAATTAACGATATTTACTAGGTGTTTCGAAAAAAAAAAATTTGCAAACGGTCTTTTTAGAAGTTTCACCGTCAAGAAGGAAAGAAAATATGAAAACCGGAAAAGTAATTTAAGTTGTGATTTGTCAGCAATAAATTCGTATTTTATCGAACTATATTCAATTCATTTCTCGGTACTTGTTAGTGGACAGATCATTTTTTAAATAAATATATTGTTTTAAGCAAAAACAATATTACGTACTTAATTGGCATTTCGAAAATAGTAATATATCCAAAAATTACGAAAATTCATCCAGTAGAACAGCTGCTATTGTGTTTTTAGTAAAAAAAAGAAGAAAAAAAAAAGAAAAAGTATAGACAAATATTGTACCCATTGGACAAGTCATCCAAAAAATTCGTTTTGGAGTTATGTCCCCTGTGTGTAGACTCCTAGTCCTGCTATCTTCTTTATAACGTCCAAGAAAAATGCAATCTTACCCAATTTTCCGTAAAAATCACTTTTAACTATAAATATAAACTTTCTACTTGATGATTTTTCGTAATTTTTGGATATATTAGTATTTTCGGCATAGCAATTAAGTATAATGTTTTTGGTAAATGTGACTACCGGAATACCCTGGCCAAATCACCTCTAAAAAATCATTCGCGTCCATTAAACTTAAACACTGAACCGGAACTCGAAAATGAAATGAAACGAATTTAAAAAAAAAAAAAAAAAAAAAATAATAATAATTATTATTATTATTTTTTTTTTTAATTAATTAATTAATTAATTAATTACACCACCATCACCAGAAAAGATGTATTTCCCCTGTTATTATTTTAGTAAGAATGAATTACTATTTCGTTATCTGTCCTACTAAAATGTTTTGTTATCTTTCTTACTAAAATGAAATAAAATTGTTAATTCTTTTATTTTTTCCATGCGTACCTATTCTCCCCTGTTATTATTTTAATAAGAACGAATTACTATTTCGTTATCGTTCTTACTAAAATGAAATAAAAACAAAAGTAAATATCTTTTTCGTAATAGACCAGTCACCCATCAAAAGTTACTTTGGTTCAAATTCTGTAGAAGTTATCAATATTTTAAAGTGCTTGACAAGTATTGCTTGTTGAGATGGAATTTGACAATATTAGTAGAACATTACATTTTCAATCGATTTTCTTTTCATTTTAACTCAAAAGACTTGACACTACTTCCCTTGGAACTTAAAAAAAAAATTCAATATTTAGAAATTTGAAAAGGGGTGCTCAGTTTCTAAATTTTGGTCTGTAGTGGTCACAAGAGAATGAATATTATTTTATTTTGCATATTATTTACCATATTTCCATAACCAGGCCGAGTTCACATTGAATCTCATACATTTTTTTGTAATTGTATCTTGTGTAGTTTCTGACTTTTAGTCAAGATATGCACCCACACACTTCTGTTAAGATTTTATTTTATATAAATAGATTACTTACATTGCATTCATTTTTAAAATGTATTTTGCCTTTTCTCATGAAAAGTTTTTATTATTCTGTTTTTATTATTTTGTATTTATTTTTCATAAAATTCAAAGAAGGAAAAGAAAATCGTTCGAAAATGTAATGTTCTACTAGCAGTGTCAGAAATTACCATTAAAAATGCGTGATAAAAACTTGAATAATTAGACTTACTATCTTTCGAAGCTTATAACTACTTGAAAAATGTAATTCAAACCTTAATTTTTTTTCAGTAAAAGGAGCAAAGACCAAATTTTAAAATAACAGGTTTAATAGCAAAATATGCAACATTTGTTTTTTTTAAATCGGTTTTCTTTAAAAAAGATTTCAAGAAAACTAATTTTAATTTACTTCGAATATATATAATTCCAAAAATCACTTACCTATAAAAAAATACAAAAAGTTCGCAACTGGAATAAAAGAAGACAAACGTCTCCTTTTCTTTGAGTTGAGAACTTCGGTGGCCTTAAGTGCCAGAATTAATCTCCCTTTCTATTTCTAGCTGTAACAAAAATTAGTCAATATAAAAAAATGGCTGCATGAGCGCACACAGACATTTTATAAACACTTTTTTAAAAAATAAAAAATAATATTTCTATTATTTTTTAAAAAACTTTAATAGCTTATTTTGGAAGTATATTCCATAAAGAAATTAAACAAACCACTTTAAAAAGAGAAATTACGAGTTTTGTATATTTTATTTGCAGTTTTGTGTTAAGAGTGTCAAAAATTCCCCAAAAATTCTGACACACCTAATGTTCTACTAGTATTGTCAAATTTCACCTCAATAAGCAATACTTTTCAAGCCCTTCAAAATGTTAATTTCTACAGAATTTGAACCGAAATGATTTTTGATGGGTGACCTGCCTATTGCAAAAATGATATTTACTTTCGTTTTTATTTCATTTTAGTAAGAAAAATAACGAAATAGTAATTCGTTTTTACTAAAATAATAACAGGATAAAATAGATACGCATGGAAAAAACAAAAGAATTAACAATTTTATTTCATTTTAGTTAAAAAGATAACTAAACATTTTAGTAGGAAATATAACGAAATAGTAATTTGTTCATCCTAAAATAATAACAGTCTAAATATATCTTTTCTGGTAATAATAAAAAATAAATGTCATTCCATTTTGTTTTCGAGTTTTGCTTCGGTGATTATTTTGATGGATGCGGAAAATTTTTTTTAGCGGGGTATTCTGGTAGTCAGATTTTACCATGTTTTTGCTTAAAATGATCTGTATTTTAACAAACACATAACTCTTGTTAAATAAAAACTTATGTTAACATAGCCGACAGAACGATTTTTTAAATATGTGGTTTTAAGTCAAAACAACAGTACTTACTTAACTGTCATGTGTAAGATTTCAGGGGGGGGGGATTTGTCTGTATCTATGTATGTAATTGTGATACATCTAGTATGTGTGTGCATACGCGATAAAGTTCACCATACATTTTTTCTTTTATCTTGGTCTTCTGGGATCGATTCTTCCTGTCACTGGTCGATGAGCTGTGAAGAACATCTAAGATGAAAATACAATGCTGATTTTCTGGCATGGATTACTTTATTTTGTCTACGAGTGAACTGGGGGACCTCTCGCATTATTGACTCAAGCTTTTTTGCGTTTCTTTTTCCGACGTATTTTTGCGCCAAATCTCTACGCATCTGTTCTGCCTAAAATCGGTAACCAGACTCAACTTGCATGCGAGAGAAAAGATATCTTCCTTTCTTCCTTTCATGCTCTCCCTCTTTCTTTCTCCCCACGTTCTCTTTCACACGAACCGAATGACCTATTTCAGGTGCTATCGTCAACCTTAACTACAGAGTTTGGCATATATCAGCCTTAACCCTTGAATTCTTTTTGTACTAACCAAGCTTCACAGCAAAATCACAATTTTCAACATGCCATCGTAACCAGGATAGATTACATATCACATGTTGAAAATAGTAATATACCACAAAATTACGAAAATTCATGGAGCAGAGCAACCGCTATTGTATTTTTAGTAAAAAAAAAAAAAAAAAAAGAAAAGTCTATCGCTATTAGTTAAAACAAAACGTCACCATTAAAGTATCAAAAAGGGAGATAAGTATGTCCCCTGTATTCACAATCTTCAAGGTGTTCACATCTAGGGAAAATGCAATTTCCCCCCATTTTCTGTAAAATTTATTTTTAACTATAAATAACTTTCACATTTTTTTTTTAATGTATTACTATTTCCGACGTGACAAATAAGTACTATTGTTTTTGCTTAAAACAACGTATTTAAAAAAAATCGATCTGCCAACTATCTTAACAAGCCCCAAACACTTTGCACAAAAACTTATTAAAAGATATTTATACATGATTTAATCATTTACGTCCACAGTTTAACGTACAAAAAATGCAGTATAGGTTTATATCTATAATATAAAGCTGAACGTCTGTGTGTGTTTCTGGTCACGAATAGACTCCTATATGGTTGACTATTATAGAAAACTGATCACATATAATGATAGAAGATGTATCGAGACACAGGAATGGGTATGTTTGATCTGGCATAATGATGATTCATTAAAATTGTGGGGTCTGCGTTCGCGCCTGGTCCACAAAGTATGGAAATAAAAAATTAAAAAATTAAAAAAAACGTTTACAAGTGTTTTTGATATAGATGTACATAATAATACTTTGATAAGTATGTTTTAATTTAATAGGAATGGTATAATAAAATTGTGGGGTCTGCGTTCGTGCTTGGCCTCCATAGAATGGAAATAGGCACAAACTTTAATAAAGACTTTTCATATCTATCTGCATAAGTATACTTTGATAATTATGTTTCAGTTTGAAAAAATATGGTATAATAAAATTATTGGGTGTTCGTTCGTGCCTGACCTCCATAGAATGGAAATATGTCACAAAGTTTAACAAGGTTTTTTAATATAGATCCACAGAATATTGTGATAAGTGTTTCAGTGTGAACAGGTATGGTATAATAAATTATGGTGTTTATCTAGTTTATTTTTACTTTCATCATATTTTGCTTTGGTTTTGATACCCCCAAATTCGAAGCTATCTCATTACAACCCTTCCTTTTCATAACCTATCATAAATCAGAGTCCATTTTCTGTAGGCTGTTTTTGAACCCAGTCAACGACGGGTACTTTTGCTAGTGTGTGTATATATATATATATATATATATATATATATATATATATGGTACGTATAAAAAAACTGAATAAACGCAATAATTTTTTTCCTATTAAATCTTAGAACTACTAAGACAATATTACATTTAGATATTTTATCGATATTATGTACTCAAAATTGGGGGTCATCTAAGTAGGATTAAGTCTCAGAGTGAATGTGGTATTTTGGTGAGAGTTTCCAGACAAGATTAAGCCCAAGAAGTTTTTGACAAAATTGTATGACCATCGATTACTTCTCTCCCGAAAACGATGACTTCATGCCTAAGACACAGAATGAACTTTATGATTATGTTTTTATGATAAAATAACTTGTGAATTTTTTGCTTAAATACTATAGGGGCTGCTTTCCAGCTGACTACAACATGGTAATTTTAAAATCCAATGTAAACAAATTCTTGTTGAGCCATCCTCTTAAATAATCAAACTCTGCTCAATCATCACAATCATTACCAAATCATCACAGCATTATCACACCGTCCACCTGACGCTCATCTAACCCAAACCTTTATCTTCAAGTGGCCTTTGGGACTTGATAAGCGGTTACTCCTTAGTAAAAGCAAATAGAAATAAAATCATGTATTATTCAATATTGATTAGATTTCTGAACCCCTGCTAAAATAAAATTACGGCAATCCTGTAGCATAGTTAACATCCGAGAAATTGAGAATAAACAAAATATGCAAAAAATAACTTGTATCAAACGCATAAATATTTTATTTTCTTGCGACCTGTATGATTTAAAAGTTCTGACACTGTAAGTTTTGTTATTGCAAAATTCCCTTAACCAAACACAAGTCAAAGATGGTAGTCGATATTTTTTGAGATTGTCTCTAATTTCAGACTTAAAAATAATTAAAAAAAAATCTTATGGTATTACAAACCCTAAGATCGAGAGTGGTTGCCAATCGGATTAGAGTAAGCTTCTACTTTTTCTTTTTTATTATTTTTTAAGCCTGAAATTAATGAACTTCTCAATATAAAATTGATTTACCCATGTTTAGTTAAATAAAATTGATGAAAAATCTTACAATCAGTTTCCACATTTTAAAACTATGCATGTCATTAAGTTTTTTTTTTTTTTTAACAGTTATCCGTTGTATATATATATATATATATATATATATATATATATATATATATATATATATATATATATATATTGCGTTTATTTAAGCAGCATTTTTTCATTCAGGCAGACATTGTTGAAAATAATAGAAAGCTTCTGTTTAGTGATACTTTTTTTTATTTTCTAAAAGGTTATGGAAACAAAAAACTACATTCCAAAGATTTATTTTTAGCATTTACATTTTTATTAAATTAGGCTTTTATACATGAAGAAAATTATAAGACCAGAGACAAAAATTCTAATAAATTGTACAAAAAGTGTATGAAAACATTCAACAATCAAACTTAATAATGAGTTCTACCTCCACTGCTTTTGATGACTTCAAAAAATTCTTTGGGGCATGCTAGAAATAAGGGTTTCCATTAAGGTGCAGGGGATCCTGCTTCAGTTTCTGAAGATGGCTTCACAAAGTTCATTTTTTGTTGAATATTGCTTGCCATTTCAATAAACCTCTCTTGTCATCCATCCCCAAACATTTTCAATTGGGTTCAAGTCTGGTGAGCATGTAGGATGTCCGAAGAGATGGACTCCATTTTCTTGTAGAAAGCTCAAGGTTCGTCTTGCAGTGTGGATTGCAGCATTATCCTGTTGGAATAACCATCCATCCCCACACAAACGATGACCCTCCGTCATCAAAGATGCTTTTTGTAGTATGCTAACATAACCAGCTGCTGTTTGACGACTCTACACCACTTGGAGCTCCATCGTCCTCTGTAAGAAAAGGCACCCCATACCATTATGGACCTTCCACCACTATGACATGTGGAAAAAATTTAAAGTGGCATTTTTTTGTTATGCCAGTATCGCTGGAAGCCATCAGGACCATTTAAATTGAATTTTTTCTCATCAAGCAGTTTTCTTTGTGACGTTGAAGCAATCAAGGAATTTGTTTACACTTTTTATTTACCATGCCTTTTTGTTATAAGTGTCGTCTGATAGTTATTGGATTGCAATCAGCATCTGTAACCGCCTTAATTTGACTGTGATTCATAACAACCTGTATAATTCTCCTACTCAATGCAGGAGAAATGTTTTTGGGGGCCTACCAAAGGATTTTGCTTTTCCATAATTCTCAGTGTTCTTTAGAAAGTTGCAAATAACAGTTTTACTGCGATTTACCTTAGCTGCTATTGCTCGCTGTGACAAACCTTGCTTATGAAATACTAGAATTCGAGAGCACTCAATTTCGTTTAGTTTTCTTGCTTTAGGAATGGTAACACCTTTACACAATGATTGCTAATCTCTAATTGAACTAAAAGCATTAGAATTACCATAAATCTAACGATTTATACTTTTGGTATTATAATTTAGATCATGTGTAAAAAGCCTAATTTAATAAAAATTTGCATTTTTATAAAATGTTTCGAATGTAGCTTTTTGTTTCCATAACCTTTTAGATTCTTGTATTAGTAACCTTAACTTAGAAGAGTTTAAGATCTATCCTTAAAAATGGTTTCTTTTTAAAGATTTTTAAGTGGTCTTAAATTTTTTATCAGCAGTGTATATATATATATATATATATATATATATATATACATACATACATACATACATATATATATGTATGTATATATATTTATATATGTATATTTGGGTATGCGGGTAACCTACTACCTCAGGGAGATGAACGCCTCTGCCTTGTATAGTTTCAGGTCACTCTTGGGCAAGGTGTAGTACCTGTTAGCCTCCCTCTCAAGTTCTGGAGGGTTACTATATTGGGAGAACTAGGGACATATATATACATATGCATGTTTGCTTGCTTATGTGTATGTGTGTGTATATGTCCAGCTGCCGGAGAGGTAAAACTCCGTGATAATAAAACATGCACACTATGCCACTACTCAGTCATCTCACTATATCAGTTTGTCACTGTGCAACCAGTGGTAGGGTGCGAGAGGGTACAATATGTGTAACACAAGCATGTTGTGTTGCGATCTTTATGTGCAGATATCTTTCGAAGAAGAAAAAAGAAAAGAAAGTCCTATGGCGATAGGTGAATGGCGACGTGCACAGGCTTAGCGGGCTGGAAGTTCATAGCTGCAAATCTGCACATAGTCGGCCAGTGATTTATCTAACATAGTCGACTAAATCGCTTACAGGGTGGAAGCAACTTCGGTGGATGATCTGGCGGCTGAGCAGCCTTTTCTAGGGATACACTGCTCACCCATGAATTTGGGAAGGGTCTAGAAAAGGTGACCTAAAAATTGTCTACCTTTTTATTAGCTGGTTGGCTTCCTGCGGTCGGCGGCTGCTCTATATTTGCAGGAGAAACAAGATAAAGTTGAAGAAAAATAATAAACAAGGAAAGTCAAAATTTTATCAGGACAGGAATAATCTAACTGTTGCTACGTGAAATGTGAGAACTTTGCTAGATGTCCTGGATAATGAAAGACCTGAGCGTAGGACAGCTATTGTTGCAAGAGAGCTCGCTAGGTACAGCATAGACATTGCGGCATTGTCTGAAACACGATTGACTGCTGAAGATCAATTGGTGGAAGTGGGCTCGGGATACACATTTTTTTGGAAAGGAAAACCATCGGGGCTGAGACGAGTGGGTGGAATTGGCTTTGCAGTGCGTTCTGATTTGGTGAAGAGGATTGAACAGCCAATCTGTGTAAGTGACAGAATTATGATGATGCGCTTCCCTCTTGCACACAATAGGTATATGACGATTTTATCTGTGTATGCCCCTACCATGGGTCATGATGAAGACACTATCACAGCGTTTTACCAAGATCTCAGTTCTACCATTTCCTCTATTCCTTTATCTGGGAAGATCTTACTCATGGGTGATCTAAATGTAAGGGTTGGCAAGGATCATCACACCTGGGACTCACTCGGCCGGTTTGGTGTAGGTAGGGTCAACAGTAATGGTCTGCATCTTCTCCATCTATGCACTCAGTTTGACCTTGCTATCTGTAACACTTTCTTCAGCCACAAAGAGGTCCATAGGTTTACCTGGACCCATCCTCGTTCAAAACAAGGTCACTTGATTGATTACATTATTTCCAGGAAGTAGATTTGCGGGACGTATGTAGTGTGTGTATTATGCGTGGAGCTGAATGCGGCACAGATCACTTTTTGGTACGCGGGAAGTTGAAGGTCTGTATAAGGAGGAAGTGTAGTTTGGGTGGTGTTGGGATTCCCAGGCGGGTTGATGTGTCCAGGCTGGCTGATCCAAGTGTACGTGAAAAGCTTCGATCCGTAGTTAATTCTGCTGATTTTGATGGGTCATGGGCGCATTTTAAAAATACAATCTATGAAATAAGTGTAGATGTTCTTGGCTTCCGCAAATCTAAACATCAAGATTGGTTTGATGATAATGATTTTGAAATTACTCAACTCTTAAGTGCTAAAAATGAGTTGCACCATAAGATGTTGTCTGCCTCTCATGAAGGTTGAGAGTCTCTCCGACAGTCACTTAAAGCAAACAAGGGTATTCTCCAAAAGCGACTCCGCCAAATGAAGAATCAGTGGTGGGGCTAAACTCACCAACCAAATCCAGATGACTTTTGATTGTAAAGACCTCAAACGCATGTACCATTTGCTTAAA